>NW_004955402.1:59549091-59572448 GCF_000276665.1 Chinchilla lanigera | reverse complement strand
AAAAAAAAAAAAAAAAAATAGTGAAAATGATGCTTACAATTATTTTGGAGACTATATATATATATAAATGTTATATATAAATT
Organism: Chinchilla lanigera; assembly: GCF_000276665.1. Lineage (NCBI taxonomy): Eukaryota > Metazoa > Chordata > Mammalia > Rodentia > Chinchillidae > Chinchilla > Chinchilla lanigera. The sequence goes on along the minus strand of NW_004955402.1, from coordinate 59,572,365 downwards.
ATATATACATATAAATGTTTATACTGTATTGTGAAGAGGTAAGACAGGAGTTCATGAAAAAAGAAAGGGCTGGAGTGGCATTATTTACATAATGTGACCAAATATAAGGTGAATGTTTAAAGGTATTGATTATAGTAAAAGACACATTGCCATTAATCCCTCAAAATATTCCTCATCACTGGGAACACATTAGTCCCATCATTCCTGCCACTTTCAGAAGCAGTTCTGGAAGTTCTTTTCCATGAGTGTCTTTATAAGGTGTGATAAAGAATATGATGAATTCTGCTGCCAAGTGCCATCCAACAGAAACACAGGCTTATAAAAACATACGGTTTGTCATCTTCCACCTTATTCACTGGATCTGACACCGTGAGACCTTGGGCTCTTCCTCAAAGTCAAAATGACTACGAAAGGTAAACGTTTTGAATCAGTTCAGGACAGCAAAGCAGCCGTGATAATCTAATTAAAGGCAGTCATGAAACACTTCCAGAACTGCTTCAGAAAGTGGCAAGCACGGTGGGATAAGTGCGTTTCTAGCAAGGGGGGAGTGTTTTGAGAGCAATAATGGCAACATATCTTCTACTGTAATACGTTTTTCAGTGTAAACATGCTCCGCTTTTATCACACCTCGCAGGCGTTGAAGAAGGCGTGCGCACTCAGCGGGACTTCTTCCTTCCAGTCGCTCTACAGGGCGCACGGCAAACTCATCACCTGGAGCCAACGGTGGCTGCCAGTCACACCGCACGTGCTCAGCGGTGCGTGCTCACGAGCGGCTGCCCTTCCTCGACCGCGGCCTCAGATCCAGAGGCTTCGCCGGATTTGGCTGCTCCCTTCGCTTACTTGCAGGGAGGTCAAGAGGATGTTACAGTGTCCTAGATTCTTAGCTTAACTTTAATTTCATAATGAAGCTCTATTTGTTAGCAAGACCTCACTGGTGAAACTCACCTTATTTGAGGTAAAAATGCTCTTTCGTTTTGATATACCTGACAGTTCCACGCTTCCTTATGGTATTTCTCAGTTTGTGAATAAACCTTTGCCAAAACTACATCTAATGGCTGGAGAGCACAATACTATCCCAGTACACAGTGTGCAGTGGGATTCTTTACTGCAGTCCCTACACCCGTATCTGGAGGGGGGATGCCTAGCACCCAACACCGAAACCAGACAACAACCATTGGTTGCCCGATGGTCCATTAAGAATTCTACTCCTATGAGGAAACAAACCCAGTAAACACATTCTTATTGAGGGAGACAGTGAAATTGCAATTGAATAAATTAAGTTTCTTGTAAGAGAGAAGAATTTGTTATATGCATTGCATATGTGTATAGGGAATTGAATTCTAAACACCTGCCAGTTGCTGTGATAGAGACACTGATCAATCAGAGCTGTTGCTGGCTTGTTCCCTGCTATGATCAGACTGGGCTTTGGGGACTCAGTATTCCCTACAGGGACATATGACTAAGATATCAAAAGCTTATGCCAAAATACTTTAGAATACAAAAGTGGAAACAATGTCTAATTACAATTTCCATGAAACATTTGAAAAACTCCATTTTATTCAATAAATAACAATCTATTATTATCAGCATAACAATAGAATCAAATTGTTTAAAAATGTAAACCTATATGTTGCTTTAAAAAATAGTAGATGTTATTTAGATAAGCTTAACAAAATGTACAGAGTTATAAAGGTTGATCTTCCGTATATTAATCTTTATGTGCAGAGCAGAGCAACAGACCATTGGAAATCAGTCAGTATTTGTTGGGTTGGTCCATAAGACCAGTATCAGAAGTATCACTTAGAGTACAGTCTTTGACATGCAGCTTTTGAACAGAGAAAGTCTGGAGTGTTGGATTTCTTTGGATCCTTCTACTTCTCTCATAACATTTAAGTCTAGCCCAGTATGATTCTACACGCTCAGCTAAAACTAATCAGAAGATGATGTATTAGGTTTTTAAAATATTTGTAGGTTGCCATGACATTTAGTTAAGCTTGCTTCCTATATCTAATGCTTGCTATTAAGAAAAACTGCGGATATTGCTCCTTGAAGGAACTTCAGTAGGAGGGCCACCCCCGAAAGGCATAATTATTTATTTTTATTTTTCTTCAAGGAAAATTCAATCTCCCTCTTTTACTTTAAAACCCCAGGAGCGAGTCTTAATGTTATGCTCTGAGTGTGAAGTGATCTCTGCAATGAAACTCCCCGAGTTGTGAGCCTGGCTGGAGGGCGGCGTGATGCTGGGTGCTCTGTGCCAGAGATACTTTCTGGTGTGTCCTGTGGAACCTGTTGTATCCTTACAGAAAAGGCAAGTAACCAAGGAAGAATGATGAGCAATTTTCATGCAAAGAACAATATATCAAGAATATCTAAATGAATTTAACAATTACAAGAAACAGTCTTGGTCACATCAATTTAAGATATGTTCTCAAGCGGGAAATGATTTTCAATTTATATATGTCATTTTTAATACTTCTTCAGTAGCTTGGACAAAGAGAAAAAAGGGAGAACTTTGGGATTTCTGTTAAATTGATCTGTAATAATTTTTTGTGGCTTTTTGTGTTTAAGTAATTGACAAGGGTCAAATAAAGGCCATGAATTGAATTCAAGTAATAACCCAGCCTTTTCTATGAATGTAAGTAGTGAAAGAATGAATGAATGACTAAATAAACAAATAATATTTAGAAGTCAATATAGTGCAACATGGTATCTAATGACAAATTAATTATGATGAGAAATGGTCATTTACGGTAAACCCATTTTATGGTAGAAACAGTCATTGAAGGGAATGATCTACTGCAGGGTGGAAATAGCACCTGTGTTTGGGATTTTACTTAGATCTGCAATGGACAGACACAGTATCCTGTAGACCAGCAAGTCACCAAAAAGTAAGGGCTGCTGTAGGACTCGGGTATAGTGTTCTATTTTTAATTTCTGGCTTACTCCTTTGCTCCATAGTGTGAACAGAGAAATTGATGCTGATGTTTTAAAATTTAGTATATATTTAGTATAAGAGAAGAAAAAACCATGTTACTTATGTTGATTTAAAATAAGAGGATGGTGGCAAGACTGTGTCCTTGCTGGGGAGAGGGGAAGAGATTGGTCTGAGGGCAGGGCAGGATGCATGCTCATGGTCCCTTTCTTGATTCATTTACCTGTTTCTCAAACTTTGCCTGCTGTGGGTGAGGCATGGTTCTGCACCCAGAGATAGGAGGAAAACTGTGTTAATTCTGAGGTCCCAGTGGGAATGTTTCTGACATAGTCAAGGAGCCAGGATGCTGTCATGAATGGACGACAGGGCCTGACAGGAAAAGAATGAAGGATGGTCCAGAAAGTCACACGGGCCCCCAACCAGCAAGGACTCTCTGGCCACCATAGATTTTTTTTTTTCTGAATGAAATGGAGAATGATGGGAAGGTTTTGTGTAGAACTGAGATATGGTGTGATGGAAGCATCAGAAGCATGCCTTCCCTTTCCTGCTGTGCAGGGTGTGACGTAAGGGGGCAAGCCTGCAAGAAAGCCAATGGGAGAGAGTGGATGCATCAGCCCAGGACAGAAGGGATGTGAGGGAACATTTGGGCATGTTTTGAAGGTAGTTCAACCCGATTCACTTAGAAATGTGAGAGGGAAGGAGAGGAGTGAAAGATTATGGATCTTAAATGGCTGAAGTTATTTCAGCTTTGATGGGAAGGTCAGTATGAGGAGGATGCTTACTATACAAATTGAGTAGCCATTCTGATGGCTAAGGAGAATGGGTAATGGACTGAATTTGCCTACAATTCAGGGGAGATGTCAGGGCTAGTGTTAGGGCTGGAAATTTGGAAATCACTGACATTTAGATGGAATTTAAACCCACAAGATGGGACCACACAGCCCAGGGTAGTATGGTAAGTGGAGTATTCCTGAACTCTGGAAAGTACAAGTTTAGGAATTCCAGGGCATAGGAAGTCATTGGCAATTGTGACAGTAGAGAATAGGCTGAAGAGCAGGTGGGAGATCAAGATGGCGACATGGACTAAAGGATGCCTACAGGGGACAGTAAGTGACTGGCTGTGTCCCTCTTTGCACTCAGTCCCATGGGATGTGGACCGAATGTGGAACATTGGCTTTGCCAATGGTCAGGCAACTGGGATTCTCATGAGCAACTTTGTTGGTACAATAAACAGAAGCTTGCTTGGAGTGGTGGCCTTGGAGAAGATTGGAGATGAAGGGGTGGAGATGGTGGACAAACAGCACTTTCAGGGGGGTAACCCAAAGTAGAAGCAACTCAGTGCCTTGTGGATGAGAGAAAGTCACACAGAAAAGGTAGCCTTTGGCTCAAGTCCTTGAGAACAAGAAGCAGGGTATTAGGTAGACATGAAGAAAGAACACACAAGGGAGGGCTGAAGGCACATGTGAAGGTATAGATTTGGGGAAAGGCATGGTGCAGACTGCCTGGAGGGCATGTAGAGGTAGGGAATGGTAGTGTAGGTGGTTTAAGAGCCCAGAGCTGCCTTGGCTTGGAAAGGACTTTGGACTTTGGCTGTCCATTCTTTTCTCTCTTAAATTGATTGTATCCAGGGCTCCCACACTGACTTCCAGACTGCAACTGTTCCAGAGGGTAGAAAGCATCATTAATGATGAGCTTAATGAGGTAAAGCACTTGGGACACAGATCATGCAGGATGTGAGTCACTCAACCACCATCCTGCATTTAATTCACAAGAGGTAAAGAAACTTGTTGACCAGCTACAGTTTGCCAAATAACCTGCCACGCCCCAGCCCACAGGGGAACTTCCTGTGCCCCTGTAGCCTCAAGAAAACCTGGACGTTTGGAGGCACAGACAATGAAGTAGTCTTGGGGTCAGAGAGAATGTCCCATTTCACTAAGAGATTCACCAAGGTGTTGTCGCAGGTGCTAGGAAGGGCTTCCATTGGGGAGGGCGTGCATGAGGTAGACCAGAATGCCTGCCTGGAGACATTGTCAACACCCTAACAGGAATGCAGGCTGAGGACAATGGATGGGAAGGAGCACTCTCAATCACAAAGCCCTTTTATTGTGAAGGCCTAAAGAACATTGCTAAGGTGGGGACGGGCACATCTTAAGTTTTCTGGTCCTGATAAGAAAATGCCTACATATTATGCTCTTGCTTTGTGCTTGTCTCCCACAGGGAAGGTGCACCAATGTTCAGATTCTCAAATTCCCATGAAAGAAGTTATTTTTGTCAGAGAGGGAATTGTAAGTCAGCTCTTGAAGTTAAACCCCCCACTGGAGCTCCCTTTGCCCTGCCCCTGCCAGCAGATGCCACAAAGGCTGGATCGAAGCAGGGGCAGCAGATCCAAGCACGAAAGCCTGTTTGTCTTGGAAGAAAGCAGCTTGGCGATGGTTTTTGATTTAAAAAGTTTCCTTGGATATATTTTATCCTTCTCCATTGAGTCAAAAACTTCACGTGGTGTGGGTAAAACCAAAAAGTAAGCAAGAATATGAAACTTCTCACTGAAAAGAAAGCAATCTGCAATTTCTACAATACTCTGGGCCTTAGGATTTCATGCTTGGTAGTTGGATCAATTATTTTGCTAACTACTGCCTAGCCCCTAGCACTCGACTGATAATTCCTATTTTTTTTGATGTTCAGTGTGAGATTTAAAGAAGTATCTGGTTGAAAGTGTTTGTGTGCTTCAGGAGGAATGGGTATTCCAGACCTGGGAATTGCTTGTGGCTGATTAAGAAATCTCCGAGATGCCTGATTAATCTGTGTGGTGTCTACTATGTGGGCAAGCATTTATAAATCTTGGTGAGTCTAGTCCTCATTAGGCAGTGTGTAGCCTCTATTGGGGTGATGGCCTCTTGTGGCCTGCACTCTCAGCCAGCTAATTCTGGGAGGAAAGATCATAAAACCAGGGGGATGGCAGTTTGTACCTGCTCTGTGATTGGTGGTCAAAACACACTGTTCAACCTTCTGGTGATTTACTCATACATGTTTTCAGGGCTGAGCTGTGGGTCTTGTTATGCAGCTCCTGGGGCCTGTGTTGACCATTTGCTGGCCTTTCTTTCTTTGCATGAGCATCTTTAGTCCCAATTCATGGATGTTCACGGGCTTGCTTACTTTAATTCCTGGGAGCTTTCTCCTCCCAGCCTGTGATGATACTGGGTCTTTCTCTCTGGGTTTTTGCTACTGGCCTGACTCTTTCTCTGCAGAGTTCTGCCTGCTCATTTGCCTTACTCTGCCCCAGCCAGTGTCATCTCACTGTCCCGCTGCTCAAGCTCTCTTTCTGTCTTTGCCTATTGGAGTCCTGGCCAATGTATGGTAGGATATTCCCAACCAGAGTTACCCTCTCTAATGCCTTAGTGAGCCCCCTTGACAACTTCTAGAAGAGCCAGAGAGAAAAGACTAATAGGCAGCCCTGGTGCAATCTAAGAGGAAAGCCTGTAACCAAGAGAGTGGGAGTCCTTAGAATTCCAAGCACTGGGCAATATGTAGTCAATTCAGAGGTGTAATGTGCACATCTGTGGAGAAGTCCTGGGGCTGAAACCTGGAAGAGTGGCTGCTCACCTCACACATACCATCAACACCATGCTGCATTTTTTTTCCCCCGTTCACTGCTCTAGCCAGCCCTGGTTTCCTGGGATCCATTTCCAATTCAGCTGCTTGTACCTGAATCCTTGCTTGAGGTTTCAACTTGAGTAAAACCGGCTAAGAGACTGGAGTTCCTGTGAAGACATAAGTAAAGCCATTTGGAAGAGGGAGAATTATATTTTAAACTCACTGGAGAAGTCTCCTATTTAAAAGAACATAATGGTGACTCTCTATAAACATAGATTTCCTTCCCTTGACCCTACATTCGTCATGGAGCCAGTGGACGTCGTTGAGGGAGAAACCATCTCCTTAAGAAATGATGATCCTATGTTTATATTTGTTCTTCAAGGAAATTTGCATATACTTTTAATAAATGAGATAAGGTACTGCTTTTAACAGTTCCCAGTATCAAAAAAAGAAAATAAATATTTATTCACGTATAACTTGTGAATAGAATGATGCTTTCACAGTGCCATTGGAAGCAAGTGATACGGGAGCTTAGTATTTGTGCTTCAATATGTGCGTGGTTGGAAAATAATTCATACACCCAGATCGAGAAACAGAGCTGAGTTGCCCTTCCCACTGGGTCCCCATGTTGCGCTATGTGCACAGTGCATACTGATCAGTATATGTTGCTGTGTGTCACTTGTGATGCTATTTGCTGTTTGAAAGGCACTGTCTTCGCAGAGAAATGTGCAGTGGTTGCATGTCCCTCCCAAATCTCACGTTGGGACTTAGTTGCCATTTTAACAGCACTGAGAGTTGAGGCCTTTACAGTGTGATTAGGCCATTGGGGCACTGTCTTCAGGAGTGGAATTGGGGACCTTATCATGAGTGTGCTTCTGATACAAAGGGCACACTCAGCCCTGTGCTTCCTTGGCCACAAATACTCATTGCCCATCCACTGTGTTGTGAGGAGGAACAAAGGCCATGCCAGGAGCTGCTAAAATGCTCTCTCTCAGAGCATTGTCAGCCAAATCACCTCCTGCTCTTACAGATCCCCAGTCTGTGGTGCTCTGAGATAGCAGCAGAACACAGACTAAGACATGAAGGGATCTTCCAAAATAGGACACACAGGCCAGTGTCAGATAGTTCAGTCTCCTTCATTCCTTTTGTTGCATTTTATTGCTCTTCAATGTTCTGTGAGAACTCTGGAATTAGTTTAACTGCACTTTTTGAGATCTAGTCAGAATCTGGAAATTTCATAATTTTAAAGTCAGATTCACATAGATGCAAGCAACTTAAATTGGTTTAAGATTGGCTAGGGCTTTTAAAAAAACTATTGATGTATGTTTAAAATATCTATTAAGACACATATAGGGTGCTGGGGATGTGCAGGTAGCTCTGTGGTAGAGAAGTCATGTAGGATGCCCCAAACCCTGATTTAAATCCCCAGCACTGCAAAATCTAAAAACAAAGACAAATAAACAAACACCACACATGGCCTTAAAATATTTTACATTGTTTTTCTTCATAGACATAGATGTGTTATTTTCTCTCAACAAAAATAGGAGATGATTAGAAGCTCGTTGAGAAGTGATGATGGATCGCCTTCCCAGAGATGCCCTAGGTATCAATAGCTCAGAGTTCTCTTCTCTTCTAGTCTAGTCACAGTCTATTTCTGCTGTTTCTATTTTCTATTTCACCAAAGATCATCACCAGGAATTAAAGAAATGTCCTTTTACTCACTGATTGGTAAATCAGAGCAGTCTGTGATGAGCCTGGGAATTTTAAAGAAGGTTACCAACATCATGGTGTGTGCATTTGTGTGTGTGTGTGTGTGTGTGTGTGTGTGTGTGTCCAAAGTGTTTGGGTGAATCCATTTGCACTCACTCTGTAAGTGCATCCAGAGACCTCCATGTTGGGTCATTCTGCAACCCTGGCTCAGAAACAAATGTCCCCCTCACTGAATGTGATGAAAAGGAAATAACCAGTAGATGCAATTTTTCTTTATAACAATACTAGGATTGAACTGAGGGCCTTCACATTAAGCTACATTCTGAGCCCCCATTCCAGTTTTATTATTTTGAGATAGGGTCTCGCTAAGTCACAAAGTTGCCCAGGTGGGGTTGGAACTTGTGATACTCCTATCTGAACCTCCTAGAGTGCTGGGATCACAGGAGTGCACCACCATGCCTGGCAAAAATTTTGATTTCTAGTAAGTATTTAAATCCATATCCTCAGTGTTTTTCCCTGGGGTAATCACTACAGCTTTAATGTGGGTCTGCCTATCTTTCCTCTTCTCTGTACTTAAATTGATTGCATAACAAATACCAAATAGCTTTTTGAGAAGAAAATTTTCTGCATAGTACATATACCCAAGCCTTCATTAGTCCTCATGACCAGAACTACCTTCTGTTGGACCTTTTTTTCTGGCCTCGGTGGTCCACTGTCACACAGCAGCAGATGACATTCCAGTCGTCATGTTCCTGAGCTCTAGGGATTGCCTGCTGGACACAGGCTGTGTGTTTTCCTTCCATAGGCCGGGGCTCAGGCCAGCTGGCCCTCTGCCCAGAGCAGGCCCCACCCACTTTTGGCTCTTCCTGCTCTTCTTGGAGCCCATTCAGTAGAACTCCATCAGCCTGTCTGGGAGTGACCCCCCTACAACTAGAGACATTTCATACTCTATATTACTTTTCACTTCAACCAGTATGGTGAGTCCTACTGTGTGCTTGGCTCTGAGAATATGATAGGCCCTCTGTACACCTTACCATAGGACATGAGCAGTCTGGTTATTCATGAAGATGTCAGATCAAATGTTTGCTCTCCTGTAGGAAAGGACAGCACATCCCCTGGCCTGATCCTATAGGGCATCTCCCCTCCTGGGGCCATGAAAAACTTCTTGGCAGCACCATTCCTTAGCAAATGAGCTTGGTCTCAATAAGACAAGAACAGAACTAGGGCACAAAGGGACTATGCACATGCTGGGGTGGAGTTGCATTTCCTGCCTGGGGCCTGGCCTGCCATGGTCTTCCAGTTAGAGTTATTGATGTAGATATGTAGATGCTGGATCTGCCCAGGAAATACTAAATTTCTGGTTCAGGTTGTCTGGTTTTTATGTGTGGGTTTAGCATGGCTCATAAAATGTAACAGAAAATATACAGTGAAGGTGGCCTTTCACGATGGTGGCAGTTTTCGTGGATTTTGAGAGTCATGGATTTGGCTCTGAATGGAACTTCTTGCTGAGGGTTCATAATTTCTGGTCAGTTGGACTTGGATAACCAGAGGCCAGCAGAACAGAGTGCTATCCCTGTGTGGTGAGCCTGCTCTCCTCTTGCAGCTTTCCCTGTAGGCCTGGGCTAGCTGGCACTGGTGCAGGCAGGGGTAGATGTCCATGAATATGAGTTGACATCTAATAGTTACTCCCAGATTCAGGTGGAGATGTGTTGATATTTGGAAGGGCTATCACCTGGGTGGAAAATGGTTCTGATGTCTAATGTGACTTTATGGCTAAGCACAGGCCCAGTGGCCACTTGGGTCTACTTGCTATAGATGAGCTGCTTGTTTCTAACTCCTGGTTGCCCTGAGTGTGATATCTGATTGCCTAGCATGCTCCACAGGGGGAGTTCTTCCGTAAGCTTTCCATCTGCTCAGCACCTAGCTTTCCCTGATGATGGCATGGCCTCCAACTAGCCTTACGTTTCGTAATCAGTCAAGTGCTTTTTTGCCTTTGCTGCTCTAGATTCAGACCTGGGGCTGGCGTCTTAGATTTGGAATTAGAAGTATAAGGTATGGGCATAGGGACTTTTCCTTGTGAGTGTCTTGACTCCTTCTAGAAGTGATAAGGGATTCACCATTAAGAAGAACATGAACACCTGAGAGCTCAGGAGTGGATGGTGACACTCAGGAAAGTGTGGACATTACTGTGGTCCAGGAAAGCTGTGTGGTACACAGAGGTGCTGCTCTCCTCATATCACTGCCAGAGATACTTTCCATCAGTAGTTGTCATTGCCCTCCGTCTTTCTCCTCAGACAGACACAAATATGCAGAAAAGACATTTTAACCTTGGAAAAGGCCAACACTAACTCCTACAGGGGTGGTCAAGTGGTGAAGGATGAGGTTCTCTCAGAGAACAGTGTGTTTTATAACAGGGCCTCCACAAGACAAGGGCATGTTGAGGGCCACTATAGGTGGGCTGGCTCTAAGCAGTGTTACATGTTAAGACGTGCTGCACCCTTGGACTGGCTGTCACTGGAGTCTCTCTACCTGCTGAGATGAAGGAAGCAGACATATGCCCCCTGCCTTCTTCCCATCAGCCTCCTACAGTGACTCTGGTCACCGAACACAGTGAGTGTGTATGTGTGTGCCTGAACGTGCATATGTGTTGACTTCAGAAGGCAGAACTTACACAAACACACACATGTACACACATATTCATAATGGACTTGGCTGTGTGAAGTGCCCTTTTGTGCTCATCAAAGGAAGGGGATGAATAGTACTCCTTCAGAGGGAAAGACAGAATATTGACTGTGAAATAGTTTTGCTTTAAAAACTAAATAAAATGAATCCCTACCTAAGCAGTTTCAAAGCCTTTTTTTCCTCTGCGCTGCTTGTAGCACCTCTGCTAAATGCTGGGTCTTTGAAGGAAATCACAATATGATCCTTCCGCACAGCCCAGTATTGTCCTTAATGACAAGCATTACATTTACACAGGACCATAAATCAAATCTTGGGGCTGTTTTCAGCAGGGGCTGGATCCTGAGCAGGGCTGGCTAAGTGGCACTTGCAGGGAGAAGAAGCCAGGAAAAGTGCCCCAGACCCACACCACAGTTGCCAGGAAGGCGGGGCAGCTCGGCCCATAGCACACCGTCTTTTCTCAGGAGCAACTTCACATAGACAGTGTCCTGGAAATGAGCCTGGCTTTTGCAGGATGGCCTCACCATGTTTACAGGGTGTGTCAGAGCCTCTCAAGCCCTTGCCCCAATCCTCCCACGCTGCCCCTCCAGCCCCCACCCTCTTCCTGCTTTTAATGTCCTGGTCAAAGAAGGCTGAGGATTCTTTTGAGGCGAATGTATCCTGTGAAGCCTGCAATTACTGTCTCTGATTTCATTGTGAAAACTTTACAACAGCCGCGCTGAAAAATCTTCCTTTACCCTCCCACTCCTTCTAACAGAACGGAAAAATCCATCAAATTAACACATCAATGAGTTGATTGTAATCTCCAGGGCTCTGGTAGCGGTCTCCAGCCTCCCAGACAGGAGGCCAGCATGATTTATCAATGCAAACCTAATAGCATCAATATGAATCTAACTAAAAATCAATATTTCATTACCAAATTGTTAGTGAGAATGAAGAAAAATTGCCAGAGTCAGAGCATTCTCTAGGGCAGGAGCATCCGGAGTTCAATGTGACAAGATGAGTGATGTGTGACTCGGGGCCTGGGAAGGACACGAGGACGTGGAGGACGGGCCACCGCGGACGACTGGCGCGGGAGCCTCCTGCCGCTGCAGCTTCCTCCTCCTTTCTTTTTAGTCTTTTCTTAGAAGGCAAAAGCAGTGTGAGAGAAGGAAAAAAATAAAAAAGGCACTACACTTAGCTCCCTGGCATTCAGATCGCCTCCAACGGGCTGCGAAGCTGGGGAGACCATGACCCTTATTGGCTACCTCATCCTCGCACTCCACTGAATCCACGGGGGCTTCTTTTTCTTAATACTCTCTTGGGTGCAGGGCCCTTAGTTTATGCTGAGTCGTTTTACCAAAACAAAGAAAAGAAAAGAAAAAGAAAAAGAAAAAGAAGAAAACGAAGAAGAGGAAATGGTACTTATGCACATCCATCACCTAGGCTGGTGGCCAGCACTGCACTGGTGGGTGGAGGAGGGGTGGGAAATCCCCAGAAGGTGAGGCAGGACCGAGCATGGCCAGACTGGGTCTCTGTCCAAGCTTATTATCACTGTCCTACCACAGCAGCTCTGTTACTGCTCCCACCCAAGAACCCAGTGTCACATATTAAAGAGGCCAGTGATCAAACAGGAAGAAAGAGATGTATCCTGGAAATGGGCCTCGCTTTTGCAGGATGGCCTCACCATTAAAAATGGTAAGATGAGTAAGATAGGATGCAGTGCAAGGCTGTATCTATACACTAGATGGTTGGGACACTTGTATCCTAGCCCTTCCTCACTCCACTCCTCAAAACACAGGCTCAAGGCAGGTCATACAGCTCAGTAGAAAGCATTTGCCTGGCAGGTGCAAGGCCCTGCCATTCAAAAACACCCCAAAAACCCAAAAAACAAAGAAAACCAACCCAAAAAACAAAACAAAAACAACAAAAACCTAGGCTCTACCTCTGCTGATTGATTCTGAATTAAAGAACGTTTCTGAGCCCAACTAGCTGGAGAAGCACGTGGTAAACCCTGCCATCCTATGGCAGGGATAGGCACAGATAGCTGGCTTGGGGCATTGCAGGCTGTACCTGTGGGGTGAAGGGCATGCTACTGTCATCTTTGTTTTTCTTGTCTTGTCTGTGATCTCACCTGTTTCTGCTTCTGAAGACTTCCTCCTACAGCTAGACTGGGGGACTATGGGACATGATCAGGTATGTTATTCTGGGCAAGACCAGGTTTCACCTTGCATAGACCTTGTTTTAATAGAAAAATCCTTTATATCTGGGATTAAACATGGACACTGAAGTCAGATGGGCCTTGATGAGTACCTCAGCTCTGCCACATATAACCAGTATGATCATGAGCACTGTCTTACAAATATCTACAAACTTCAGCTATCCATTTGCAGAGTCTTGGTAGCAAGTTTTAACTATCCCATTCAGTGTTATTGCAATATTTGTAAGACTAGTCTTCCTTTTTACTTCACTGGGATAGTCTGTGTAGGTTTGTATAGCAATACTATATGTTGTATATTTGTATTTTTGCTGCTGTGATATAGTCTGACATTGAAGTGTATTAAATCAAGGCAGATTCTCAGGATAGTTTCACAGTCCCACTAAGTAATTGATCTGTCTTTAGAAGATTCCCAAAAAGTCATGCTTCCAGAACACTAATAAGACTATCTCCGGTCCTTGGCCATCTTTACCTGGTGAGCATCTGATTCTTGGTCTAATACTGACAAGGGGACTGTCTGTCTTTCTAACATGTATAGGAACTTGTTTTCCACAGTTTTCAGCCATTTAGAGTGCCAGTATGGATTTATTTTATAATAGTACCTCAGTCAAAGTGCTGAAATCACCAAAATTACCAGCAGAGGTACAGAGATGTGCTTCTGTAGAGTCCTCTTGAGAAGGGACAGGCAAATACCTTCCTGGAGGTTACTTGAGGCACCCTTAGACAGTGTCCTCTGGAGATGAACTGGGGAACCCCTGCTGAAGTAGCCATCATCGGGTTGGTCTTTTCCAGTACACACCTCAGACATCTGTGCAAGGCAAGGAAGTATCTGTCTCCTACCTCCTGGTGGTGTGGTCAGGGCTCATTACTGTCACACTTTCATGCCTGGTTGCATGGCTTCTTGTTTTCAAGTATTTCTGTCTGCTGATCCATCTGATTTGCACCGAGGCCAAGGAAAATAGATACCATTATCATCTGACTATTCCCAGAGGTCTAAAGGGAGCCTCAACAAGTCCAGTAGCAGCCCCTGCGTCCATTGAGTTTTCAGTTCACTGTTATATGTGTGCTTTAGACCACACTGGCCAAGCACTGCCTGTTCCACTGCACAGTTTTGGAGGCTGAGCCTTAGTTCAGGCGTCCCTGGCAGCACCAGCAAAGACTTCCTCCTCCCACCCTTCTCCATGTAAGAGGTGGATTAGGTGCTGCTTCATTCCTCTTTCCTAATGGCAAAGATTCTAGTAATGCTGTGCAAGAATATTGGGATGAAAGGACTTTTTAAAAATCTGCCTGAGCCTGAATATCTTTGATGATGGTGCTGCTTCACTCTTGGTTAGAAGCGAGAAGCCAGCTTAGGTGCCATTTTCCTGATGTCGGCTCGGCCAGACTTTACACAACACCTTTGGGAGCAAGTGCATTTTTTCCTGGCTCTTAAATATTTTACAGACAATAGGTCCTAGAGCCACTAAATCTAGAGTGAAAAGGTGCTATTATTGTTTGATGTTTCTTCTCATGAAATAGACTCGGTCTCCCTTCCTTTCCCACCTCGCATATGACAAGATCGCAATAGAGAATACACAGAGAGCACAGGCATGGGGACTCAGGGAGAGGACTGTTCAGTTCTGGCACCATCCAGGCACCAGTGCTCCATGAGCCACAACCCAAATTCTGGAGCAGAGAGACCCCGAGTCTCAAGGGCCATGCAGACCAAGTAGTGAAAGAGTGAAGAATGAAAACCTGAATCTTTACCTCTGCTGCAAATGAAGGCAGCTACGCCTTGGAAGAAGCTCCCTTGCCATTGTTAATTTAAGTTCTTCATTCTCATTGGAGCTCACCACAAATTCTCTCCCTTCCTATCTATTGGCCTGTGGCTTCCATGGAAGATGCTGCTCCACAGCTCCTTCCATTTCTTCGTGTCTCCTTGTGTTAGTGTCCAGCTCCTTAGCAGCTCACTATTTCCTTCCTCTCTCCTAGCAATAAGATTGCTCTGACATTTTTCCTTGCACTTGATTATTTCCCGTTTGCTTTGCCACCTGCACACCATTACTGCCTTTCTATTCTGATCTTCCCGGTGGAAGTCTGCAGTGATTACCCTTCTTTCTGAATCCTCACTTCCGGCCCTTTGAACTCAGATTGGGATTTGATTCTCTGGTCTCCTGGAAGCCGCTACTTTGCAGAGGCACTTCTGTGGGATGACTCTTCAGTCTCTTCCAGCTCTGCTCATGCACTTTGGCCTGCTGAAATGCCCTGTCTTTGGGCCCAGAGACCAGTGACTTGGGGGTCTCCCTTTTTTGACTCTTAGTCTAAAAATACCTGAAGGCCTGGTCTGTTAAAGGCATTCTTCATACTTACACTTTAAAAATGATCCTGTGCTTCCCACATTAGTGATTTCTGTGCCCCTTGCTTATTTTACTACCAGGAGTTTTGTTTCCATGCTGAACAGATGTCGCTGAGCCTTGGAAACAAGCATGAAGTGCAGTTGTTTCCAAATGCTTCTCTGCGGAGGTCTTTCCTGGCATGTCAGTTTGCTTTTCAGAACTTCCTTCCTGGAATATGTCAAACCCGGGGTTGTCTTCTCATGCCTGGTACTAGAATTGTACTACTTTTTCTCAGTCTCTCCCATTTTTTCTAGCCCCCGTTTCCAATCTGCCCACTGATATCTCGGCCTCCATTTCCTCCTTTTTCCCTTTCTCACCCCTTTTCTCCTTCCTCTTTGAATTTTAAAAATTGTCTGTTTCTCTTTATAATGACTCTAACATTTCTTCCATTCCTTACTCAGCCAGTTATAAGTGGCCTCATCAATCCTCATAGGGAGAAAACATGCACATTTCATTTGCAGTGATCACATAACTCACTTTCTCATAGCCTCCCTTTAATTTTTAAGTTCCACTGAGCGGATGGTACATATAGTCTACATTGCTTCATTTGGAAAATAGTTCTACTATTAGTATAGTTGACCCCATCGCTCTTGGAAAACCATGTCTTCAAAGATTAAAACAGAAAGAAGTGAAAAACCATCTTGCTATATTGATTGCTACTTACTCAAAAGGAGTTTGATGCTTAGACACACTTACTTGTAACCTCTATTTTTCTTTTCTTCCTTATATTTATGATACATAATATTGTACATTTTAGTCTATGATAAATAAGAAAATCTCCTCTGGCTTTTTCCTGTTCCTATCCTTCATCTACCTCAATACCATGGAGAGTATTTCCTGATGCATGCATTGCTTGGTCTTGTTGATCTATTTTGATTTTCATATTTTTAAAAATGGGGGTACATTTGTCATGCACATTACTACAAAGATAGTGTTCAAAGGGAATTGGAAGAGTTGGTATCCTGTGCTGTCTCTGCCTCTGCCTCTGCCTCTGATGGATTATTTTCTATCTTGATGTTTTTGTATTTTTCTTTAAAAGAAGTATGAAATGGTGATATTATGCCTCTTTCTAGATCATAAGAAGAAATGTCTCTATAGTATATTTAGGACTGAGTAAGTTGCCTTTATATGTCTCTGTTTCTTTCCTGTGATGAGCTCCCTTCTTCAAAACTACCTCATCTTCTCCTACTTTTTTACCCCTTATATTTTCAATATTTCTTCTTTCATGGGGCAAATGATTGTAGCTTGTTTTAAAATAAGTCCTATCAAGGTATAAGAGAAGCCAATGCAGCAGGGTGTTGTGATATACACCTGTAATCCCAATACTCTAAGAGGCTAAGGCAGGAAGATTTGAATCAACCTGGGGAATTTAGGGACTTAGCAAGATTCTGTCTGTTAATAATAATAAAAAAATAAACAAGGGCTGGGAATAGAGCTCAGTGCAGGTCCTGGATTCAAGTACCAGTACCAAAAAAAAGTGCCAATTCAGGCTGATATGCCCAGAGAAACTGTACTTTCAGGTAGACATTTGAAAGCAAAGAAACAAACATTATTTAATTTTGAACTGTGGAAGTGAAAGCAGCCATTTTGACCATGGGGTCTTTCTCCTTCTGCAGATGTTCTCTCTCTAGCTGGTGTCCTCTGTCCCGAGGGCCAAGGAGGAAGCTGGCCCTAGAGCCAAGGTCAAGGCAGTGGAAATACATGGCTCAAGCTTTGTTCTTACTGTATCCATGAGACCCTGGAGATGTCCTCCAGGGAAAAATCTTCCCCTACCTGCCGAGCTCCCACCCCAGGTCACTGTGGAAACAAGATCCTTTGCACTCCCTGCCTGCACGTCTCGGAAACCACACCTGAAGACTTCTGTGTAGGACTGACCAATGACTGTGCTGGAGGACTTTATTATTATTATTATAAAATCAATTTGTAATTCCAGAAGCTTGACTTCTTTTTATTTGCTTCTTTATACAGCTGCTAGGAAAAACAGACACCTTCTAATTGTACAGCTACCGCTGGTGGTAAAAAGGCATTTTCTTCACAGGTTTACTCTTCACAGTTGAACTATCTTTTAAGACTTTTTCCATTTACATTTCACTGTATAAATTGTCTCATAGGAGGTCTATTTAACAACTTTATTTGTGGAAGACAACAGCACCCTTCTTTGTCATTGCTTTGTGCTTTGGGGGTTTTGTTTAATAGAATTCATTTTTTGTCTTTAAGCTACTTTATATTTAAAAGTTTTCTACAAGCTTGGTTAAAAAAAAGAAAAAGCATGAAGCTGGAGAAGATTGGCCCGTGACATGGCTATTGGAGAAATTTCTAGAAAATACCTCATGGTTAGTGCTGGAATAAAAGCAAACATCAAGTCTTGTGGTCTTGATAAAGTCAACATGTTATGTCTCATTTGTACTTGGTGAAAAGAATATCCATATAAGTACTGAAATATGGTGGTCAAGGAAGGGACACTGAAAAAGACTATTCACAGGACACCATTAGAGAGGTATGCAAAGGAGCTGGCACAGTGACCTGCAAAGCTTGTGACAAAGGACACAGGGAAATGGAGACCGGGTGCCAGAGTGTCAGCAATTATTTACAGGATCTGGCAGTGGGAGAGAGTCACTCTCTTCAGGTTCAGAGGTTCCTAAGGGATGTGTCCCTGGAATGCTACATGCACATGCCCAGCACTGGGTGACTGACTGAGCGCTGCCGGCCAGAGCTGCATTGGAGCTGCTGAAGGACCAGGAGCTATGTCAAACAAGGGGTCTGGTGATACCATGGAAGGTGGCAGAGTCAGAGACTAAAGGGTAGATAAAGACAGGTACTGGGATTGTTACTGAGCCTGTTGGTCATTGTTGAAATATGGAATCTAAAGTGCGGAGAGTTAATTGAAAAGAAAGTGAAGACATTGGATCTTTGCACCCCCACACCAGCGAAACTTTGAGGCATCTCATTGGAGAAGACATTTCAGATCTTGGGGTTCTATTACCCTTGTACAGACCTGCAGACTCACAGAGATTTTTTTTTTTTTAGAGAACAGACTCATGATTGTATCTTGGATTTGCAGTGGAAGTGAAAAGAAAACAAGTGAATACAACAGCTCTCCTATAATTGGGTGAGGAAACTCTGTGGCTGATATGTGAGGCATTTCGTCCAAGGGTTCCAGAGACTCCTGAGTTGCCAGGACACTGTAGAATTACTTTCAGATGTGAGAATAAAAATTTTAAATGTCATTAAAAGTACACTAGGGATTTTTGACAAAAAAGGAAGTCATCCAGCTTTCAAGGCTAAGTATATTTAAATTGATACATATGTGTTAGGGTTTGAGCTCTGCTCTAGCATTTAAAAATGACCTCTGCAATGCCTATAAAAGTTCACAGTGCAACTGTTATCATGGTATTCAAAGGTCCAAGATTTTGGCAATCATCCTTTCTGGAGTTTTAAGTTTTAAGAGTGAAACTGGCTTTTTCAAAGACAATATTTAACATGTGTTTTCTTCATGGTCAGTTACAGATTTGTTCTGCTAATAATTAATATTCCATCTGCATTTTAAATAACACTTTAAGGCAAAACCACCATAGGAATGTTGTCCAAAGTTTTATCATTATAAAAGGAACTTTAAAAAGTGTTTTAGGTACAAGCGAAACCAAACATTTTAGGACCATAAATTCTGAAATGCAAAATAGTTCACCTTAAAAAAATTGTTACCATCCCCTGCTCCAAACATTCTGAAGATATAGTCTAATATAGGGTTGATTTTTCAAAAGAAATCACCTACTCTTCATTTACATTTCTCAATTGATTTCAAAATTGCAAAAGAAAGTAAGCATCTCCTGGCTGGTCTTAATAAGGTTATCAGCCTTCCAGGGTGCCTGTGCTTACTGCCTGTGTAGTTACTCCAGCAGCCTAAATTAGCAGCCCAAGTTGACACCAGAGCACTCACTGGGCTTGGTCTTGTCCTAGCCTGCTTTGAATATTAGCTATAAGATCTATATGGATTCATGGAAGAGGAGAAAAAATTAGATGAAGCCATAAAGATAATTAATCTTTGTTTGAAATGATATTTTCCTTTCTGCTGCCATTTGTCATGCAGAAGCATTAAAAAGCCTTTTCACTGAGGTGGAAGCCAAAGGGATGCTGCTTGAAATTGTTTGAAATTTTCCTGCTCCTTTTCTGCCTCTGCTTCGCCCTCTCCCAGGCCTCTAGGAATTTCCTCCAGTTTCAAAGCCATCTCCCTATGCTTCCTTCTGTGTGATTGAGATCCACCATTGTCCTAGACCAAAGAGAAGGTCATCAGATACTGAAGAGCTGTGCTCCTGGGCAGAAGGGACTGCCTTCCATGCCCTTTGCAATTTGAGGATTGTCCCTTACAAATTGTTATTATGACAATTTCTTTATAACCAGTGAGGCTGTTTTAGTAAAGGTTTACAGATGGCACTTCCTCCCTCTTTCCCTCAGAGATTCCTTTTATTTTTTCTTCCTTGTATTTTGATGAGTTCTTTCTAGCCAGGGCTGGGCTTAATTAGATATTTAAATGATTTTGAGCAATACTGTTTCTTTAACTCCTAACTGCGACAAACACATATGAAACATACTGTTGGCGGCATTTAATCAACAGCAGTCAATTTATCATTTTCACAGTTTTAGTGAGTGGTTATGAATCACTAAAATCACAGGTATTGTAGATGCAGCGCTGTGGCACTATCATTAACAAATACACCGCGCACAGAGGGATGACTTGGTAATTGAGTGGGACTAATAAGAATACATCATTTAGCCGTATGTGACAAACTGTGCTCCGCACACCAGCATGGAAAATTCACGTTTTGCTTAATAAATAAATTACACAGCCGATGTATTATACATAATTTGTGTCCTCGTGGATTTGAGTGATATATAATGCATGGTCCAAGTCATTTATTTATTAAGACTAACTATATATATTGTAGGAGGGGAAGTTTAAACTCCAGGGTAAGGGCTGCCTACCTAACTGCTGCAACCACCAAGTTTGATTGGGCAGTAAATGAGGTGTGCGTGGGGAGTCAGGAACCCAGGGTCAGGCAGCAGTTGTTACCAGTGTCGTCAGCTCTGTCTGTCTGTGTGAGCGAGGAGGAAAGAAAACGGGGAACGTTAACAGGGTGTCAGGAGACACTCAATTTTCAGAGATGACAGAGTAAAAACATCTTTAAGAATAGCTGCAGTTAAAAAATATTTAAGGTTTGTCATATCAAACACATTTTAGGGGATGGTAAATTTTGCAAAAGGTCTAGCAATTTACTTTCTGGAAGACTGAAACAAAGAGGAAACCATGAGGTATTATAGCATGTGGCATATCCAGATGGAAAAAAAGTAGCTAAGACAATGTCCTTAGGGATGAATGTTTTCCTCATGTGCATTTAGAAGCTGAAATTTGACTGTAATCATGGGGTCCAATTTTGGGGTATTGAGCACTGTAACTTCAGTATTTTGGGATGACCTTCATATGTGGTGAGAAGGACTATGCACTTCTCTCTATCATGGGTAGTTTTGTGTTATTATTTATAACCGTAATCACAAATGCATGCCACTCTAAAGTAGGAGCAATGAGGTCTGATCTAAATCTCCATTTCTTTTTACTAAAGAACTAGACCTCCAAAGTATAAATGAATGGGTGAATAAATGAGTGCATAGAAATAAACAAAATGTGCCTCCAAATCCCAGATCCTGCATGGCAGGTTGATTGCCAGCTGCTGCACCTCTGTGTCTCTCAGACCAGCCCTAGAAACTGGCTATGGGATTGCAGGGCTCTCTTATCAGAGGCTTCCGGGCTACTCGAAGACTGTGGCATCTTCCTGGTCGTATAGTTCACCCTAACACACTTTGGGATCAGGTCATCCCACCTGGTTCCCACAGTGCCTAGGGCTTTCTATCGCACTTTCTAGGGGGAGTGCTCTTTGATACACAGGTGCTTGCTG
The DNA here is from genome assembly GCF_000276665.1 of Chinchilla lanigera. NCBI lineage: Eukaryota > Metazoa > Chordata > Mammalia > Rodentia > Chinchillidae > Chinchilla > Chinchilla lanigera. Next base: position 59,550,933 of record NW_004955402.1, on the reverse strand, counting down.
TCAAGACAAACAAGGTAGGCAGGGCATGGTCTCCTCTCCGCAGGAATCGCTGCTTCCTGACTGGTGTGTGAATGAAAATGGAGGTCTGTATAGTTTCTCCTCCTCCCGAACAGAACCTTTCAGCCCTGTGTGGGTGTGGGCAGTGGTATCTTGGGATCTCCTCTGACCATCTCTTGCACAAAACTAGGACTGACACCATCTCATGGCCATGACATGACCACATTTTTCTGCTCTCCTTGATAGAACAAGTCCTAGAAAACTGTTCTCCATTTCTTTTTTGAATCCATTTACAAAATTTCTACTTCTGCTATGTTGAAAATGCTCTTTTTAAGACAACCCTTAAGTGTAAAGGTCAGTTTTTGGACTTCTTACTTGAGTCCCTGTTAGTTTTAACGTGGTTTCCTTGATTCCAGCTTCTTAGCGCTGGAGATCACTCCCTCTTGCTTCACTTTCTACCCCATGCCTTCTTGCTTTCCTCTGGTGAGTACTTTCCATTTTCTGATCCCTTTATAGGACCATCTCAGATCTTACTTCTAGGACTCTATGTAGATATATTCATGTGATGTAGGTCAGGATTTCATTGCTTAAATATTGTTTATAAGTGATACCTCCCACTCTACTATCTCCATGTCAGACTCAAATATCCAACAGCTAATGTGGTCTCTATGCCTAATATATGCTTCAAATTTAGTATGTTCAAAATTGTTCTCTTTATTGCTCTCAGAAACTTACCTATCCTATTTTTAACCATCCCAGTAAATAGGAATATAATTTTTCTAATTACCTATGACTCACACTTTGAAATTACCCTTAACTCCCTTGCTTCTTTCATCCCCCACATGCAAGTCTAGGGGAAATCTTATTTCTTCTGCTCCAAATATCTTTAAAATCTGATCACTTCTTAGTGGAGGGAGTTTCAGAACAATGGAGTAAAAATTTACATAAGTCCATTCCTCCATAAAACAATGACCATACTGGCAAAATCATCAATATTATCCTTTTTCAACATTGTCAAGAACGCTGGAACTGACTGAAGACTTGCAGGAACCTGAACAACATTGGCAAGACAAATTGCTAAACTTTGGTAAGAACAGCAGAGTTGTAGGGTTTTCAGTTGGTCTATTCCCATCCCTCTTTCTTCTCTCCAGTATCTTTCCAATCAGCACACTCAAGATCATGAAGACCCACAACCTCACAGCTGTGGGAGGGAGCACAGCATATATGAAGCTATTCAAAAGGCCTATCCCCAGTGCATCATTGCAGTTCTCTGGGAAAAGCTCAGTTTTCAGAGTATTACCATTATTAACCTGACTCAGAGCTCCATGGGAAAAATCCTATCACTAGGGCATTTGTGAGACATAACTAGCTACATTTTTAAAAAAGAAACTTCATACCTGCCTAAATCTACAGTATTACTTACGACAAACAATATCCTGCCCAAGAAAGTTATTTTTTCAAAACCTCTGTGAATCAAGATGTCCATAGGAGGTTTGGAAAGCTCTGGCATATTCTTGGAGTTCTAAAACCCATGTATTTGCACTATAGTCCCAAGGAGGTCTCCAGTGACTCATCTTTAGTAGCCCTTGCACAGACAAGAGGTGAAGGCTAAGGATTTTAAGTGGCCTGAGCACTGAAGGTGTGCCCCCATACACATATAGGGTGTTAAAAGACTCTTGGAAGACTTACAAGCTCAGTATTGCAGAAACCCCTTGACCAGAGCCAGGCTTGGTGGTTCATGCTTGCAATCCCAGCACTCTAGAGGCTGAGGCAGGAGGATCACCATGAATTTAAGCTACATAGTGAGTTCAAAGCCAGCCTAGCAAGATCCTGTCTCAAAAAAAA
>NW_004955402.1:59514431-59548991 GCF_000276665.1 Chinchilla lanigera | reverse complement strand
CTGAAAGGAAAAAAAAATCTCTTACACTTCTTCAAAGTGAGCTCAAGACTGGCCTGAAATGTTATCACTGACCCTGTCTAAAAAAGACCAAAAAAAAAAAAAAAAAAAAAAAAGACAAAAGAAACCCCCCAAAAAACAAAAAGAAGAAACCCTGTGACCAATCATTAGCTGGCTATCAAGCAGAGACTTCAATAGTCATCCATGACAGGGAAATCAGATTTCAAAGAAAATAAAAATTAACAAACAAAACAAAACACAGATTAGCTGTAAAAACAAATCCTAGAGAGGGGATAGGATCAGATTTTTAAAGCTGCTTCATTCCATCATCTAAAGTGTCCTGCTCTGAGCAAAGTATCATGGGATACCCAGAGAAACAGAAATATGTGGCTTGCACTTATAGAAAAAAGGAAGCCAAAAGAAAGTGTCCCTGAGGGGGCCTAGATGTTGGATTTATTAGACAACAACTTCAGTGCAGCTATTATATGCATTTAAAGAGTGAAATCCAAGTCCCTTCTCATAACCTGTGCTATTCCTACCTTAGTGCTTTCTTTGAATGCAATAGTAGCAGATCTAGTTCCATATATCACAACTTTTTCTTGTGGTTTATTCTCTGTAGTAGCAAATGGGATTTGTTCAGCATGGAAATCAGGTAAAGGGATTCTTTCCATGTTACCCATAATAGCAGTCCAAAGTTCTCAGCATAGCACAAGGAGTGCTCCATCTTCCCCTCCAAAGCCAGGAAGTGATGCTCAGAGTGAGGACCAGAGCTGCCCCAAAGTGAACCAAAACTACTCTCAGTATCAACAAAGTCCCGAGATGCTCAGAGGAAGAAAACAGCCAAGTTCATGAGGAAAGTGAGCATGACAAGCTCTTCCAACAGAACCAACAGCTCCTTACAGCTTCTACAAGCTCTCAACAGCTTCTCTCAGCTCCCAACAGCTAACTTCTTCTCCAGTTCTGCTTCTTGTGCTGCTGGCAACAATCCCCAGGTGGGCCTCCCACACCCAGCACCACACTTACTCAGTTCAGCTGGGGGTTATAAATTGACCACCAGTTGTCAATCCACCACACATGAGATTTTGTAACCACAATGTCCTACATAAATTAAGCCAAAGAACATCAGCTGTCATCACTGGTAGGTCCAGTTGGTCCCTGGTGGTCCTGCACATTATGCAGGTTCAAGGGTGCCTTGCCTACCCAAGTGACGAGAGTGGAAGGCCTGGTTTAGTGTTGTAGACTTCAGACACCGGAAAAAAAATGAAAGACAAACTGCATACAGTTTTTCTTCTGACATTTAGGAAAGGTGATAGGTTGTTAAAGTAGAAAAAAGGTGAAAATGGAAAAAGATTTAAGTTTTTCACTTCGGTCCATGCAAAAGCAGTCACTTTTCTGGGCAGTGTGTTGCGTATTGGATTTATGCTGGAGAGATTCCTGAAAATATAGCTTAGTAGGGGATAGGGATATCAGCCAAATAATTGTAGAGATAACTACATCTAAGTAGAGATAACTAGATCTAAGACTGCCTCAGAATCCTGATAAACTATTTAAAAAAACTACAGGGGATAAGATGGTGTAAGAAATGGTCGTCTCCGTGTGGAGAGATAAGTGAGACCTCTGAGAAGGATTAAATTTTCCTGAGACACGGAGGCTGTGGACATTAATAAGCTGAGAAGTGTGGCCAGTGTCCCAGCCAGGGAAAAGAGTAGAAATGAAGCTTTCAAGGCAGGATAGCTTGGGGGTCATATGAAGAGCGAGGGAAGATCATGTGGCTGTAGTTTCACGTGGGGGAAGGAAGAGGTCTAGATGAGCCTGGAGAGGCAGGAAGGGCCAGAATTGGCAGAGCTCTGGACACCATGCTAAGGGTCTTTACTTTTTCTTTTTTTAAACTTTTGAATATTCAGAATTTGGAAGGCAGCTGGTCAAGGAACACAGGCATAGAACAGGGAAGGTCTACCTGGTGCCCGCAGAAGAGTATGCTGCTCACCACAAAGGAGGCTGGGGCAAGTGCCAAGCCATGGCAGGGTGTGGGAACCGTCCGATGAGTGATTCCGCTTCACCCTTCCTCATGGGTGTGGCCCCTGAGTACCAAGGCATCACTGTGTCAATGTCAAAATAAAAATAAAAAGCCATGAATATAGCCAGTCAGGAGGAAAATACTCTTAAAACGATCTTGGCTGATTCCCTTCTGACTCAGTCATTAACTACCTAAATACCCACCAGTGATTAGGATCTTTTTTCTTTTTTTTTTTTCCTTGCTGTCATCTCTGACCCATTTTGCTAAGCCTGGGCTAAGAGGACCAAAAGATAAAAAGCAAGCACAAAGATGTCTAGGCCGTAGGTCACTGAGATAGATTTAATAATTTAAATTGACCTAGGGGCCTATGGGTGGAATAATCCTCCTCTTAGATGACCCAGGGATTCTTAACTCCCTTTTGAGTCTGCATCTGGCCAGGGTGGAAGTGCTAATTCTCCTCTACCTTGCTGCACTGGGCATACTTATCTTTTTCATACCCAATAACCAGAGACAATGATTGTATTATTCATAAGATATTTATACCTGAAGTGATAAGGCATATAGCTTTAGTTATTATTCCCTAATCTTTTTTTCCCCTTAAGCTAGTGCCTTCCTTGTAGCCCTAGGAACAGCCTTAGTTTTTGTGTTAAAAATTGTCTTTTCCACACAAAATTGTCTTTTTTAGTTGTTGATTTTAAAAAATTGTAATAGAACAAAAAGTGGGAATATAAAAATAGGAGCCTATATTCCGTCTAGAGATGAACAGGAGCAATTATACTGGGGGTTAATAGACAAATTTTTTCAGAGCAATGGCTGTCAATCTTACTTTGTTGCTGTTACAGATCCCTTTGAAGAAAATGAAAGCTACAGATCCTGTCCTCAGATAGGTAGAGGATACACTTAGAACTTTGTGCTGAATTTAGTAGGTTGCACGTCTTTTTAGAATCTATGGGTCCCTGGAAAAGGGCCTGTTCTTTGTAGCATGAGTGTTTCCTGTAGTGTCAGAAGCTCTATACAGTTCTCTTGGGGGTAAAATAAGAGACAGATTTTCTTCAGTGTGCTTCTCTGCTAATTCAAGAAATGTCAAACAATGGATGTCTTATTGCCCAGGAATTTCTTCAGGATCCTATCTGAAGCCTTTGAATCTGTTTACTAAAGCAGAGTCTCTTCTGAAGTTTAAACACAACTGGATTATGAGGCATTTGCACTGGTGAAAGAAGAATTAGAACCCATCAGAAAGCTATGTGATGTGTAATGCTTTCAAACAGTGATTCTCTTGATGGAGTGGAGAAGTCAAAATAACAGAATTTTATCCTGATGTTTTCCTTGACCTCGAGTCCCGATAACTTCGCACAAGGTCTTCATAATGGAAGAGCAGGATGCATTGATTTTTGCACTCTTTTCCAGTTCTGTTATCATTTCATGATAGACTATCTTAAGGTTTGTTATCTGAAAGGAACCTTCTTTGATCTTATTGCCACTTATTCTTGACCACCAGCTCCCTTATTCCCAGTTCCCGTCAATTTCCTTAATTGTGGAGCATGTTTCTACAGTTGTTAAATTAAAGGAAACCTTTGTAAACCTTTCCATGCACCTAGGATGCAAATATGGTTGCTTGTTTTTATTAAAAATGAGTGCTCAAGGACCCCTGTGGCATAGTAGCACATAGTAGACTCACCCTGTCCCCAAATGGTGACTCAAACTTCCACACCTCAGCAGAGTGCAAGCTGGGCTTCTGCGTACTTTCTGCCACACTGCACCCCTGAGCAGGCTCAATCCTCTCCAGGCTGAGGCTGCTGCCAGCTTACATCTGTAAGAATCCCTTTCACCCACAACCATGCCAGGACTGTGGCTTTCTGTAGAAGGATGATTCCTGCTTTCAGAGCTCAGCTCAGCTCCATGCTTGGGTCCCCATGCTGCAGACGTCTGAACTAAGCAATCTTCATTATCACACACAGCTGCACTTCTGGGCTCTAGTCAAGAAAGGGAGAACTGTGTGTGCCCCACTATGTGGCCAAGAGCCCCCCTCTTACTCTCCTTGAGCTTCCAGGACATGGACCAGGCATTTGTTTTGCTCTCAAATTTTTCAAATTAGGCACTGAAGCCCATACTTTATGGGAGGATGATTAGGCACATGGTATGGAGGGGACACTCCCTTTATTCCTCCCAGGAGAACATTTCCACATCATTCTGAGCTGGGAGCTCTGCGATACTCACAGCGTCTCTAGGCATTTCTATGGCAGTCCCACTTTTCCTCTGGGGGTGGGTGTTCTCAGATGACTTTGTATGCCTCCCTTTTTAGGGGACTATCTTTACCCTCTGTGGGGTACTTCCCTCCATGCCCTTTGTATGTATTTGGGGCTTGGTCTTTGATGACATCCTGCAGCATCCTTGTGAAGGCAGGGATCATCATATAATACGTGGGCCAGATATTAATTAGGAAATCTGGGGCTCTATGTCCTGGCTGCCTACAACATTACTGTGACCAGCAACCACTCACTGCACAATCTCACCGAGCAAGTGTTGAGGAGCATGGATACCTCAGGTTTACTGCACAAGATGCATATGGTTCCTAGCAGAGTACCTGACACTGCATATTCAGTGCTCAATAAAATTAGTTATTTTTCTTGGTTGCTATTATTCATGGTATAGGCCACTGTTTTAGTTTTGGAGGAATAAAAAATATAATTAATTAATAATTAAATATAATTAATTTAATGTAATTAAAACTCAGGTTAGAGAGGAGCTGGTTCTATAATGGCTGGTTGTGGTTTGGGGATGATAGTCTCTCTTTACTAATAATTACAAATCTGGATGTTTAAAGTACCAAAGGGCAAATTGCCAATTGAACATCACCTGTTTAGCATTTTATGCCATATTAGAATGAAAAGGCATTTAAAAAATAATGAATTCCAAAATGATACCTACAAACTGAAAATTTAGCAAGTCAAAGTTCATTGGATATAAGTGTAACCTAATTCATGTGTGACAAGATAATAAATAACATATAAAATGTGATATCATAATTCTTGTGTAATTTAGAAAAGGACTTCACAACTGGAACTTCAATTCTAGAGGTTCAAAATTGAGTTTAAAGGTTGTTAAAAAGAAAGGAAGATATGAGTCTAATATTTACATATTTAGATGCAATGGAGAACATAAAAGAAAATAACATCACACTTAAATGCTTAGGGAAAAGGTTAGGGAAATGTTTATATCACATCGGGCCTCTAACTTCCAACCAAAAGTGAAAGGAGGACCATGATCTTGTCCTCAATGGCTGATAAACAACCTTTAAGTTGTGGTTTCTTCAGATAAGGGTGAGCATTTAGTTGAGGAAGGAAAATGCAAAGAATCCAGGCATTACAGAGAGCTGCAATAGAAAGAGCTGAAACTTTGCTTGGAAGTTTCTATGTGCCTTTTGGTTTAAGACATGCAGAAGAAATTGCTATGGTGGATAACTTACAAGGTTAAGAATCAGCAAGTATAATACTTATCTCTATTCTCCATACAAAGCTGTTAATTTTCAACTATCAGTAGGACACACACAAGCACACACACACACACACACACACACACACACACACACACACACATGAATATATGAGAACTGAAAGGTAATTTCCTGAAAATATTTTGTTTCTTGATTATACAAAATAGGTATTGCTATTTTATAATTAGAAAAATCAATGTTATTTTCATCTGATGCTTATCAAAGGAGAAAAACCATTAGTTGTATCCAAAGCCAACTTTGCCCTTTGTGAGATGTCCCATAATTTTCTTCCTCCAGGAGCTATAAATTCATATCTCATCAATGACCATATAATGCCTTATATCTCTCCTTATTATTAGTGCATATTTTAGAGTGGTGGTAAGTATTGGCATATTTTATTAGCTTGATAAACAATGTTGGACTGCTAGGTAAAATGTGCTGTCAACAGTGATTTCTCTCTTCTCTTTAGCACCCTTTTAATTTTATTCTGAGCTTCTAGAAATGAAACTTTAGGATATGAAATCACACTAGTTCCTGATTTGTCTTCCTGTGCCTTCCAAATTGATGAATTAAGAATGAAATAGAAGTGATTATTCATTATACAGCAACATAAGAAAATATTATGAAACATTGTCCTCTTCAAATATCTAGAGAGCATCTTAAATTGTCCTTGACCTTCAAGGTAAGAATATGCCCCTCTTTAAATTTATAAAATTTCAGCCCTTAAACTTGCAGGAGCAACAACCTGATTGAGTTCAGCTGCTTAAGAAATGTGGTTCCTTGAAAGGGAACAGCTGCTCACCTGTGATTCAGGAGACTCAAACTCAACTGAAAGGTAGATACTATGGTTCTTTAGCCTTCACCATGGATCTAACACTGCACCTACAGCGTGGTAGATTTCACAGTGCTGTACTTTATGTAAGCTGGATACATTTTTCAAGAACTTTCAGTCAGTGCAGGACATGCTATGGCCCCCTCTCTTACCCATTTCTATTCACCGAGTGTTGTATCCATTGATTGTGATGCCCTCAAAAGATGTGTTGACATCCTACTCTCCAGCATCTGTGAAGGTAGCTTCCTTGGAAATAGTCTTTGTAGATGTGATCAAGCTGAGATGAAGTCATGGGAGAGGACTCTAATACAATATAATTGGTGTCTTTGTAAGATGAGAACATTGTAGATGAGAAACATGCAGAGAGGAGACAGCCCTGTGAAGATGGAGCAGAGATCATGAGTTGAGTAGCGGAAGGCCAGCAAGCAGAGAGGCAATTGGAGACACTGGAAATGAAGTGAAAGCCACTAGCCAGATTCCCTCTTTGAACCTTTGAGTGTGTGTGGTCCTACTGACTGACACTTTAATCTCAGACTTCTGCCTCCAGAAGTGGGAGAGAACAAATTGTTCTTGTTTTAAGCCACTCAATCTGTGGTGCTTTGTTATAGCAGTCCTAGAAAATTAATTAATGGAGGTGAATAAAGAAGATAATGTCCCCAGAGGCCACTGTAGCCTTGGCCATAGCCGTGGTGAGGGTCCCGTCATCTGTTTTTAGTCATCTCATTCAGCTAGTTCATTGTCCATGAGTCCTACAAATTTTTGAAGAATGCCCTTAAAAAGAACAGATGATGGGGGAATCAGTCATCAGCTACTCTGCAGACACGGAGGGTCTGCTTGCTGGCTATCCCCTGGTGTAACCTCCTGCTCATTCCTTGGTGGATAAGGGTGCTTCTTTTTCTCATTCCTCATCCCTGAAAAGCTGCCAACCTCAACTTGGGATCCTCCTCTAGTTTAGAAGACCATGAGGCGAGAGTTGCATAACCTCATGAGTACCCCCGAATCTCCCATGTGCTGTGTGAATGCTAGTGGTCAGCTTTGTGGTTAAGCAGGACCCCCTTACGGAAGCTACATTAATGTCCTGCTCCACAAATACTTTTAAGTTTTGACACAGATTCTTTGAAGTTCCCATTCTCACCTCCCTACCTAGGTGAGCCAAGTGAGTGTCTCTCCATTTATTAAAGAGAATAGAGAGTGAAACGTCTCCCTTTTGAGACCTCTAGTTCTTTCCTCCTTAATCAGTGGCTTTACTGTTGGACTTCCCAATGACCAGCCTACAATGGTAGGTTTCTTGCCTGTAATAAATTGTATTGGTTAATTTTATATATCAACTCAGAGGATGCTTTTGGATGAGATTAACATTTAAATTGATAAACTTTGGGGAAAGCAGATTTGCGTTCATATTCTGAGTGGGCATTATCTAACTTGTGGAAGGACTAGAATAAAAAGATCTGCCTCCTTGAGCTAGATGGAGTTGTCCAGCAAACTGTCTTTGGGCTAAATCTGTACCATCAGTTCTGGGCCTCTTCCTGGCAGCTCGCATTAGAGATCTGGAACTGGATAGCCTCCATAATCTGTGAGAAATTCTGTATGATAAATACATTTTCTTCTTCTTCGTAGAGGTCCTTAAGTTTGAGGATCATTTATGTATGTATGCATGCGCACCTCTAGACTACATGAGAAATGCATATGATCTGCTTCTCTGGAGAACTTTGCTGCATACACAGGGTTTTCATTGAACTCGATATGGTAGAATATATAATTTGATTCTCAACACTATTCTGTAGTATTTTAACTACATTCTTTGAAAAAGTCAGTAGTCTATCTGGGTAACATGCAAAGAACTCCATCAGTGCCTTAAACTATCCAGTAGACAAGCAACTGTTCTGTTTGTCTGAAACCTGACCTCACTCTGACAGGGGTCAGAAGGGCAGTAAATGACTCCTGTGGTATGGCAACCACTGGAGAAAGGTGTGTGATGCTGAGAGTACATAACTGCTCACTGGTACACAATGCCACTGTCTCCCTGCAGGAGACTATAGTTCCCTGGGCTACTCCTAGGGCATGGTCATGTGATTTTCTGTGACCTGTGAAATGTGACTTCTAGGCAGCAGATTTCAGCATCAGCATGTGCTCTGCCTCATGCCATTTCCTTCTGCCAGGGCAGCCACCACTCTTCTGGAAGGCTGCCCAACAGCCTGTGCTTTAGAAAGAAGAAAAAAGTACAAAACTGCAATCCACCAATCTTGGGCAAATTGTACACAAAAAGAAAATTTTGCTGCTGCATTTCCTTACTGTGGAGTAATCTTCCTGTATAAGGGAAATGCCACAGTTTTAACCTAATAATGGCAAACTCTCCACAATATCAGGCATATAATAATGTACTTAGATTCAAAGTTGTGGTTGCAGATTTCTATAGTGACATGCACAAAACTATCCTGAATACTTGAATAAAAAAGCTGGCACATACTGCGTACTGTTGTGTGTGGTATCTTAGGCTAGTCATTCGTACAAAAACTTAAGTGACTTTAAAGGCTTTTATATTTTGTTTGGTTTTTATTTTGTTTTGTTTTGTTTTCTGGTGCCGGGGATCGAACTCGGACCTTGTGCTTGCCGGGCAGGTGCTGTGCCACTGAGCTAAATCCCCAGCCCTCTATATTTCATTTGGAATTCTGAATTCAACTGTTAGCCTTATCAGTAGTGAAAAATATTGATGTGAACAGAAAATGTATAATCACCAATAGTGACCTTGGGCCAGAAACATAGCAGTCTCTTGCTCTGTAGATGGAAGGTATAGACACAAATGGTCTCTGTTCTTTTCTAGAATCAGGGGTCTGGAATATGTACCAGAGGAGATGTGAGATTTGGAATCCTGAAGTTGGGAGAGATCATTTCACCCTAGTGACATCCAAAACCAACTGAGTAACAAGGGTCAGGAGATTCCATGTTCCCACTGAGGGACCAGACTCTCTGAAGACCACTTGCTCTTTTATTTAGGAGTCCTTATGCTGACGGAGTGATGTCTTTCCAAATAGTTAAGGGGAAAATGATTAATGTGAGAACTCACTGAATAATGCAGAAGTCTATTCATTTCTCTAAAAGGAAGTCCTGAACACACTTGAACTCATTATTAATTCCTTTACCTCCCTCTTGTCTGAAGCAGATATTCTCAATTGCTTCAAGTGCTCTGCACAGAGCAGTTCCCCAGACACTTCTCCACTTTCTTGGTCAACTCTAGGGACTCTCTTTCAGTCAGTAACATAAATTAAGGTGTAGCCCTGTGATTAAATGCAATATTCCCACTCTAGCAGGAAGGAGCAGGACAGAGGTATTTCTTGCTGCTATCTAAAGTCTTCTTCACCGGCATATTGTCACAGTTGGCTAAAATGTCTATATTCAATTTGTCATCAGTTAAAATCAGGATATTCTGCTCTCTTACCTAGAAAATTTGATGGTTGCCCTAGTTGCTTTCATATAAAAAAAAATCTAGTCTGGTTTACCAACCCATTAATAAAATTACACAATGTTTTACCATTGCAATTAAAAATCAATAAAAAATTTGGATCTTTGAAAATATTTTATTTAAATCTTCATCTAGAGTTTTGAAAAATGTTGAATTGCTTTAGTGTGGAAACACACATAGCAAAAATGGAATATTGCACAAAACTCCTGGCACTCATCTATAAACTATTTTGTCTGTCCTAATATAATAGTCTGTGGTGAAGAGATAAAACAATGGCACTATTGACCCAAGATGATTTACCTGGGGTTCAACAGGACACTTTGTGGAAATTAAGGAATTCCGTACGATGTGATTTGTTGCTCTACATGCACAGTAAACATATCTGAGAAGGAAATTCATTTGGATTGATTGGTCTTCATGAACCTGTCTTTCTCATAATTCTAGGGTTTGTGTGTTTTCCCCCAAATGATGTATATGCAAAAACTTGTTAACCTCGTCAGTTATATAGTTTATGTACTTGGCATGCCTTTTTTGTATCTTTCTGTATCCCCTTGACAGAGTCTGCATCTCTCAGGATGGCTCTGTGTCTCAGAGTTCTCATCTCAATTTTTTTATTATTTTGAAATGTTTGAAGTTTTAGTCTTGATCTCAATTATACTAATCTGAGCATTGAACATAAATGACTATCGGTTTACCTATACTCTTGATAATGTATAAAGTGTTTCTTTCCATTTTCAAGAAAAAATGTCTTTGATTATCTTTTTCTCAAATATCTCATTTTAACATCTGGTGACACACAAGGACGCATTTTTTTTTTTTTTTTTTTGCCCAACATGCGTTTATCACTTTAAAATGTAAAAACCTAGGGATGAAATCTACACTTATGAGGAATTTAGCACACCTACCTCTATACTGGAAGAACAACAGACAAAAAAATGCTGAAGAACTAAACAATCTTATCAACCAAAGAGTGCTAGAGGAACATCCCCTACAGCAGCAGAAGGTCTCCACTTTTCCAGAATTATGGATGCTCACCAAGGGAGACAAAACCCTGGGCCATATGGGAGCCTCAAAATATTAAAGGGATTAGAATTTTATGGAGGATATTTTCCAGTAAAAGGTGATTTGATTATAAATCAATTAAAACTAATATACTTAAAAATATTCAAAATATTTGGAAACTAGGCAAATATGTCTAAATAATCCAGGAAAAAAAATCTCAATAAAAAAAATAAAAATACTTGAAGTGGATGAAAATGAAAATGCAAGAACAAAATTTGAGGGTTGTGGTTAGAGCAGTGTGCAGAGGGAAATTCATAGTTTTATGTATTTGTTTAAAGAAAAGTATTTTAAAATAATGTTCTAAGTTGCCAACACAAGCTACAGAAGACAATGCAATAATTCTAAAGTATTTAGGACAAAGAAAACCACAAAGAACAAGAATCAATAAGATAATTTAAAAAATATGCAGAAAACCTGCAAAGTCTTTGGAAAGATTAATAAAATTTGTGAGTGTCTGCTCTTGAGCAAGAGAAAAAGAAAGAAAATTATCACTATCTGGGATAAAAAGAGAATATATCCTACAGTTATTAAAATATAAAAATAAAATAACTTTATGTCAATAAATTAGGCAACTTGAATGTTATGGAAAACTCCTGACTGAATTTGTAAATTTACACACTCACATACACACACATATGCATGTGTACATTCTACTAATTTTTTCTGTGGTGGAATGCCTAGAACATGCAAGGAGAAAATAATACCAATCTTATTAAAGCAAATTCAGAAAACAGAGGAGAAAAGAATAACTGTAAAAACAAAAGTTGACTTGGATATTACAAAAGAAAAAAAGGGGGAATGCGACAATATCCCTTATGGAGTTAGAAACAAATATTTAACAACATATTATCAAATTGATTCCAACAATGGAAAGGTATTAACAAATAGATTTTAGTATATCAGGATAAAATAGAATTCACCCAGAGAATTCAGGATTACATTTGTATTTAAAAAATTGACATCAATTTATAATGAGAACTTTCTGCAAAGTAAAAATAGAAAAATATTTCCTTAATTTGATAAAAAGTATCTATGTTACACCCAGCATTAACATTTTGTATCAGAAAGATACAAAAAGGGCATTCAGTGGGGAAATACAGAAACTTTCCCCAGTACAGTAGTGAGGAGGTATACTTTTCTCATTTAATTTGTCTTTGCACTAGAAGTTCTGGCAGTGTGACAAGCCTAGAAAGAGCCATAAAAGCATAAATATTGGAGGTGGTCAGAGTGAATATGTAATAAATACTGAGGAATCACCAGAAAGCACTATAGCTGATAAGAAAATGAAATTAAGTCACAAGATGGAAATTCAACATACAGAAATCAAAATTGTAATTTGAAAAATATGACACAATGCAGGCATAATACCATCCCAAAATATCAAGTACTGAAAAATAAATGTAAAGAATTACAAGTCCTCTATATGGAAAATTATCAAATACTGTTTTGTAAAACTAAATAATGCTTAAATATATTGAAAACTAAACCATGTTCAAGGATTGGCAGACTCGGTATTGTTAAAATGTCAATTATTCCAAAGCAGTATACACATTTAGCACAATAACAATTCAAATTTCATTTCTGACAAGATAATTTTAAAGTTGTAGTAAATGTCAAAATCTGTAGTAGAGAAAATAATCTTGAAAAAGAAAATAAGTTTTGGCAGATTTTTCCTTTCCAAGTTCAAGATTTACTATAAAGCTACAATAAGTAAATTGGTGTAATATTGACATAGATATAGATCAATAAGGCTACAATTACAGATGTGACAGCCCCTCACATTATTATTCAGCAGAGCAATGCAGTTTAAACTACAGGTGGACAGAATTTGCCATCCACTAAGAAATTATATAAAAGAAACACAAGACAATATCAAATGTTGATGATGATGAGGAGCAACCAGAAGACTGCAACACTGCCAACCCTCAACAGTAACCTGTAAGTCCAGCTAAAAGATCTCCACCAGAATCTGGCCCGTTGTCTAATTTTTTTACTTATTTCTTTTATCTGTCTCTCCTCCTACTAATTTCCACTCCTCTTTCACCCATCCTTCCATCTTCTCCCTTCACTTCTTCCACATCAGAGACTAACTGCTAATAACCATGCAATATAGGGTGAAAGAGTGTTGCTCAAGGGTGAAACTGTAAATGCAAGGTGTATCACAGGTAAGCAATGTATGCTCAAATATGTTGATGCTGTTATAACTAGCAGTAATTCTTTCCTCAGAATAGAATGATGGGGACCAAAACCACTTCAATTAAAGAGCTGAAAAAGTAAATACTATCTCTGGACAGATAAAGCTGAAAGCACATCACTTAAAGGCAGTTTCTAACTGAAAAGATTTTCATATCAATTACCATCTCTCTTCACTCTACTTGACCTTCAACCCTCAACACACACACACACATGCGCGCACACACACATCACATTAGAACATTGGAAAATAAAGCAACAAAATGCCCCCAAAGGTCTTCCAACTCTCCTAATGCAGATCCAGGGGGTACTGAGAGTAATAAGATATTACAAATTAATTAAAGCGGAGATAAAGAAATCTGGCAAGTTCAAAGAGGACATGATCCCAAAGTTCATGACATGATCATACAAAATCATCAATGTGGACATGAGAACAACAAAATAAAATTTGGAAGAGCTGACCAATGCAGTTCAAAACAAGAATGACAAATTTATAAACAATATAGATGCCACAAAAAGGTATTAGCAATACTAGATATAAAAATTATACAGAATTCATAAATTAAAGAAATGACCAATGTGAAGGCAGGGTTTCTGAAATCAAGGACAAAATGGTAAATTGCAATGAATTACTCAGAGAAGCCTTACAAATGAAAAACATAATAAGAAAAAATCTATCCAATTACTACTAGAGGACACTAAGAACACTCCAAGGCTAATTGGAGTTAGACTTTAATTAGAAAATAGCACACATTCCATCTCATTTTAATGTTTTTTATTATTTTTATTCTCTTTAAAATAAAAACAAATAAATAACAATATAAGTCATGATAGATGCAAAGACATTTATCACCTTGAATTTAAAAATTTATCCTGGAACTCAGCCACCAGGTCTTTGCGTATGCCATAGTAAACCCTATGACACTGTGAACAGACTTGTTGCACATATTTCAAAAAGTAGCCTAAATGTTACATTTGATAGTTGGTTTACAAGTTGCCCATTGACGTTATATTTGCCAAGAAAATCACCAGTGGACTAGTTCAAGAACTATTTCAAAGAATAAAATGGAGAGTCCTGAAAAATGTTTTAAATTCACAGCATTACACCATGATGACAAGCTTGAAGCTGGCGTGGAGGTGTAGTGTACACCTATAATCCCAGCATTCAGGAGGCTGAGGCAGGAAAATCCTGTGAGTTCAAGTTTAGCTGGTGCTACATAGTGAGTTCAAGGCTAGCCTGGAGTATGTAGAGACCCTGTCTCAGAAGACCAAACAGCAACACCAGAAAAAGATTCATCATGAATCTTCAACACAAGTGAAGCCAAAAATGGTCACATTTTATAACAAAATGAAAGGTGGAGTAGATGTTGACAAGTTATGCAGCAACTATGATGTCACTTGAAACTCAAAGCATTAGTCAACGGTTGTGTTTTAGTGGATCCTACACATGCCACAAATAAATATGTAGTTTCATGGTTTACAAAGAAAACAAACAAAAAATATCACAGAGAAATTTTCTTAATGGATTGGGACTGAAATTGATAAGTGATTAATCACAATACAGGAAGAATGATATGTATAAAAATAGAATGTAACAAATCAAAGACTTTAGCAAAAGACTTCTGGAATGGACCTGTGAACAGACAGGTGAAATAATACAAGAACATCCTAAGAAAACAGGAAAACCAGCAAGATGTCAAGTACATCCTACCAAAGAAGACATGAAAATAAAGCACATGTGTTGTCAGTGTAAGAGATACTTGTATATGGAACGTGCTGTTCTGCGTAAACTGGCTTAGGTTGATAATTGAAGATTATTGGGTGGTAGAGTTCTATTTGTGTTCTCATTATAGTTCACATAGAACTTTATTTCTGATGTTATTCTTTTGGATTTAATTAGCAAACACACAGTTGATATAGAAAATGTTGATATTTATTCTAAACATATTACATATTTAATATTTTATTTTATTGATAATTCATTTTCCTAGTAAGTGCACATTGTATAATATAATAGGAAAACAAGAGAGGTGACAAGTATGGCCTGCCAAACAGGACAAGAAAAGCTAAGGGCAGATATTGTTATTGTAAGGAAAACTTGTGTATGAAACATGTTGTGTGAAGACTGCCTTAGGAGTGGTAACTGAAGCAAAGATTATTTCTGTGGTAGAGTTTTGTTTGTATTTTTTTCATTGTTCTTCACATAGGTGTTTATTTCTGTTGTTATTTTTTAGGTCTTGTAAACAGTGAAACAGTTGATGTTAAAAATGTTGATGTTTATTCTACACACTCATTACATATTATAAACATTTTATTTTCCTAGTAAGTACAAATTGTTTAGTATATTAAAACTCAAAATTAAAGTCAACAATTCATCATAGAAAATAAAGCTGGGTGTTACACAGCCCCATAATACTCTTTTCTAAAAATTTATCATGATATCCCTAATGAAGATAGATATAAAAATCCTCAATAAGATATTTGAAAATAGAATGGAACAAATCATCAAAAAGATCACACATAATGACCAAGTTGGTTTTATCCAGGCTTGTAAAGATGGTTCAACTGAGGTAAGTCAATAAATGTAACACCGCAGAAAGAGACACTAGGACCAAATTCATATGGTGATATGAATAGATGCAGAAAAAGCTTTGGCAAAATCCAACACTTACTCATGATAAAAATTCCTGAAGAAAGTAGGAAAAGAAGGACCTTACTTGAATCTGATAAAAGCCATTTATGGCAAACCAGTGATTAACATCATACTGAATGGGGCAAAACACTAAAATAGTTTCTCTCTAAAATCAGGACCAAGATAAGGATGCCCACTGTTACCACTTCTGTTCGACACAGTACTCAAAATATTAGTCAGAGCAATCAGGCAAGAAATGAAAGACGTACATTTAAGAAAGGAAGAGATTATCATTATTTGCAGACAATGTGATCCTTCACATAGAAGACTCCCAAAATGCAGGAAAAGCATTCTTAAACCAATGGCAGCAATGTCGTAGGACAGAAAGTCAACACACAAAAATTGACAATGTTCTTGTGCACCAATAAAGAGCACAGTGAGGAAGAAATTAGGAAAAGATACCATTCATAATAGTATCAAGAAAAATTAAATACCTAGGAATTAACTAAGAAAGTGAAAGACCGCTATAATGAAAACTACCTGTACTCCAAAAAAGTAAATTGAAAAGGACATCAGAAAATACAAAAAACATTCCCTGTTTCTAAACAAACAGAACCAATATTTCTGATATATAGATTTAACACTTTCACTATTGGACCATAATTTGTATACCTTGCTGCCTGGAGGCTCTGATTTGAATTCCACTGTCTTATGTTAAATAGCTAACCAGCAGTGGTTCAAACCATCTGATGGGACAGTTATGCACGTACCTCTGGAGGCTGAAGCTGATGAGAACCTATTAATGAAATCCCCATTAAAATATCAACAGCATACTTCACATAACTAGAGAAACAATACTAAAATTCATGTGGCATCAAAAGAGTCCCACAGGAGCAAAAGGAGTCCTGGGCAAGAAGAAATCAGGAAGCATCATAATACTTGACTTTAAGTTATATTAGAAAGCTAAAGTGATAAAAATGGCATGGTATTGGCACAAAAACATATATGTAGGGCTGGGGATATAGCTCAGCAGCACAAGCACCTGCCCAAGAAGCACAAGGTCTTGAGTTTGATTCTCAGTACCCCCGTCAGACCCCAACATATATGTAGATCAATGGAACAAAATAGAGGCACATAAACAACCCCAGATACCTTCACCTATTTGATCTTTGATAAAGGACCTAAAAACGTATGTTGGAGGAAAGATAACCTCTTTAGAAAATGCTTCTGGGGAAACTGGATATCCCTATACATAAGGTTGAAGCTGGACCCATATCTCTAACCATGTGGTAAACTAAAATAAAAGTTAGATGAAATATCTAAATATTAAAACAGAAGCACTAACATACTGGAAGATAAAATGGAAAAACCTCTTGAAGTCATAGGTGTATTCAAGGATTTTATATCAGATTAAAAATCTTATACATAGCAAAGGTAACAAAGGAGATAACCTACTGAATGGGAAAACATTTTTTGCCAGATAGTCCTCAGAAGACTAGTATCTAGAATATATAAAAAATTCAAAAAAATTAGACTACCCAAAATGAAGGCCTAATGAAAAATGGGCACATGAAATTAATAGACACTTTTTAGAAGAAGAATACAAATGGCCAATAAACATATTAAAAAGGTTCAAAATCTTTGGCCCTTAGAGAAATGAAATTTTTTAAATTTTAAAGATAATCAAAAATAAAAATGATACAGAATTTCAAAATAAGATGATAAGAAATTAACATTATTAACATATTATTAGAAATTAACATATTATTATATGGTGTTTTGTTACCTTCAATGTAGTTGCTCAGATTAGCAGATATAGGCATGTAAGACTGATCAAACAATATAAATACTGACTGTTCCTTTGAATGAACTAATAGAAATTAGTAATACTATTATCTTATGTATTTGACCTAGCTGTATTCTCCATCTAGGTATCTAAAGAGCTAAAGACATCATATTATAATGATACATGTACACCAATGTTTATAGCAGCACAATTCATAAAGCTAAATCCTTGAAGCAGCCTATATAACCATCAACAGATGAGTGAAGAAGGAAAATGTGGTATCTATACATAATTGAGTACTACGCAACTACAAAGAAGCATATATTCAAGACATCTGTAGGAAAGTGGATTTACCTGGAAAATGTAATGCGAAGTGAAATAAATCAGACACACAAGTTTAAATAACATGTGTTTCTTCTCATTGGAATAATGCAAAGTACAAATAGAAAGAGAAACAATAGAGTGATAAAAGGAATCAGAGAGTTATATTTCCTCACAGGTGGGGAGGGGCACAAAAGATGGAGGTGAGGCGGAGGGGGTGTAAAGAGATTTAACATTGCTCATGTACATGTACCGAATACCCACAATGAATGCATCAGCATACGGCACAAACACGAACTGATGAGTAATGGTAAAAACAAGAAGAAGATAATAATGAAAATGGGGGAAGGGTATCTAGAGACAGAGGAATGGAAGTGGGGTGAGAGGAAGAGGAGAAAAGGAATGGATGTTAAGTACTCCCTCAAATGAATGTAAACATCACACACTGCAGACACGTCCTAACAAAATAAAAAACTACAACAAAACCATAAGCCAATAGTCAACTCCAGCTATTGGGTCTGATTTTTGCAGGGTCTGGCTCTATGAGTCTGTAAACATTCTGTCCAGCTCCAGGTTATCTGCCAACACCAGGTGAGTAACGGTGTGGAGACACTGGGAGCTGGGGAAGGCAGCACTGAGCCTGGGCTGCATTATGTCCTGTGTGGGTCCCTAGCAGGAGGGATCAGAATAATGCCATAGCTGTAAGCAGGTGTGTAAGTGCCTGTGTGTGACAGTGTATACACATGTGAGTTTACTGGGCCTGTTGGCTGGAGGGCCTGGACACAGGAACATGCCTGTCTGTGCTCATATCTTGGTCCCTAGAGATGGTACTATACTTAAAGAAACCAGCAATCAGAAAGAAAGGAAAGGGGCTGGGGATTTAGCTCAGCAGCACAGCACCTGCCTGGCAAGCACAAGGTCGTGAGTTCAGTTCCCGGTACCGGAGAAAAACCAAAAAAAAAAAAAAAAAAAAAAAAAAGAACTCCCAGAAAGAAAGGAAGCCCTTAAGAGCTACTGACCAAATCTGAGATAATTTAATTGTCAAATATATAATAGTAATACTGGATTATAATTCAGTGAATATATTTCTGTAAGTCTGCACTGATATGTACACACACATACATATATAT
Organism: Chinchilla lanigera; assembly: GCF_000276665.1. Classification (NCBI taxonomy): domain Eukaryota; kingdom Metazoa; phylum Chordata; class Mammalia; order Rodentia; family Chinchillidae; genus Chinchilla; species Chinchilla lanigera. The sequence continues at coordinate 59,530,068 of NW_004955402.1, read as the reverse complement.
TTTAATACATCTCCACTATCGTACACCCATACATCTCTACATAGGTCAGTGAAAAGAAGAAATTCCTTTCTTAAAATTGAATTTCACCTTAAAAAATGTGGAAAAATATACTTAGAAATTGTAAACAGCTGCTAATACTACTGTGTGGAAGTTTGATGAGAAATAGGTTATGCACATAATAAACTACTTCCCTCCTTAGGAAATACAAAGGGAAAAATAGTAACTTCATAGTGTTCAAAACTGACAGACACAACATGGTTAAATTAAGGTCCTTTATGTTAAAATGAAGCAAGATTATGGCAGTCCAAGGTCATGGATTGAGAGGAAGACAATATTCCTTCTCTCTTGGTCCTGCTAAATGCATTAATTGAAACCCGAGTGTGATGGCGGAAGCCTGTAATCTCAGCACTTGGGAGTCTGGGTGGGAGGATCACTGTGAATTCAAGGCCAATCTGAACTATACAGCAAGATTCAGTCTCAAAAAACAAACAAACAAAAAATAAACCACATTGACATTGCCCACAAAATAAACGGCTTGTAGTCTTAAAGAATTTTTCAAGGTCAAGAAAGACCAAGAGCAGCTGAGAAGTCCTTCATAGCTAAAAGGAACCAAAGAGATATGGCAAAAAAACACAACTGAGTCCAGAAGGGGAAAATGATGGCTATAAAAGACACAAGGGGGGCTGGGGATTTAGCTCAGCGGCAAAAGCGCCTGCCTGGCAAGCGCAAGGTCGTGAGTTCGGTTCCCGGTACCGGAGAAAAAAAAATCAAAAAAAAAAAAAATCAAAAAAATCAAAAAGACACAAGGGAGGTGATAATAAACATGTGAATATGTACTATGAACTAGATTATATCAATATTAAAGTTACTAATTTTGATAATTTTGATGTGTTTCTGATAAAGCAGTTTTTGCTTTGAAGAAATATACATAAGTATTTAAAGATATTAAGTAAAATGTCTCAAATTTACTCACAAGTTTTATATCAGCTGGGGATATAGCTCAGCGGCACAAGCACTTGCCTGCCAAGCGCAAGGTCCTGAGTTTGATTCCCGGTACAAAAAAAGTTTTATATAAAAATATGAATAGCTAAAATAGACAAGCAATTGGTGAAATCAGGCTATAGGATATGTGGAAGCTCTTTGTGTTACTTCTGAAACTATTTTCAAAGTAAGATTTATATCAAAAAGAGATTAAAATGCAAGTTGAGTATTTCAGTCTTTTAGAGTTACTTTGAAATTAAACACCGTATTCTGGGGAGCATCTGCTTGCCGCCAGATTCAGCAATGCACACACCCAGTTCCTGGGCTCCCCCAGACGCACCTGTTCTTTGGTTTACTCCTCCTGACAGCACAAATGAGGCCAAATTTGAGTTTCTAGTTTCAAAAATCAAACTGCGGTTATTCGAAGCCATGAGGATAGGATCAAATGACTTCTTTAATCGTAAAGTTCTTGCCATAAAACCTTGTTGTAAGGGTTTCATTTTCCAGCTCTTTTATTGTATTATGAACTGCATTATTGTTTTAACTCCTCAGCTGCATATTGTCTGTCATATCTTCTAAAAAACATTTTAAAGATATTTCATTGAGTCTGAGTTCTGCTAAGTCTAACCTTCCTTTAATTTCCCTACAGGATATTGGTAAGCTAGAAGGGTGTTAGAGGACTAACCTTTCAGCAGGAGCAATTTGAAATATTAATGCTGCACATATTATGATTGCTGGAGAAGACTTTGGCCAATATGTTTAACACAGCTGTTCTTAAACAAGGGACTCTCTGGATACCGCAAATGTAAGATTATCTTATCTTGGAGGCTCTAAGATAATAAAGATATTACTATTAGGTTTGTGGAAACACATGAAACTTTCCAAGTAGCTTTAATTTAAACAGTTATGCGGAGTAAACTTTTGCAAGGAAGGGTCCCTGTGGATAAAAGATGAAATAGATGTAGCGCTGTGTGTTGCGGTGATATTGCCGAAGACACAAGCCCCGGATCTCACTGACACCACAGCAAGACTTGTTTGCTGCCCTTGTTACACATCTAGTGGTGGTTGGTCCTGTGTAAATAGCTCTGGGCTTGGCGGCTGTGATCCCTCATGGTGGATCATGGGTCTGGTGCATCTGGGAAGCATGCTGCCTGAGCATCCTAGATCTCTCTTCCCTTGCTTCTCCATGGCAGAGTGCAGGAGTAAGAGTAGCAGTCACAGAGTGCAATCAGCACTAGGCTTCTGCTCAACCTGGGCAAACCTGCTTGCCCCACATGCCAAAGTTCAAAGCATGTCCCACTGCCGAGCCTAAAATGAATGGGGAAGAAAAGTATGCCAACCCTGTGGAAAGAGTCACTAGGAGCAAAGGTCTCTTGGCAAAATGACCTGCATCTGAATCTGCCTCCCACCCTGTGGGCTGTCCACGCTGCTCCCTTAAAAACTCCTCACCCCATAATCTAAGATCCATACCCCAAGTCTCTGTCAGTTCAGGTCCACCTTAGGGTATCACTACTTGGGTCTGGCCTCCAAACTCCATTTTCTATTGTGTCACTGATAACTTGTTTGTGCCATGATGCACTTTTTTAGTTACTTTTCTTATTGCTGATACAAAAATGCCCGATACCCCAAGTTAAAGGAGGAAAAGTTTATTTAGCTCACAGTTTATAGAAGTTTCAGTTCATAATTGGCTGGATCCAAGGCAGGGTGGCATGGCATATAGGCATTGTAGAGGAGAAACAGTTCATTGCAGGCAGAAGGTAGCAAAGCAAGAAGGGATGGCCAGAGCTCTTTCTATCCTTTATATCTTGTCCAGGCTACTTAGGGCAGGTAGCACGTACACCTTTAATCCTAGTGCTTTTGAATCTAGCATCGTACCATGAATCAAAACCAGCATTACATTCTCTAGATCCAGCTACCTCTGAAAAAGCTCCACCTATGACTGTATGAGGCTTTAGAAGTGGGGACATCTAGATACAAGCCATAACATCCACCATATTTCCTGCCAAATTCTGCTTATCTCTAACAACCCATTTTAAAAACAGCTTATAATTTAATACTCTAATACATAATCTAATATGCATTCAAATCCCTTTTGGAGAAATCTAGATTTCCTAAAGATGATGCTTAACATCTCAGATAATCTGTAAGCACTTTACCAGTGTATGAAGACTGGATACCTATATCATATGTGTGTGTGTGTGTGTGTGAGAGAGAGAGAGAGAGAGAGAGACAGACAGACAGACAGACAGACAGAGAGAGTGCTCCTGATCTCAAAGATTTTGCTTACACAGTTACGGCTCCAGCTAGGTAATTCTGTAAAAGCCTGCAAGTCTGGATGCTGGAAAGCAAGCTAGCGGCGGCTATACCACTGCAGAGCTTGCCTTACAGTCTCTACAGGGAATCTCTTCTTGCTCAAGAAATCTGGGTTCTGTTCTTAGTGGCTTCCAGGGAAATGGGTGGTATCATGGCTTGTATCTAGATGTCCCCTCAAAGCTTCATGAACTCATATGTGGAGCTTTGGGGAGCTGGCTGGATCTAGAATGTGATATTAAGGGTGTGATGCTGGGATTAAGGGTATCCTACCCTGGGTGTGAGTGACACCACCCAAGAGTGGGTAGCCTGGATGGAATATAGGTGACCGAAAGAAGGCTACTGCTGTTTTGCTACTTAACTATTTTGCTGTCTTGTGTCTGTCTGGTTTGCCATCGACTGTTTCTCTTCTGTGATGCCCCTTTGCTATGCCACCCTGCTTTGGGCCCTTCTGGCTATAGAATGAAACCTCTATAAACAGTGAGACAAAATTAACACTTCCTCCTTTAATGATGTGTGTCAGGTATTTTGTCTCAGCAATGAGAAAAGTAACAAAGCTGAGGGGGTTCCATCTGAATTAATCACTTTCATTTAGAGTCAGCTGACTGTAGGTGTTATTGCACTGGCAGAATACCTTCACAGCAACATGCAGGTCAGCATTTGAACAAGTGGGTTGCTATAGCCTCACCAGCTGGACACACAGCACTGATTGTCACAGAGCCTGTCTGGCTATGGAGCAAAGAAGAGTCTTTTAAGCAGTCAGCTCAGAGATAGGCAGAATCTATAATGCTGCAGAAGTCACATCTGGGGGACTTCAGGAATACTATAGTATAAAATATCTTCTAAAGCCTTGTGATTGCTGTGCAGTATGATGTAACTCTTAGAGTATTTGCAAGGTGCAGAGGTAGTAGTCTCCAAGACAGCCACTTACTAGGTCACCCAAGCTCAGGCCCTCTGAGTTCTCTCTGATGCTGAATCAGGTGTGGACTGTGTAACCAATGGGATGCAGCAGGAAAGACACTAGGTCAATCAGGAGAAGCTGTGTAGCTTCCCTAGCATCTCTTAGCATACTGGGCACATAGTCTGTACTTGGGTCTCCATGCAGCTCTGTGAATCTGCCATGTAGGTTGCCTACACCAAGACTAACAGTCATATGATAAGCTGCACTGAAAGAGAGAGAGACAGGGGCTTGGCCCAGCCCTGTTGGTCTTGCTGCCCCAGCTGAGAGGGCACTCATGTCAATGGACCCCAAGGAAGAAATTCCGGGCTGGATCCCTTCAGCACAGGCCTGTGAGAGAGACTAATACATTATTGTTTTAAATTATGGGGCTGATCTGTTAAGCATGTGTAGATGAACTTATTGGGTGCTATGATGAACCCCTTCTATTTTGTGAGTTTCAGAGAGATGTGCCAAGGAATGCATCTCACGTAACACTCTGGACACTTTCACATAAACACTTCAGGACCAGAGCTTCTAGAGTGGAACAGACCCCATTCCAGGGAACATTCTGGAATCCAGTCTTTAGACTTTCATAAATGCAGAATGAGATATGACTTGTTTTGTTACCCCTGAAGAAAGAGTGATCTGCTTAGGAAATGTCAGTGAGCCACAGGAAATCCAGATGAATGGCTGAGCATTCTGCTTACTGATATTTATACTATCAGCCTCCAAACCATCAAAACTGTGAGTCTTCTCCATGTGCCCTGCAGTGGGGAGGTTAACCATCTTTTATCTTTTGCATTTTTTGCTGCTGAATGATTTGGTTGCTGAACTTTTATTTTCTACAGATAACTTTTCATATACAGCTTTGATCACAGACATCTAATCTCTCTCTCTCGATAATATAATATATAATATATTATATGTACTTATATATAATATATATTACATATATTAGACTAGGGAACTATTTCTTTGTAACAACCCTCTCTGGTTTCCTAACCCTCAAGGTGCTCCTTCTTCTTCTGTACCATGGTGTTCTCATACATTGCTTTGTTCACACATGGCATTCCATATTTTAAAGATCTCCCCTTTCTTGTCTCCCCCACTATGTTTCCCCTAGGCACAGGGAGAATTTTAGAAAAAAATTTCTTAGTGCTCATCATTTATAGGGTCTTTAACATTCATTCAAGAATGAAAAACATACTGTAAATATTTTCCAACCCTACTCTTTTAGCAAATAAGTTACACTGTCTAATCTTTTATTACTGAAAAATCACCATGCTATTGTTCTAAGATTAACACTTCAATTAGTTTCAATCACAGAAATCAGAGGCAAGAATTAAATGGATTTTATATCTGAATTATGAGGTAAAATGCAACAAAAGAAAGGAAATTATTCCGATATTTGTAGAAAAGCAATACTGAACTTCCAGAGGTGTTTTAAAATTACATTTAGCTGCCTCCTATATTGAATTTTGTCCCCAAAGAATTGTTCACATATAATGACACTGGCAGTGCCTGATCTACAGGATTAAATTATGCTCATTTAAAAAGGTTCAGAGGTACACTTACCATTTAGAAAGACTTTTCAACAACATAAGTTGAAATAATAAAAAATCTCATCAGAGTAAATGGATGCATTCACTTAACTAGAATTGTTTGTATCCTTAACTCTTCTGTTAATTGAAATTCTGAGATACGTCATGATTCTCAACCTTTGCTAGACACTAGAATTACTTGGTGTCAGCTCTACTATAGATCAATTCAACGAAATCTCTGGAACTTAACAGAAGTTCTTGTTATGGTTTCAGTATTTATGCCTCCCTGAAATTCATATGTTGAAATTCTCAGCATTAACTTGAGGGTTGGAGAGGATTAGCCATAAGGATGGAGCTTTCATGAATGAGATTAGTGTACTTGAAGCTTCCTGATCCCTTCTACCATGTGCGGGTACAAGAAGATAGTCTTCTAATAAGTAGGAAGCAGCTCTCCCCAGGCACCTAATCTCTTGTATCTGACCTTAGACATCCCACATCCAGGACAGTAACAAGTAAATACCTCTTATTTATAAATTCTCCAATGTTTTGTTACACTTGCCCAAGCACACTATGACAGCTTTCTAATTACAGTGAAATGGAGTAGGCATAGTTTCTACCTTCTTCCCATTAAACAGAGCTAAAACCAAGACAAAACACATATGACAAACAAAAGCAGACTCCAAGAGATGGAGAGCAAACACAGAGCAGTGAAGGACCTGGGGGCCCAAGGAATGGCACAATCTGAGTCTTAGAGACTTAGTTTTATGGAGGGGGCATCTTATTTCTCAGACTGGGTACTAGAAAAGATGGATTCTCAGAAACGCTTGTGGGTACTGACATATGAACTCTTAACAAGAGCCTAGACTTTGCTCCAAAGAGACAGGAAATGGGCAACCTAGAAAGGCAGAAAACCTTTAATACTCTACTTGATGTACACATAACAGAGAAAAATGGGTCTCCACCTCATGGGGTCCTTGACACGGGGTACAGAGCCTAGATGCCCACACCTGCCAGGCTGCTACAAGGTCCCATCCCTCCAGGGCGGTTGGTATCAGGAAAGAAGATTCAAGGGAGAGTTAGTATTTTACCACAACTCAGCCATGACATTCCATCCACTCACCCCTAGCAAAGGGCTGGTGGATAGAAATAGCTCTTTCTCTTCTCAGCCAGGTGATATGAGAAGTTAGTGGGTAGTAATACTCCTAGCTCCACCTAGTCATAGTGAGGAGCCATACTCTGGGGTCCACCAAAGCCAAGCGAGGCACCTGGATTCACATCCCACCTGGTAGTGATGAGTTGGCAGGTTTCTGCCAATGTAGAATATTTAAAGAAGAGACGAGATGTCATAACAGAGTGACTTATGTGTCCAGATTGCAGAAAAACATCACTCATAGTATCAAGAATCGGGGGAATCTCAAACTGAATGAGAAAGACAGATGCTAACACTTAGACAGATGCTAAAGTGATATGAAAAGAATTTAAGAGCAGTCATCATAAACATGCTTTGAGGAGACACGAACACACTTGAAATAAATGAAGTAATAAGTCTTAGCAATGTGAAATAGAAAACTTTAGCAAAGAAATATAAGGGATTAGGAAAGCATATATCTTAAAATTATAATCACTGAAATAAAAAACACAGTAGATGGCTTTAATAGCAGAGTGGAGAGGGTAGAGGAAAAATCAGGAATTTAAAATAAAATAGATGTCCCCTGACTAATATAAAAAATAGAAGGGAAAAGATTGGGAAAAAATGATCAGAGCATATGAAACTAAAATAAAAATCCTGACATTTGTGTAATCAGAGTCCTGGAAGGAGAGGAGGGAGAGTTTGGTTCCCCCAAAAAAATATTTGAAGAAATAATGGCTAAATATTTCCTAAATCTGGCAAAAGCATCAAACTACAAATTCAAAAAACTAAGTGACTGTTAAATTGGAAAAACTACAAAAAATGTATGGCAAGACATATTTTCTAATAACTAAAGAGAAAAATCATGAGACACCAAAATACATCTTACCTGAGAGGAAGCAATGTCAGTGACAGTACCTTTCTCTCAGAAACCATGGAGAACAGAAAGTAATTGTGCACCATTGTTTTAGTTAATGGATGAAAAGAACTGTCAACTCAGAATTTTATATCCAGCAAAAATATCCTTCAGTAACAAAGAAATTGAATCCTTTATATGAAGGAACTATAAAAGAATTCATCCTGGCATACTTCCTCTAAAAGAATGGCTAAAGTTCTCAGAACAGAAATGAAATAATAAACAGGAATCCTAAAACACCTAAGATAAGAAGATCAAAAGGAAGATAAAAAGAACAATGAGAAAAGTTACAGGTAAAAATAATAGATTTGCTTCTCCTTTTAAATTTTGAACTTATGTTTGGTAAGTGAACAAGACATTATAACATAAATGTAGGTTTTAATGTATATAGAGGAAATAATTAAGACAATTATATTATCAATGAAGGATAAAAGCTTACAAGGAAGTATATTTCTTACATTTCTCCTCACCTGATAAAATGATTCTAGTATACTATGATGTCATATATGTATCATAAATACAATAGGTAGACCAAATAGCTCTCAAAAGAGACATTAAAAAATCCTATAGATTAGCTAGGCATTGTGGCACATGCCTGTAATCCTAGCACTCAGGGGACTGATGCAGGAGGATTGTTGCAAGTTTGAGATCAGCTGCAAAATGAACTACAAAGTGAGCTCAAGGCCAGCCTGAACTGCATAGCGAGACCCTGTTTCAAAAGACAAAAATAAAAATCCTACAGATAAATTAAAAATGGAATTCTAAACATTGCTCAAGTAACGAAAAGAAACAGGAAAAATAAAACAAAGACCCCCCCCAAAACAGAGGAAACAAAAAACTAACAAGCTAAAAGATATTTTTAAGTCCTAGCTTGTCAGTAATTAGATTGAATGTTAATAGTGTCTATATACTGTACTTAGTAAGAGACATACTCAAAGAACTGATTGAAAACAGTGATCCAACTACATCCAATGGAAAAAAACCAAACTCAAAAGCAACATAATGGATAATACTTCTTCTATAATATCCACAAATGACAAAAATAGGGGAATATGTACATAGCCAATTAGTGTCTGTCGGGGTTAGGGATGTATGTAGTTATATAGGGACAGCAGGGGACAGTTTTGTGGTGGCATAATAGTTCTGCATGCAGTTGTGGTGGTGAATCCAAGAATGTACACGTTATCAAACAATAGAACTCTGTGGGAATGGTGCAGAGCTCACACACATTGTGCTACAGTCATCTGCTGCTTTTGGTGTGGCATTATAATGTTTCATCTTTGGAAGAATTGTCTGAAATGTTCATGGGATCCCTTTGTCTACCTTTCAAACATCTGTGACATTATAAGATATTGTTAAATATCTACTCAGGTGATTTTACCAAAAGCCACTGTTCCGCACTGTGGCAGGATCAGCGTACCTGAGGCAAAAGAATTTGATGCAGAAATAAGGAAAACTCCCTCTGGTGCTCTTGATTTCTTCACAGCAACCTCTTTATTCATGTTAAACTCATCCTTTGCTTGGCCTGCATCAGAATTTCTCTGTAATTGTGGCACTAAAATACAATATTCACACAGTGATCAGCTTGAGAGAATTAAAACAAATAGACCAATAACAACAAACCTATGCGCAGCCATTTCCTACACAGATTCTGTTCAGTTGGTCCGGTGTATGCTGTGACACAGAGTTTTCAAAGCTGCAGAGTAGGTTCCTTATGCACCCAAAGCTGAGAAGCACAGTTCTCTAACTCAGCCCTGCTCTGGTCACAAGAGAAAGGCTAAAAGAATGTTGGAAAGTCCTTTTTTTATTTTGTTCAGTGGGATATATGATGCTCTCCAACTGTCAGTCATTTGAAAATAATATCTCAAGACTTTGTCTTTGGTTTTCTGTATTCTGTATGTATTATGTCTAGGTGGAGATTTCTCTTTAATTTACTTAGCTTTGGGTTAATTGGATATGTCAAATCTGTGGATAGAGGGTATTTTTAAAAATATGATTTTGATATACTTTGGCCCTTGGCACTTCAAGTATTGCCCCTACCACATTTCCTGTTTCCTTCTGTTGGCTAATTAAGCGCTGCAGATATTTTCTTTTATTTTAGTTTTCTATAACTCTCATTTTTCTCTCTAGTGGCTTCCTTTTGCTAATCTCTGGGGCCCTATCATTTCCTGTTTAGAATCTCAGCTTCCCCTCACCTCACTGTAAATAATCTCCTACACTAAATTCTTTAAAAAGAGTGATAAAAGTGATTTTCTTTGCTGCCAGAAACTTCTTTCTATTGTTTTTTATCTTTTTTTGGTGCTACTTTTATCGTGGATATTTCTTTTAACTATATTTTAGCTCAGTCTAATCTACTTTTAAATTCACCCATCAACTTCTTCACTTCAATTTCTTTCATGTCTAAAACTTATAGTAGGTTCTTTCACAAGTGTGGTGATACTTCTTATTGTTTACAGTTTTATATCCCAAATTTATAGTTTAAATCTTATCTTTTGTGATGTTTTAAACATAGTTGCTATGGAGTCTTTGATAAGTCCACTATCTGCATTTCTCCTGGGTCTTTTTTTATTGCCTACTGTTTCTGTTGACTCTTTCTCATGATTGCTTATCTCATCAGGAGCCCAGTTATATTTGGCTGTAGTAGTACATTTTGCTTAGAAATTGTTTACAGAAATACTATAAGGTATATAATAAGGTTTTTCTTCTTCTAGTGGAGACATTGTTTACTTCTAGCAGGTGTTAGGGTCCATTAACAACCTCAGATTTTCATATTTTTTTGTACTTTGGGTGATTAAAACTTAATCTGCAGACTATGGATGGGGTGATTTCTATCTGATGTATTCTGTCTCTTAGTGAGCCATCCTCTGGGGCTTGAGGACAAGGTGAGGGCTCATATTTGAGGGTCCCTATCATTGAGATACCCCAGGCTCTAAGTTCAGTTCCATAAGGATAAATAGGCACCAAAAACTCACCTCAGACTCCCAGATGTATTTTCCAGTTTAGTGCACACTTCCAGAGTATAAATGTACCTCTATTCTTGCTACATTCAAGGAGTCTGTCTTTGTTATTTTGTTGATTATGTACAGTCTGCTATTTTTGCATTCTACTTCAAGAAGGATCCAGAGTAGCTATTCTCCCCTGCTTGAGATGGAAGTCCAGTCTTACTCTGCAGGGATGCCTATGTGCTAAGCTAGGCACTCTCAGAGAGAAATCATTGTCTAACCATCTGAGTTGATTTTGGTGATTCCAGGGTAAACAGATGTCATAATACAATTGGCTTTGTATGAGCTTTGGGCAAAACACGTTCTGAATCATTGTGCCCTTCATCTATGATATGAAGGGAGAGATGACAGGATATTTAACGTGACATTAAGTTGCAACTTCATATTATTTTGTTATTTTAGTTTGCTATAAATGTATGGAAGCTTCAGGAGAACTCTGGATGTATCTACCAGTGAAAAGCAGGAATAATTTCTTATTGTGTTATGTGGCATAGTACGTGTTACAGCCTCTCATGGATGGGATTAAACATTCCCTAGTTTGGGAATAACTCCATGTCCTGCACTCTGCAGCACAGCTGGCTTTCTGACCTCCATTCATAGCTGCCCTGAGTGCTGAATTAGATTTGTACTTTTTTCTAGTATTCTATTTGGGATCTGGATGAACATATACCATAAACTTGATGCCAAGAAAATTTTTTTTATTGTTCAGTAATAGCTAGGAAAATAAAGGATTGTCTGGGTATTAACCCATATGGTCAGGTTATTGTGAACCATTAGGAAGGAAGTGTGTTCTGAGCAGCTGGAAATGAGCTCGATGTCAGCCGAAGAAGTCCAGGCAGCTGTCCAAACCAGCACTAGGGACGCTGAAAAGCAGGGGTGCTTATTTGTACTGAATCAACTGCTGCATCCAGTTACATTCCTTCTATATTTCTTGAAGTTTATGCAGAGGTTAATTCATTGAAATTATCTAGAACATCCAATTTGAGGTAAGTTGGTTTTCTCAAATAAGTCCAACCAAATCTAGGCTCATTTTGACATGGTTTTACTTAATCAGCATGACATTTTTTTTTCTTTATTCAAAGAAATGACACAATATTAAGGATATATTAAGTGATTTCAAGGTAACACTGTGCTTGAGAAGGTAATCGAGGAGCTGACATGGATACGTAGCTGGCTAACCCCAAGATACTTCAGAAATGGTGCTTGTCCATAGTCACAGATGTGGCTGTTCCATAATAAATTTATTCGTCTATCTGCAAAGAAATTGGCACCTGGTGCCAAGGCTTGATGACCTCTGCTTTTATTGCCACCTTCTGGTCTTGTTTCAGTAACACTGTGTTAAACTGTACAGCAACCTTCTGACCTTTTAAGCCTGAGGATTCCAGTAAGCACATTTTAAGCTCAGCTGTAGTTTGAGTGTGTATTTCTTTCTTTCTTCAAAGCCAGCCTATTATGGACTTCACTTTGTATGGGAGCAATTTTATCCAGTCAGCAGTCTTGCCTCACATTCTTTCCTTAAGAAAATAACTAACCAGTGCTTCTATTCTGAGAATAAAGAGGGGATTAAAAAGTATAGTCACTGCAAATCAGGCAGGTAGCAGGGAGAGGAGCGATGTGGGAAATACATTAAGAAGGAAAACTTTCTGTTAGCTATCATGCCCCACGCTGTTGTGTATAATTATTAGCTGCAAAATAGCACAGCTTGAACATTATTATTGCACATTAAAGAACATTTCACTTATAATTATGGAACGAAAAGGAGCGTTTACAACTCACCTACTGAAGCATTAACTTTGTGTACATAAGAAAATATTTTAAAAACCTCTTCATTAAAAATCTGCAAATATGTGACTTTCTTTTCCTATCTCTCAGATCCCTTCTCCCTTTTCTTCCCTGACACACTGAATTCATTTTAAACTTCTTTTAATTAAAAAGCAGCACAAAGCTGTCATGGGGGAAGGACACCGAGTAAAGAGGGTGGTCTACGTGCTTGCCAACCAAAATAAACCTTCGATAAATGATGCATATTCAGAGAATGAAAGGTAAAAGGCATAAGTACATTCTTTAACAGTAGCAGGATAATCAGTGATACTCAGAAGTAAGGACAGATTTTTTATCTGGCCAGTATCCATAATTTCTGAAGTAGAAAATCTATGGAAATCTGTATGTGTCAAAATGGTGCTAGAGTATTTTTTTAGTGATATTTTGTGGTCCGTAGACAGAATTTAACTGTTCCTTGCAGTTCCATGCAAGCTCCTAGTTTCATGCATAACACTGTCCATTTTTAGAATGACAGAACCCACTTCTAGGTATGTATGCTTTTGTCTATGTGTTTTTACACCTTTTGAATGTAAAGATAACCTTTCAGTCAAACACGTCTATTAAGGGACTCTTACATATTAGCCCTACTAGGTCTAGGGGAAGAGGAGCATATTAAACGAAAGTACAAATTTAACATGGATTTTCAGACAATTCAGGTGTGTTAATCCTTATGTAAAATTCAAAGGGACAGGGCAGATAACAGTAGAATAACCTTACAATCCCCTCTCCCCCCCCACAAAGTATACTCTTCTTTGATCTGTTTCCTTTTCTGTGGTTCAAATTCCCTACATTTAGAATTTTCTGTAACAGGCTGGTGTCAGCTTTGGTTACAATGACAATGCATACTCTTTGGGAAAGGGTTCTCTATTGGTCAGTCTTAGACATGCCATAGAGCCTGTCCATTTTCCTCACATTCATACACACACTCTCCCCTGTTGCAGACTCTGTGAGGACCTCTACAGCCAACAGGTCAGGTCAGCTCCCCATGTCTGGATCCAGGTGCTTGTGGTCTTTAGAAACACTGCTTCTGCTCCAAGGCTTTAGAAAACAGTCTCTGGGGACACAAGCCCATCAGAACCCACCTGAGTGTTCCCTCAATCCTTTTCCCAGGGTTTGGGGCCTTCAGGGTGTGCTGACCCAGCCTCCCCCTTGCTCTCTGTGCTGGCAATGCCACTGCAAAGAGGCCTTTCCTTTTAGATGCAGAAATCAAAGGGTCAGCTGCCTGTTATACTTGGTTCAGAAAATTTACACTTCTCCGGAATTGTCTCAGTGAGCCCTTTGCTGGCTTGTTCACGCCATGTTCTTAGTACCTAAAGTCCTACTTGTAATTGTGGAACTAATACATTAAGCTGTTAACCTTTCATAGCTCACGTTCTGTGCTGTGAGTTCCTCCAGGGTACCAGCACCCTTGGGCAAACGAACCTGAGCACAATGAATGAATGTTTTCCCATGGCCAGAGTGGGAAGAACATTGGAAACAAAGTCAGGATATCAGAGTTTGGATGGGTTTGGATGTTCAGACTGCTGTAACAAAATGCCAGAGACTCGGTAGCTTGTAAGTTTATTTCTCATTGTTCTGGAGGCTGGAAGGCCAAGGTTCAGGCTCCAGGAGACTCTCTTTCTGATGCGGGCATACTCTGCTGGATCGGCCCTGTTGCGTGTCCTCATGTGGTGGAAGAGGCAGGGCAGCACTCTTTGGCCTTTTGTATCAGGGCACTAACCCCATTCCTGAGGGTTTTACCCCATCACCTAACCACTTACCTCCCAAAGGCCCTGCCTTTCAGTATCATCACACTAAGGGCTAGAATCCAACACAGAATTTGGTACTATAGACACAAAAATTCAGACCATAAAAGTAATAATGTGTTCAGAGGAACTTTTCCTGTGTGTTACACACTGAACTATGTACTCAAAATATTATTAATTAATTTTTATAGAACCTTGTACCATGAGATGGGCAGTATCCCCTCCACTTTGCAGATAAGAAAGCCTAGGACTAGGAAAATAACATGACTTATAAAGGCCACAGGAACAGTAAAAGTAGGGGCCAGGCTCAGTCCCCCTGACCTGGCACTGTGGTTGCAGGTACTGCCCAAGTCACAGGTGATGGTGTGTTAAGCATGAGGCTGGGTTCTTCCTCTTGCATTGGGAGTCATTCCCTGCCACTCCTGTGCTTTAATCCTTCAGTGAAGGAATATGTGAGCTGATGAATTTTGTGGCTTCCAAGTGTCTTCTCTTATAGAGTATTTGAAGGACACATGGTACTTTAATTTCAAGGTCATTTCCTGTAAGCAGCTATCTTTTGTCTTGGTTAAGTTCACATTACCTGAGGTTCAACCCTAGCAGGAAGATGGGACTTCCACAACTGGTGTTTCCAGGTGCAGTGCAATTCAGTGTGGGAGATTCTACCCTGCAAAGAAGTGGAGAATGGCAGCTGTGGAAGGACTCTCTGCCCCCTTTGGTGGGAACATCTTGACACAGGGTGGAGGCTAAGAGCATCTTATAGAGGCTTCGTGCATGAACCTTGCTCAAATGCACTCCAGACTCAGCATTGTGCTCTGAGTGAGATTTCCATCTGTAAATCAAGTTATTGCATTTAGGGAGAGGCCACTGTGTTGGTGCTCCAATCCCTGCTGATGTGAACTTTGATCACATGAGGAAGGTGGTATCTGCTAGGATTTTACACTACTATAAAGGTATCATTTCTCTTTGTCATTAGGTATTTTAATACTATATCAATATTCTATTTATTATTACACTTTCATCGACAATTATAGCATCCATGTGTCTGCAATGTGCTTTTTACCTGATAGTGATTTTCTATTTGCCATATTCATTTTTCATTTACTGGAATTCTGTTTTAGGGAGAGCTATTCCTTCTTACCAATTACTTGAATAACTTATTTGAATAATTGACTAGTTTACCATTTATTTAAAGAATTAAAAAAATGAGACCAACTAAAAGACTCAGTCAAGAAATGGGCAAGTGAAATGAACA
>NW_004955402.1:59509824-59514331 GCF_000276665.1 Chinchilla lanigera | reverse complement strand
GAAGAAGTACAAATTCTCAACAAATATATGAAGAAATGTTCAACATCTTTAGCCATTAGTGAAATGCAAATTAAAACAACACTAAGATTTTGTTTTATTCCAGAAGGGAGGGTAATCATCAAAAAATCAAAAAATAACAAATTCTGGCATGACTGTGATAAAAAGGAGCCCTCTTACATTGTTTGTGGGAGTGTAAACTAGTACAACCATTATGGAAATCAGTATGAAGATTTCTCAAAGAACTATAATCAGAAATTTTATATGACCCAGGTATTCCCCTTTTAGGTATCTTCCCCAAAGAATTTAAGGCATCCTACTACAGTGATACATTCATGCCAATGTTTATAGCAGCACAATGCCTAATCGCTAAATCCTGGAATTACCTGTATACCTATCAACAGATGACTGGATAAAGAAAAAGTAGTAGCTATATACAATGGAATACTACTTGGCTATAAAGGAGGAAAAATTTGAGACATCTGTAGGAAAATGGATGCACCTGGATAATGTAATGTCAAGTGAAAGAAATCAGACACATAAGCTTATATACTGTATGATATCTCTTGAGTAAGGTAAAGTATAAACAAAGAGAATAATAAAGGCCGATAGAAGGAGACAAATGGATGGATCTTTTGGACATGGGAAGGGGTCCAAGAGGCCAAGGATGAGGGGTGAAGGGGAAGGGAAAATAAGTAGGATAAAGATATTTCATGTACAGGACCCTAACAATCTCAATGAATGTAAACATTATATGCCATAAACATGAGTTAAGATGAATAATAACAAGAATGAAAGTGGAGAAAGCAGAATTATAGGAGTAGGGAGGGAAGGAGAGTACGGGATTAAAAGAAGAAACAAACAAAATGTACCATGCAAGTGTACCCACTCCCCAGGGTGATTGTAAATTGTATGTACTGCAAATATGTGCTAATAAAAATAAAAACATTAATAAAAACTATAGGTTATGCTGCATTACTATCATTTGCACTTTTGCTGAAATTGCCCCAGATTTGTCCTGGGGGTTTCAAGCTATCTCCTATAAAACCTTATCATTTGAATGGGTGAGATGTGATTAACTGCACAACACAGTTTCACACATAACTGAGCTTATAAAGAAACCAGCTAGCAAACAAAAGCAGCTCAGGGGCTGGGGATTTAGCTCAGCGGCACAGCGCCTGTCTGGCAAGCGCAAGGTTGTGAGTTCGGTTCCCGGTACCGGAAAAAAAACAAAAAACCACAAAAAAAAAAAAAAAAAAAAAAAAAAAGCAGCTCAGAATTCTTTGCAAGAAGTGTGTTTCTAGACTTGTCTTTTCTCCAATGAAAGAGATCTGTCACTGGCAATAGCAGGTGACAGATCAATGTCTAAAGGCCTTAGAACATTCTAGACTACCCAGGATGTCTGTTGTCTCTCTACTGTGTGTCTTTCCACAACATCAGAAAGAGAAAAATAAAAGAAAACTTTACAATGGCCAATTTTACTCTCTGTATGTAACCTTAGCTTAATTATTATTATTATTTTATTATTATTATTATTATTGATTTAGTATTATATGTAGGGTGTCTTCTAAACAAAATCATTTATGAAAAATTCAAAACTTTAATACCCGTTGATCTGAAAAATTCAAACACATATACATCATATGCTGCTGAGCAAAGGCGCTGCATTCAGTATCACCACTGGTGCATGAGCAAAGCACTTGCCTGTGACACTGGGATGGCAATGGCATTACTGGACAAGAGGGATTTGTCAGTTTTGTCAAAATCTTATGAGATCTCTGTTATACCTGTGTCATTGACTGAAACATCATTATGTGGCACATGACTTTATGAGTGTGCTTTAATGTCGGAAACATATCTGCTACCCACTACTGAACTTAAGAAATAGAACATTACCAGTACCTCTTGTACCACTGTGTACCTCATCTAAATCTTAGTGCTCTTTCTTGCATTCCATACTGGTGCCACCCCATACTGGATTTTATGCTCGTTTTCTTATTCTTGAGTATAATCCTGTGTGTGTGTGTGTGTGTGTGTGTGTGTGTGTGTGTGTGTGAGAGAGAGAGAGAGAGAGAGAGAGATATCCCAAGAAACATATAGTTTAGTTTCATCTACTTTCAGACCTTACATAAGTGAAATCACACAGATACTTTTTTTTGGAGGTACTAAGGATGGAACTCAGGGCCTTTGCACTGAGCTACATTCCCAGCCTTTCTGTTCCAAAAATTTTTTCTTGAGACAGAATCTTGCTAAGTTGCTCAGGTTGACTCAAATTTCTGATCCTCCTGCCTCAGCCCTCCAGAGTGCTAGGATTACAGACGTGGCTGTTGTGCCCAGATTCAACTCTGGTTTTGAGATTCACCTGTGCTGACATTTGTAGTTATGGTTCTGTTCGCTTCTGTGTTTGTAATTGCCTTGTATGAATAAATTAGTGTTCATTATTTTTCAGTCTCTCTGCATGGACACTCAGGTTGCTCCTCCTTTGTGCATATTAGCAATGCTTTCTGTACATTTTGTGTTTGTTCTCTTGTCTATATGTGGGAGATATTCTTTAGGGAATGGACAGGTAAACTGATGAGTCATGGAATGGTTGGATAATCAAATTTCTGAAGTAATGCTAAATTATTTTCCAAACTCTTTTACTTATTCACAATATCATCACCAGTAGATGAGAATTCTCATTGTTTTAGCTTCTTGTTAACCATTATTAAGTTTTCTGTTTTTGTCCTTAAGAAAGTAGTTTTAATATGCATAATCTTAATTACTGATATGGCTGAATCAAATCACATAGTTATTGTCCACTCATTTTTCTTTTCCTGTGAATTGCTTGCTAGTGCTTTTTGTCCCATTTCCTTTTGAGCAATTTTTTTTTCTGTTTCATGGAAGTTCTTCATCTATTCCGTACACTAAGTCTTTTATAATTATATCAGAGGCACATGTCTTATGTCTTCTCCTATTCTTTACATTTTTACTATCCGTATTGATGAACAGAAATTTTAGTTTTAGTAAAATCAAATGCATCAATGTTTTCCTTCACAGTGTTATTTATGAATAAATAATTCCCTATTCCACTCATCACAATTTCTTCTTTATATTTTTTGTGATATGTTTAAGTTTATCTTTCAAGTCTAGTTACTTTTTCCATGTAGCATAATGGAAAACTGTCCTTCATTTCCTGAGAGATATGCAATATCAATGTCCATATATGTGTGAATCTGGTCTCCTCAACTGGTGTAGGTATCCTTAAGCTAACACCACATGATCTATTTACAGTAATTGAAACATATGGCTGACATCTATTAAAGTCAGTCTGTCTCTTAGTTTTCTGCATTTGACAAGAACCAAGTTATCTTGGCTATTCCTAAAGTTTTTCCCACATGCAGTTTAGAAGCAATTGTTTGGTTTCCATGAGAAACATCTGTCAGCCTCTTAGTTAGACCTGCATTAAATCTGCAAAACTCAGCTTTGAGCAAAATGACATTTTACCCGAGGGAAGCCCTCACTTTGCAAGACTGTGGGGAATGGTAAAAACAACTGTGCAAGCTGAAGCCATGCAAAGCAATTTTAATAATTAAGATGGTCCTGTGACCTTTAAAATTCCTTGTCAAAACATCAAAACTTCTTTTATTATCAGCTATAAATGTACAGGAAGTAAAAAACAGTAAAACTAATGTTTGTTTAGTACAGTGTAATTTAAGACATAAAAAATATTGAGAATTACAGTGGTTTTTTCTTTGCAGAAAGCTTAGTAGGAATAGTTTGAACAGCACTGGCCTTATTCTCATCATAGCACTTCTTGTACAGAATGAGCATCTTCCATGTCTGGGGGAATCATTGTATTCCTAAGTGTGGACCAGCTTCTAAGATTTTATTCTTTGTACTTTTATTGTTGGGAAATGTCTTTGGGAGTTGTTTGGAGGTGGAATGGTTCACCACATCTCTTCATCTGGGACACACTCACCTTTTTCATCACAAGCTCTTTCCCCATTCATGATGGTCAGTTGCCTGCACCCTGTTCCTCTGGCTCATCTAGAACATTTCCAAGAATAACACTGTTAATATTCTCAGTCAGCTACCTTTCAATTGCATCCAACTGCACTTCTAGTGTTGCTGTTTTTTGTTTCTTGGTTGCATGTGCCAGACTAAATGATGCTTATCTCCCACCAACATATCCACATCCTGATCACCAGAACTTGTGAATTGTGTCTTATGCAGAAAAGACTCCTGCAGATGTGCTTAAATCAAGGACTAGGAAATAGGAGATATTCTGGATTGTCAAAGGCTGGATTCCTCATGAGCAGGATGCAGGCAATCAGGAGATAAGGCAAAGTGAAGACAGACACAGAGATCGAAGTGACACAGCCACAGATGCTGGAAAAGGGGAAGAGGGGGTTCTCCCCAGGAGTGTCCAGAAATAACCAGCCTTGCCAATCCCTTGATTTTAGCTTTGTGAAATTCATTCTAGACTTCTGATGCCCAGTGTTATGGTTTATGTCTGTGTGTCCCCCCA
>NW_004955402.1:59497887-59508724 GCF_000276665.1 Chinchilla lanigera | reverse complement strand
GAGAGAGGAAAGAGAAGGAAGACGGGAAGAGGAAAAGAAAGAGAAAGAGGAAGAAGAATCAAAAGAAGACGGGTATGTGTGTGCAGAAATACACCTTCCCAGGCCATTACCGCATTGACCTACCTCCAACCAGGTCCCATCCCTTAGCAGCACATTCAGCTACTGAACTAAGCAATGGATAAATCTACTGATGAATACAGTTCCCATGCTCTATTCATTCTCCAAATACATGCGACTTTGGGGGAGACAGTTTAGATTCAAACCATAATGAATGAGAAACAGTTAAAGAAAGGAGGGCCTATGTTTGATTTTCTTACGCATAAATATGTATCTTTACATAGGTAGTTGTTGACTTTATAATTTATATAGGCAATGGTATACCTCTTTATATAGGTAACTGCTCATGTTTCAATAAAGTTTTAAAATTTTCTCCATTACATATCAAATAATTACTATCTGATCTGTTTTTAGAATTCTTAGCTTTGTTGATATATTAATGCTTTCTCTTTAAAGTACACATTTAGAACTTTGCTCCTGGATTAAAATGCAGTTTACTTTTGTATATTGGTATATTCATCCAAAAATTTCACTAAAACTTCTCATGGATTGAGAAAGTAAACCTAGAGATTTTTAAAATATTCTTATGTGGTCAGTAATATTATGTAAGAATAATTTGTTTTTACTCCTTTTTTCTTTTCTTATTTTCTAACTTATTTTTCTTACTTTATTGTGCAGGCTAGAGTCTCTAAAACAAAACAGAAAAGCAAACATATCTGCTTTATTCTTGATTTAGAGAAAATTCTCCAAATACTTTTCACTGTTTTAAGGAGGCTTATATTTTTATATTCTCTTTAACAGGTCAAGGGAATTCCTTGTAATACAAGGACTATAAATAAATATATAGTTAATTTTCTAAACATTGGCTTATCATTGAGAATAATATCAAGTCTTGAGGTGATGGCTATCATATATGAAATCTGTTTATTAGATTAAACTTGTTAATTTTGCTGTTCAGGTAGTTGATAACTTGAAGATTTTGCCTGGTGGTTATACAAAGAATAGTAGAATTAGAATTTGCAAATCTCAACTTGCAATGCTGTCAAACTTGAGTTACAGGTTCTTAAAAGAAATTTTACCTTTCAATGAGTTTAGAAATATTTTTATCTACCCAGTGAATTGCAATATGTAATGGAGATAAAGTTTTTGGTTTTATGATCTAAAACTTGTTTAAAATTAATAAAATGATATCAATTTTGTCATTTTGTGGGTTTTGTATGCATATTTATTTTATATTTAAATATGCACAATTTTATATATAATATATATAATAAATGATATACATAAAGATGTATAATTTATATTTTAAATATAAATAACCTATATATTTATGTATAAAGTAAATATACACAGAAATATCTTTTTGTGGTACTGGGGGTTGAACACAGGGCCTCACATAGAACTCTACACCTAGCTCTTCTAAAATAATTTTTATTTTGAGATAGATTCCTGCTAAGTCACTAAGTTAGCCATTAACTTAGTCACTAAGTTAGCTAGGCTCAGAGTTACAATCTGCTGCCTCAGCCTTTCAGAGTGTTGGCATTCTAGGCATGTACCACCACACCCGGCTCTAGGTATACATTTTAAATACTTTTATTTTCTTTCTGCTTCCTATGTGAATGTTAGTAAACAGGATGTGATTGGAATAATTTAATCTAATGTCACATTGTCATTTCCTGAAGAGTTTAGACCATTTATGTTGACTTCGGTTATGCTATATTCAGATGTATTTCTACCATAGTACTTTAAATTTTTACACTTTCTTTCTGTTTTTTAAAATTTAGACTTCTTTTTCCCTGTCTAGTTTTCTCTACTAGTTTTATATTGTGGCAGATTACATATACTTTAGTATATACTCATGTTCTATTTAGCATGTCTATTGAAATTAGTAAAAGCTTATTTTAATCAATGTCTTTTCTTTTATTCCCCAAAATATAACAGCCTAGAAATTAAATTGTATGCTCTTATTCAATTCTGTATTCCTAACTGCAGAGTATTTTGTATATCTGAGTGCTTTTTAAGCGTTTATTAATGCTTGCTGAATAAATACTTCAATATATTTAAAGTTCATTGTGAATGTGGCCCATACTTAATCACGGTTCTCGAGAAGTTCCTGCGGAACTTGGGATATAATTACTGTGTGCTGTTTACTTGTTTCTACTGTATTAGAATGTCATGCTGGAAAGGAATTATTCTGCTCATGAAATTTAATGTTTACACAGATATAAGAAAGGAATTGTTGCTATTAGAGGCTGTCACAGTGGCCAGCCAAGTGGCCAGCTAAGTATTCGTTGCTTACGGGATTCAGTCCTGTCTCCGCAAACTTTAGATAGTATTTGGAGAAGTATTTTCTGTTACCCGTGCTTGTGAGTCTGTGTCACTTTGGGCCATCGTGTTGCATGTGTAAAGGAAAGAACACTGAACCTACAGTTAGGTTGCTCCCCACCTCTCCCACTCTTCTGGGCTGGAAATCCAGGAACAAGGCTGTTCTCACACGAGCCCCTCTTCCTGATGGAGGCCTAACCACTAGCTGGTCCTCATGACTGGACAAATGGAATGAGGCTTGGATATAACCCTGGGTTCAATTATATCCCTGGGGCTTATTGTCCAAAAGGCTCAGCACTGGGGCTGGGGATTTAGCTCAGCGTCACAGCACCTGCCTGGCAAGCACAAGGTCGTGAGTTCGATTCCCAGTACTGGAAAAAAACCAAAGGGCTCAGCACTAAAAACAGTACCTCTCACATGTGCTCCAATAGAATCGTGGTTCAAATTCTTCAGTGCTCATGTCATCTCATGTGCTGCCTCTTGTAAAAACCCTCCTATGTGTCTCAGGTCATGGCGATGCCTCCCTTCCTAGAATTCCCTTATGTTAAGGCCATACATGATGGCAGTTCGTCAGACACTTTCCTGGTTTTGCTTTGTACATGCTATGTCTTAATCTCTGCCTGGCATCCCAGATCTGTGCCATTCCCTTAAAACTCAGACACAAAATTTTCTAGCCCTTTTTTTGTATTTTTCATACAGGGTTTCACTACGTAGCTCAAGTTGGCCTTGAACTCACTTTGTAGCCCTGGCTGGCCTTGAACTTGCAGTGCTCCTCCTGCCACAACCTCCTGAATTTTGGGATTACAGGTGTGCACCTTTGCTTTAGTGTGGTTTTCACTTCTCTTAGGCTATTGCATCTCTGCGTCTTCTGTTTTATTCAAGGATGGAGGAGGATGGAAAAAGGGAAGAATGAGAAGTGATTCTACCCATTGCCCACTCCCATCTCCCACCTCCCACCCCTACCCCATGCCAGAGCAGAGACAATGAACAGTTTGTCTTCAATCAGCCCCTTATTCAGTGTGACTCTTGGACCTCTACTTCTTTACCACCATAAGAGTGTTTTTCCTGCGCCTAAATAGGAGGCAATGTTCCTGCCTGGGGTGCTTGGGAGGTTAACCCGTGGGGCTCATGGGAGGGGTTCTAGGAGGCTTCTGCCTTTTCTACCGCAATACACAATTGCTCTTTCAGACTCTTTACTTTCTCTTCCTCCAAACAAGGTTTTTCCCAGGCCCTTTTGATATCTTACTCATCTTCCCTATAGCCGTGTACCTTCTGTACATTTATGTCAGCTAATTTTAAACTATTCTCAAAAGTATAGATGCCAGTGTTAGGCATTGTATTGGTTACTACGTTTGAAAGTAAAAAAATCTTCACATCTCTTACCAGCAAGAAAGTCAGCAGGAGACACAAGACATTATGGCAGAACATGGTAAGTGTAAAGGAGTGATGGCCAGAGTGCAGAACGAAAAGATGTTCTTTAAGTAAATGTGATGCTTTGTACCTCATTTCCCTTTGACTTCTTGTATCAACCAAAATGTCCTAAACTTTGTATGTATTTCATAAATAAATACTTGGGATGGCTAAAATAATTGAACATATGTTGCAGAGATAGAACTTATAATAATCTTTTAAAAGAGTTATACAATTTTGCTAATTTGAAAGTCAATTATGAAATCCTGATATGATGACTTTGTTTTTGCAGCAGAGCATTAAACAAGGATATTGAGGGTTCTGGTAAGATTCTACATGCTGCACTTCAAAGAAGCAACAAATGTTTTCCCCTGAAGACACAAACATGCCGTGTGTTGACTGAAGTAGTCTTGTGTAAGTAACTGGAATCAGAGCTCACCGAGGCTGTATGGAGTGTCATGAGTGACCTTGTACCCAGCATCTAGAAGAGCTTCTTGGTGACCTCTGTGGTTGCTATTTAGACTAGCTTTAATTTATCTCTTAATTTATGACCCAATAGAAGGAGATAAAACAACAGATTCATGAAGTTTGCAGATGGTACTTAATTAAGAGACATTACCAACCTGAATAAAAACCAGCAAGCATTCATTTGGGCTTAAAGACGTTGGAAACAATTGTAGAAATAAAAAACCCAATCAAACAAAATCAGATAATTGTTTATTAGAAAATCGAAGATGATTTAGAAGTAGAAGTACTAGCAAGAGCAAAAACGGAACAGCAGATAATTTGGTATCGGTCTAAAATATCATAGCAAAGAGATGAATTTCATACCTAAAATTTCACATAAAATGCTGTATATTAGAGGGCCTTATACAAACTTTTGAAATAATCTCACAAATTTCGTTTCAGCGCAAAGCTTATTTTAATAGAAAATCAGTGGTAAATCACTACTCGGAACTGGTTTATCAAAAAACAAGCAAGATCTAATTTATATATTTTTGCTTGCCATTTGATTTTGACATAATTTTAAACTGTTAGGAAAGCCATACAAATAATTCAAAGAATACATATCCACCTTTCACCAGATATTTCAAATATTAACATTTTCCCACATTGCATTATATTTTCTCTGTATATATGCTTTTTTTCTAAACTGTTTGAGAGTAAATTACAGACATTATTCTTTTTTTACCTTTAATCATACCAGGATTATGTACTAAAAACAACATTCTGTTTTACAACTACATAGTACAAATATAAAAATAAAAAATTTAACACTAGTATATAGTATTATACCATTAGCTCATCTGCAAATTTTATTTAATTATTATCAATTTTCCTAATAATTTCCTTTTAAAGTAAAACAAATGAAAAAATCATTGGAACCAGAAACTGTATTTAGTTGTCATGGCTCTTAGCCTTTTCTAGTCTCAAAGGACTCATTAGTTTTTCCTTGTCTTTCATGACCTTGATATTTTTAATGAGTGCAGGCCATTTGTTTCATAGAATGGATCTTGATTTGGATTTGTTTGATGTTTCTCACAATTAAATCCTGATTATGTATTTTTAATACTACAAAACGATGCACTTTTATAGTATATTATATTACGTGGCACCTGATGTTGGTTGTCTTATCTCTAACCATCTGGCTCGTGTGTGCTTTGAAAATTTCCCCAATCTAAAGTTACTATTTTTTTAAAAGCAGTTACTCTAAAGGTACTATTTATTTTTTAACCTCTTGTAATTAGTTTCTTATGGAAGGCTCTTCAAGACTGTGTAATGATCCTGTTACTCATTAAACTTTCCCCCACGAGTCTTGGCATCCTTTAGATGCTTTGTCTCTCAGAATTGAATCATTGCCATGGTGGCTGCTGAATGGTGATAGCTGATTCAAGGCGGCATTCACATGCCCCTTCTTGCTTAGGACATTTGCCCGGTCTAGAGTGTGATGTTTTCTCCTGCACTGTGTTTGGCTTTTTTTTAGGAGAATTTTTGTCAGTGGAAGTATTCTCACAGGCCCATAAATGCATCATTTTATTTCCATTTTAGAGCCACAGTCCAAAGTGTTCTCATATTCCTTTGTAGGTTCTTCTCCCAGGAACAATCCTCTCATCAAAGACTACGGGCTCAGGCCCAGTGCATTTAGAAGGCCTTTCTGGAGTGTCTGACCTCTCAGGATTCCTTTTATTTTGCAGAGACAAGGGATTTTCTCTCTCTGTTGGTGATTTTGGATCCCACTTTGCTTCCTGACTAACTGCTGTCTTTCTCTCCTGTGAAGTTTTCCTTGGGGTATCTTGTTTTACACACACACACACACACACACACACTCACACACCCTTGAAAGGGAGTAGTAGATAATGCTAGTGATTATTTTCTACTTATAGTTAACTGGAAGGTTGGACACTGTTGCTATCTAGTAGGCATGGATCTTTAGTAATACAAGTCTGTTTAAAATTAATGAAGGTTCAATATTTCTAGAGTTTTGGGAAAGGGGCACTGGGAAGATTAAAAGGAATGGAAAGGTGTCGCAGCAAATGAATGGATGTTTTATACTCTTCTCTCTCGTATCTTTAGTTTCAGTTCTTCTGCATCATGTTTACTAATCCTTTCTCATAAAAATCTCACGATAAGTTTTTAAAGCACAGCGAGTGAAGCTGTGATCTTTGCAGCCACAGTTCTTGGGTCAGAGTATGGTGCCATGGCTTACATGTTCCCTGAAACTGCTGCTCTGTGCAGATGAAACCCCAGCTCATCAGGTGACATTAAGATGAGTTAAGATTCCCCACGTAAATCTCTGGCATAGTCCTGCATTCTCTTGGTCACTTTCTATTATTTAAAAGTCATAGATGGTTAAGCTATGTCACCTAATAAGGTAGATTATGACTGTTGCTTTCCTGCAGTGTCTTTGATGTTTTAACAACAACCCAAAGACTCAAAATTAGTACTTATTAAATCTGCATACTAAACCAGAGTTAGGTAGGATTCTAAATAAGATGACAAACTCTTGTCCACATTTTCCTCACATTCTCAAATATATTTTGTAGGATTTTTTTCCCATTCACAATCTCACTTACCAGAGTTGGATGAATTTTTATTTATGTATATTCATCCTTCACTGACTTGTGAGATTTTTCAGATGAACTTCATTCAGTTAGGGAAAACAGACCAGAAATCAGTGCTTTTCAGAGACTTACAATGGTGACTGAGATGATCAGGTCTTCTATGGAAGCAAAATGAACTGAACTCTACACAGAATCAAATGGAGTGTTGTGTGTTTGCCTGAGTCAGAGACCTGCAGCACAGGCCAGAAGCTTCTTGCTGCTGTGTGTGAAGTGAACTGAAGGGAGATAGGAGAGGAAGTGGGAGCTGGCTAGGTCACCGGGGCCTGAGATGGTGGTGGTGGGCAAAGCCAGCAGGCCCTTGGAGACGAGGGAATTAGACAGACTTGATTTCTTTGGGAGCTGAAACCGGCAGATACTATGTAGGATTATATTTGATTGCTCAGTTAAAAGTATGCTGTTGGCTATAAGTCTGAAAGCTGGTGAAACCCTGTGTTTAAGAATCAGGGGGACATATCAGCATGCATGCCATGAAGGACAAACAGCTGTGTGTGGGCTGACCAGATTTACAGTTTCTTGGTATGATTAAACACATGTAACTCAGAAAAAATAGACTCTTCTTCTTCCATGTCCCTTAACCCAAGGTCTTCCCTTTCTTCCTACTTCTAGGGGCAGGGCAACGGGGGGCTCATCGGCAACACAAGCTCCACAATATGCTGCAGGAAACACGGTGACTTAAGCCACGAGTGAATGCATTATCTTTTAACTAGTCAAATGCTTTCCCGAAGATAACTGCAGGCTGACCAAAAGGGTAGTACTGGTGCTGATGGGAATAGCTAACCTGGTTCTAAAATGTTTGTAGTATGGTCAATAGTTGAATTAGTAGAGTTCAGACAAAGATATGACTCTAGTTAGCTCATAATTCTTAAAAACAGTTGTATATACATTTCCCACATGACAAACATAGGCCAAGTAATATTTTCTAAGAAGAAACATTTGCTAGAGAAAGTCTTATCCAGTCTGCTGGAAATGCAGATGTTCTTTTATGAGCTGACCACAGGGATGCTGCACAGCTTCACCACATTCTGTTCCTGCTCTGCCCCTTGGGTTCACAGGAGTGAGAGGACCCTGACCCCCACCATCACCAATGAAATGCATGTGTTCCTTTCTTCTCCTTTGTAGTATTTTGTTCAAATGGTTTCCTTGTTTTGAATCTGGATAAGGAGTAAAACATCCCTGCAATTGTGCCCCAGGTCTGTGAAGCAGAACAACTACAAGTGTTCACAAGCAGTCATGTCAGAGGCAGAGCAGCAGGTGCCATTAGCAATGTGCACAAGAAGCAACACATCTTGGGCCTGACACTGAGTCTCTAGGTGTTAGCTTGGGCTCAGGAAGAACATTGCTATATAAAGGCCCTCAACTTCCAGAACTGGAGAGATCTTTAGGAAATAGAGTTTTTTTTTTGGAAAAAAAATGCATAGAGCTCAGTGAGTATTAATTAGATGGTATCTCAAGAGATACTTGTTCGAAATCTTAGCAAATACTTAAGGAAGAAACTTGATTTTCTTTGAAACACACTAGAGGAAGCTCTAGGAGTCAGTGTGCTCTTGCCTGGCCTCCCAGCAGTCTTGATCTAACAGTGTACCCACGTCCAAGCTTTCTGCAGTGAAACTCCGGGGGCACACACTAGGCCTTCCCTCCCTTCTTTACACGCCTGGGAAAATCACAGTAGGGCAAATGGGAATTGTTTCTGCCTCCAACGAGAGCTCTTGCACTTCACCTCTACTGTTGCCAAGAGCGAAGGCGTCGCTGGGCCTTGCGGATGAGATGCCCAAGGCAGAGCTGCTCCTTGATTTGGCAGCACCCCTTACCTGCCATTGCTTTTCTGATGCAGCCTGCATGCAGCCACAGAGACACAAGTGTGGTTCAAGGAGAGCAAGCTCTTTGCTGGCGATGTGCAGGTGAAGAGCTCCTGCAGCACAACCAGCAGAGGCAGGAAGGCACCATGTCCCTATCAGCACAAATGTGCAGGCCGAGCCTTTGTCCAGGGCCTGAGGCAGTCAGCTGCCACTCCAGTGGACATTCCTGAAACAGCCCTCATACAGATGGCTGCCCTGAGGCTGCCCAGCTCCGTCTGTACCCGTGCCTGAGGGAACCTGTTCACAAAGATCCCAGGGTGCCCTGTGCTTCATCTTTTTGTCCCCTTTTCTGCATCTGTCTGTAGGATGCAAGGGTACTCTAAACACGTTAGGGCTTGGAAGAGGGACCGGTGGTTGCAGACCAAATCCTTGCTGTTGCCACTGGAGAATGAATAGGTCATCTAGAGAGTTTTTCTTCTGAAATTAGATTATGTTTCACAGATCAATAGCTGCTTCTTCATTTAATCTTCTTGATGATAGCAAGCTAGGGAGAGAAAGGAGAAAAGCTTTATGAGACCTGCCCTATTTTTCCCTCGTTCAGGCTGCTGCTGCCCCATGCTGGAATCGGTAGAGCTCCTCATTCTGGCTTTCCCCATTTCTTCCTGCCATGCCAGGCCCTAGGGGCATTGAAGGATGGAGGGCTGGCAGTGGCAGACTAGACCTTCCCCCTGTGTCCTGCATCTTGGGTCCTGACTGTCTGCATCTAGGTGCTACCTGTACAAAGGGAAGCCACCCATCTCTTGTCGGTGCCAGTTAGCTGAGGCTGGCTGCAACCCATTCTGCTGTGTTCATCCATCCTAGCCTTGGGCCGCCTAGGGCTGGGACCTAGGGGACTGTGCTTTGCCACAGTGGACACTAGCAGACCAAAGCCAGGGTAAGCACTGGGAGGACGGTGGGTGGGCGGGGTAGTGGGTTCCACCTGCAGGCTGAGGGCCCCTCCTAACATCCCGGGGAGCTTTGCAGGGCATCTGAATATCTACTCCAGACTTAGGTCATAATTTAAAGAAGATCTGATAGAGTGTGATGTGCTGTCACTCGTGAGAAAGTGCAGTCTTCTTGACGCTTCCCACTTTTATCAAGACTCACTGTGCCACTTGTGTTTGGCTGGACAATGGCTAAATCTGGAGCCCTGTATATTTGTATGTGGGTACAGGAGGCTCACGGTGCATGCGCGGAAAGAGGAGGGGTGTGTATGAACACACTGAATGTCTGGTTGCTTTGGACCTTCGTAATGAGCAGATATTTCCGTAGTTTGAGACCAACTTTATTTCCAGTACTGATGCTCTCTCAGGAAAAGAGAACGAGGGGCCTCAGGACCACGAGGGTTAATCTGATCACTCCTTTGAAAGGAAGTCTTATGAAATTTTTTATTTTCTTCTTCTTTAAGCCTTGTACCTTCTATCTTATGAGATATGTGCTGCCTGAGGGGGCTTGGTGAGCTGATGAAGGGCAGGGATGCACGTCATGGCCGTGGCATGGCCTCTGGCATGTCTTTTATGACAATATCCTTCTAGCAATCTGAGCTGGCATGGTGCGAAAGCACGGTTTCAAATTCTGCCCTTGAAACATGGATTAAGCAATGTTGCTAATACGTATTTGTCCCTGCGCTGTCAAACATTTCACTGATTCTAGAATCTGCAGACAGCTTAATAGCCAGGTCCTCTGTCAATGTTACTGCAGCTATGTCTCCCTTGCTTTAAGATGCTGTGTAGATTTATTGGAGCAATAGGGGTAGAATGATACCTAGTTAAGAACAGCACCTGGTTATGTATATATCATCACCACTCTCTGACATCCACAGTGACCATATGAAATGGACAGAATTGTTCTCCAACAGCCCCAGCCTTGGTGTGAGGTGGCAGTAACTGGCATCTGTCCAGGCCCCCCAGCATAATGAGTGCACAGAGCTGCAGGGACATGGGGCCTTGCTAGCTTTAAGAACTGGGCAACAGCTGACACATCAGCTTGAGGTCATTACTGAAACTGATCTCTAGTTTTCTTTCTTTCTTTCTTTCTTTCTTTCTTTCTTTCTTTCTTTCTTTCTTTCTTTCTTTCTTTCTTTCTTTC
>NW_004955402.1:59487249-59497787 GCF_000276665.1 Chinchilla lanigera | reverse complement strand
TTTCTTTCTTTTCTTTCTTTCTTTCTTTCTTTCTTTCTTTCTTTCTTTCTTTCTTTCTTTCTTTCTTTCTTTCTTTCTTTTCTCACTTCCCTTCCTTCCTTCCTTCCTTCCTTCCTTCTTTCCTTCCTTCCTTCCTTCCTTCCTTCCTTCTTACCTTTCTTTCTTTTCTTTCTTTCTTTTCTTTCTTTCTTTCTTTCTTTCTTTCTTTCTTTCTTTCTTTCTTTCTTTCTTTCTTTCTTTCTTTCTATACAGATATAATAGTTTTGTCCAAAGCAACACTTCTAGAATACTGTTGGATATTTTTTGTATGTTTCTCTAAGATTGTCTATCATTTTTATTCTAACTTTTGGAATCAAAGCATCATAAATAGATAATTAAACATGATTATATCAATTTATGGCATGAGAAAATTGCACTGCACTTCAAGAGAATACTTCCAAATCTTTCAATTCAACTATGCTGGAAGCTATATTTTGATGAAATGGTTTTAAAATTAAGAGATTAGTGTCTGGCTCCATATTCCTGTTGCCAGTGGTAGAAGCCTAGCATGGCTTTCCTAGGCATGTGAGGGGACCACATCCTGGGCCTTCTTCCCCTCATTGTTTCCATAGCATGATTGTTTGTAATTATTAATTGATTTAATGAAGAAAAAGATGGATGCATACATACTCATGTCAGTCCTCAATTCACATATCGATGTTTCTAAATATACAAATACAAGTGATTCCTAATGTATACATTTTACTTGTGTATTTGTAAATATATAGATGCTATATTTCACATATAGTACATTTTTCAGATATAAGAGCCTTTTGAAAAATAGTATAAGGAAAGCTATTTCTCTCTAGCAGGCATTTCCTCTTGTTCCTTCCTAATAGAAACTGTTTAGGTTCAGTTATCCAAACGGAATCTAAAATTCTCCTCCAGCCCTAGGGCATACACTTTAATTAATCTAAAGCAATCACGAGAATTCCACCTGCCTTGTCATGAGAGATGGAAGGACACAGTCCTGTACTGTGAGCCATGGGGAGAGCCTCCAGGCTAGGCTTCCACAACAATTGTTTCAGCATTTATGTAAAAGAAAACACAAGTAAAGGAACAAGGTAGCATGTGACATAGACTGGCTGGTATGTGCACCAACTGTGACTGTAACCCGTCTCTGGGGGGTGAGTGAATATTTCTACATTGGATCTCAGTGATTGACATTTGCTCATGAAGTTACCAAATGATCCAGCAAATCTATTAGTAGTAATTTACATAGGCAAATGAAAACATGTGTCCACACAAAGACTTGTGCACCTGTATGTCGGTGTTCATAGGGTTTTTTGGCATAGTAGCCCTGAGGCGGAAACAGTCCATGTGTTCTCATCAGGTGAACTGGCGCAGAACACTGCTGAGCAACAAAAAGCAATGGACATCCACTGATGCACCAAGAGGTTTTCTCCAACAGGTTATTCTGGGCACACATGCAGGCCAGAGCATGTGTGCTGCATGAATCCACTTACAGGGAACTCCATAAGTAATCCCTGTCTTTCTAGCATCAGGGTTGGGAAAGGGTGGGGCTTAAAAGGGTTTAAGGGGAATTTTTATAGTGATGGAAATATTCTCATCGTGGAGGTGGTTATAAGAGTGTAACAACTGTTATCCAAACTCCCCAACTCGATATGTAAAATAAATGTTATGTTGTGTGCAATTTACACCTTAGTAAGTGACTTTAGAAAAGAAATGAAAGAAGCCATAATTTCTACTGGCTGAGGATGCTGTAGGTATAACGTTGTGCACAGAGCATCTGTCGCCTGCTCACATGAGTGGAGCTGGAAAAGGAGGCATTTTATGAAGTGGAGAAAAGCTAATCCTGGGGACCTTCTCAAGTCATGAATTTCCCAGTCCTACAGCTAGTGACTGGCTGTTTGTGGATAACAGTTGTTTTTTTTTTAAATTATTTTATCCATTATTCTTGAAATTTTAAAATTTTTTATTTTTATTTTTTATAGCTCCAAATCTCCATAGAGACCACATCTACATTAATGAACTCATTCCACACCATGGCCCTAAAAGAGGAGTGGACAATTATATCAGTTTCTAAGATCATCTTTGGAGAAAGGAGTAGGGGCTTGGGCTGCTCCGCGGTGCTGGGCTGTGGCATGCTGGGACCCAGCTTTGTGACTTACAGGCACACTGCAGAGTTTTCTCACAGTTCCCAAAGATGGGCTGCCGTCTCATCTCCTCTTCACATTTACATTTTTATTGGTGAATTATTGCTGTCCCATGAGCACAGGCTTGGAAAGATGTTGACAACTCCCTGCTTCTACTCCTGTCACCGAATGTGCATTTGGTGAACAGGTAAGGGTGGGGGCCTGGCTCACACAGGGTCCTGCACTTCTTCATGGGAGAGGGGTGGGGCAGAGCCCATCCTCGACTCTGTCAAAACGGAAGGCAGGCTCAAAGCACCAAGTGCTGGAAGGGTGCCCCTGGCCCACTGCGTGACTGGGTCTCCTTCCTTCAAACAGCCAGGCAGGCAATTAATAAATTTTAGTGTCTTGAATTTCTCACCTCCAAATCTATGCTATTTTGATTCTTCACTTACTGTTCATCCACCTATTAATTTAAGTATGAATTAGTGCTTATGCAAGGACATTTCAACTCACATGATCTTTCAAAAAGCCCCTGGTCCAGGAGGGTGGGCTCAGAGGATATATTCAGCATGCACATGTGTCAGCCTCCAGGGTATCATGTAAGCTTCAAGCATCTTGTCTGAATTTATCTTTCCACTTTAAGCAAACTTACCTGGCCATTTCTTCTTGAAATCTGTTTGTTTGTACCTTTGACACATTTCTAACTGGATACTGAGGGAAGTGGGCACATTCTATGATCCTCTCATATTAATAGTCACAGCTCCTGAGATGTTCTGGGTTGTGCTACAGACCAAGTGAACATGAAATTAGTAAACATTAGAACTTGTCACATGTGATTTCAAATGTTTTTCTTTACTTTTATATCTTCCCACCAAAGGTAATTCACTGAATCTTCCAATATTTCATGCCAACTGCATGTTAAATGTTTATCATAGCAGGTTTGGGGTGTGTCACTCTCTCCCTGATCATATTGAATCAGATGTGTTGATAATGTCCCAATGACTACTCTTCCAAAATGTTTACAAAGATTTCAGGCACTAAAATTCAGCCTGTGCAAAGGCCAGTGCCTAGTTTTCCTTGCTCCTGACTTGGCCCCAGGACTTCTACCTTTGTGCTGGGTAGGTCCTTCTGAACCCCACTGCTGATGTTCACAACCTTGGATTTGTCTTAGATCTTCTTTCCTCTCTTTCAAATGGTATAAGACTTCAGTTCATATTAACTCTTCCTTACCAGCATCTTTAACATTAAAATGATTAGAACTACTACCGGTTGGTACAGGTTTCTACTGTGCTCTGCACACTGTGACCATATTAATGCTCATTTAATTCTCCTGTCACATTGCCCCTCTAGTAAAAGTTCTGAAAGGCTTTCTCTTGCTTGTGAGGCAATATTCCAAGTTTTCTGCTTGGAGCGGGTGCCTCACATTTACCCTGGTGTATTCCTAAGTGGGTTGACATTATGCTCTAAAATTTTTAAACCCTGGTATCTCATAATAAGAACACTGGTTAATTAAATGTTACAGATAAAACTGGGTGTGGTGGTGTGTGGCTGTAATCCCAGGCCTTTGGAGGCTGAGGTAGGAGGATCTCTGCATCCTGCACTACATAGCGAGTTCAAGGCTAGGCTGAAATATAGAGTGAGACCCTGTCTCAAAAAACCTACAACAATAAATAAATAAATAAATAAAAGTGTGTTACAAATATTGTTTCTGTTTGCTATGGTAAAAATATTTTAGTGAGAATTTGGGTTACACAAACTACCTGCTTTTTAAATAAAGATGTTTTAAAAATTGAACAATGACACTACTTGATGTGATGTATACACTACCTCGCCTCCATCGTGGATGGAAGTGCATTTCTGCTGGTTGTTAGCATCAAAGCTGTACCAGTTTCTCCTAAAGACTGGAAGTAATTTTCAAAAGTATCCCGGTGGTCTGGAGGGATGGCCAGCATGGCCAGTGAGCACAGTTCATGAACATGGAGGTGCTCTGTGAAGTCCCAGAGTTGCTGCAGGAAAGGATGAAAAAGGCTGAGGTTGCTACATTGGTAGGTGTGAAGGCTAAAGTTATTGCCATTTATAAAATAAAGGAAAATATAGCTGCCGGAGAGTGCAGGAGTCTGGGATGTGTGGGTTAGGGGAACTTGCTATATTTTGCTCCCACTGTCCTTGACTATAGCCAGGTGAAGCATGTGCTCGGTTGCAAATGTACCTAATACATATTAGATATTCTGACCAAGGTGACTTTTTCCTCTCTTTTCCACATACCTGCCATAAACCTACAGGCTAACCTAAGTGCTACTTCCTCCTTGACACAATCTCTTAAGCTCCTCAAACCCATGTTGTTGATTAATTTCATTCAGGCAAAGCAACACTGGACCTGCCACTTTGGCTCCTGTTTCAAGTTAAATGCTTTCCACTGGGGGGCAGGAGTTCTTTTCAATTACTAATTGAACATAGATTCTTCTTGACCTACAGTGAGGTTACGCTCTGATGAGCTCATCATGCACTGAATTTATGCATGAGGGTGGAGTCCTCAGGACCCAAACGCCTCCCATTAGGCCCCACCTCACCAGACTGCTGCACTGGAGGTTTAAGTTCTCAGCGGGGAGCACATTTCTGTTGTTCAAGCCAGTAAGTTTGTGATAATTTGTTGCACCAGCCACAGGAAACTGATGCAACATTGATAAATAACAAGATTTGGATAGTTACATACATTTCTCAAATCTGTCTCCAATTATGGAAGGGTTCACCAGTGCTCAGACAGTACAATCACTTCCCAAAATTCACAAGTTTTGGTGGTGACAGAGCCTGTGTTTGTGAGGTTCCTCAGCCCACACTCTATTTATGCCATGTGGCTGGACAGGAATCACTTACATAGTACATTTGTTTGTTGTGACACATTCCAAAAACCAACTGATTGCTACCAGCCCAGAACCCAAGTAGATAAAACATCAGATGCTGAAGTCCTTGTGAAGTTTCCATAGTCAGGTCAGGGAGCAGAGGGTAGGTCTTGCCTACATCGTAGGGTGCCAAGTGAGATGCCAGGGGTAAGTGGGAAAGCTGCTGAGTCAGAGCAAATGAGGCTGGTGTCCACCCGGGTTTTCAGTCAAAGATAGAAAAGGAGAAATCCATCAAACAAGAGTCTCATGCTGACATAAAAATGACCCTGGGTGACATATAAGCAAGTAGATATTGGTGTGATGACAAAGAAAGCTCCGGCATTATGAAGCTATGAACTAAGTGAGGTTAATGAGCAGTGCCTGGTTTCACTCAGGTTGCCATAACACAGCAACTTGTTTTCTTATAGTTGAGGAGCCTGAAAGTCCAAGTTCATGGTACCAGCATGGCCAGGTTCTGGTGGGTCTGTCTTCCTGGCTTGGTGATGGCCATCTTCTTGCTGTGTTTTCACAGGGCCTTTCCTCAGTGCACACATAGAGGGTGGAGAAAATCTCTCTCTGTCTCTGTCTCTCTGTCTCTGTCTCTCTGTCTCTACTTCTGTCTCTGTCTCTCTGTCTCTGTCTCTCTGTCTCTGTCTCTCACTTTCTCTCTCCTTCTTCTTGTGAGGACTGCATTTATGACATGATCTAACACTCCCTCCCTAAGATCCCACCTTCAAGTACCATTACATTGAGAGTTAGGGCTTAAATTTTTAAATTTTGAGGGACACAATGTTCAGTCTACAGTAAGCAACAATATTAGGATGGATTTGAAGAAACTGAAAGCTATTGAGTATTACCTGTTGCCAGTACTGGTTATCAGCTCAGACTGAGTCAATGAAAAATGCAGAAGCAAGCACTGATTATCTTTCACAGCTTCATGTGTCAGAAGTCCAGGTGTCTTCCTGAGGGCTCAGCCCAGATTGCTCATGGCTGCCATCTTCTTGTGACTTGTCCAGAGTGGAAGGTAGAACAGGCCTCCCTGCCATTTGGAATTTGGTCCAGACTACGGGCTGGCGTGCCTTCATTCTCCCTCACGTGGGATGTATCTTACTTTCTGGTAGCCAAAGCACTTTTGTGTAGTCTTTCAGTGTTTTAAGTGGTGACAGTGGAATCCTCTCTGAATTGCACTCTGAGAACATTGCCCATTGTATTCCCGCACTGACTCTGTGAACCAACCCGGATTTAGGGAGGAAGAGGTGAACTTCACATCTTGATAAGAACAGCGGCAGCTTATACAAGCAAGGATGCAGACAAACGCAGGTAAGTGTGCTTTTCTGGGGGCCACAATCGAACCAGTCTGTTCGCAGCCAGTGTGAAGCCGTGGTCACCCTTCAGGACAATAGAAATGAGAACATCAGTGAGATTGTACAAAAGAAATGGAAAGCGAGAAAAGAATGAACTCAAAAGTTAGGGTAAGAATTAGAATCTCCCCCACAGAGTAAGGTCTGTCAGGATAAGAAAAGATGCTTGTGAATTTTGTAAAAGATAGTTTAAAAAATGAAAATGGTGAGTAAGGACATAGACAGTAAGATCTAAAGTACATTTTACTTGCTTATTTTCAGGTTAAGATTTTATAACATTAAATTTTATTTTACACAGGTATGAAAGAATCAATGAAAGACAAAGGGAATTAAAGATGAAACAGAGTTCCAGGAGGGAAAAGAATGGGATTAAAGCCAGAGGAAGAGTTCAACTTTGGAAATTAATTTTTTCCCTTTCAGTAAAGAAGAAAACAGGGTCTTGTCCCAGTCTGGACAGAAGAGTTTAATTTGGAATCATCCCCTCTCCCATCAAAGCAGATTTTTTTTTTTGAGACAGGATCTCACTATGAAATTCAGGCTGACCTGTACTCATTATGTAGTACAGGCTAGCCTCAAACTTGTGGTGATCTTCCTGCCTCAGCCTCCCGAGTGCTGAGATTACAGGCATGTACCACCACGCCCAGCTCAAAGCAGTTTTATAAGCTGGACTAATCATGTTAATCAACAGTTTAATAGAAATGCTGTGCACTGATGTGCACAAGACTTGAGGGGTAAACCCTCAAGAAGGAAATATAGAGTTATTTCTGTATTCACCCCAGAAAAACATAGAAGAAATAGAATCCAAGAAGATGGTGACAACTTTCCTGGAAGAGGAAACAGGGGTCAGGTCCAATGCTTTTAAAGCAGTTGGCATTTGTGGTAAATATATTATGGAAAAGGAAACAAAAGAGAAAAACCTCAAATATTTATAGGGCATTTTTTCTCACATGGCTGGCCAATTTCTAGGCTACAAGACAACTCTTCAAGAAATTGAGCAGAAAGAGCGAGCAGCAGGATATACAGATAACAAAGATTTCAATCTCTGCATGTTCTTGGGTAAAAGTGATTAGACCTCCCCTCAGGCTAGTGGACAAAGCCCATGCCTAAATAAGAAGGGTTGCACCCTAGGGGCAAAAATACCTTTTTTGGGCAGGGCATTTAGCTCAGTGGCACAGAGCCTGCCTGGCAAGCACAAGGTCCTCAGTTCCATTCCCAATACCAAAAGATAAGTGTATAGACTAGGAGATACAAAATAATCAGATGGAAGATTGAAGCTTGAAAAATAGTCTCTAAAGTTCAGGAGTCACTGGATGGGGTTCAAAGCATTTTTATCTCTATAGAAAACAGATTTAATGAGACATAAGAAAAACAGTGAAAAATATACAATCTTAAAGAGCAAAGGGGAAAAAAGAATCAGAGATACAGGAAGCATTCAAAAGGTCAAACATATGTATGATTGGATTTCCAGGAGAAGCCATGTTTTATAATGAAAAGACACAATATTTGAAAAAAGGAGGCTGAGAATTTTTTAGAATTTTCAGATTTAAGAACTGAACAAAACTGGGTTATGATAACTATAAAGAAGACATAGATGGGCACTTCAGGCTCAATGTACTAAAAAGCAAGGACAAACAGAGAATAAAAAGAAGCCAGACTTAAAAGACATAAGGCTAAACAATAAGATCTTTTTTAAAAATTTATTTTAAAAATAAAAGAAGGAAAAGATAATAAAAAAGATATCCATTTACAAAGTAGCATAAGAACAATATAAGCAATACTGTATTACAGACAAAGTGGTAAGAAATTAACAATGGTTGTTGTATTACATATTAATATCTTCAAAGTGGTTTCTCAGGAAAACAGAGACATGCAAGACTGGTCAAATAACTAATCATTAACTGATCCTTTCAGTAAAGTGATAGAAGTCAGTAGCACAACTATGTTAGCTATCTTGTATATACATATATACCTAATTTCCCTTTCTTTCTTTTCTCTTTTCCCTCATCCCAGTTGCTCTTTACTTTTGAACAGTTTCCTTTCATATCACAATGTCTATCATACCTCTTAATTTTTATTCACTCTTTCAGGTTCTTATACTAGTGAGACAATGCATTGCTTACACATGGAGTTCGGATTTATTTCACTTACGAATATGGTCTCTAGTTGTGGCCATTTACCTGTAAAAGCCTTGAGATTATCTTTTTTTATAGCTGAGCAATATTCCATTATATAAAAATACCACAATTTTTTTATGCAATCCTCAGTGGATGGACATTTGGATTGCTTCCACAATTTAACTATGACAAATTGCACTGCTATAAACATGGGTGCATATGTATTGCTGTGATACAACGTTTTCAGTTCTGGGAAAATACCTGGAAGGGCAATAGCTGAATTAAATGGGACCTCTAGACCTAGTTTTCTGAGGAATCTCCAAACTGATTTCCACAGTGGTTTCACCAGTCTGCATTCCCACCAGCAGTGGAGAAGGGTTCCTATTTCTCCATAGCCTTGCCAACATTTGATGTTGGTTGATTTCTTAATGATAGCCATTCTTATTGGGGTGAGATGAAATCTCAACGTTGTTTTATTTGCATTTCTCAAATGACTAATGATGTTGAACATTTTCTCATGTGTTTATTTGCCAGGTGTATTTCTTTATTTGAGAAGTGTGTATTCATCTCAGCTGCCCATTTTTAGATTGGGTCTTTGAATTTGGGAAGAGGGGGCTGATATTTTTAAATTCTCTGTATGTTCTAGTTAGAAGACCTTTGCCCAAGGGACATTCAGCTAAAATTTTTTCCCTATTTGTGGGTTTTCTTTTTACTTTGCTGGTGATTTCCTTAGATGTGCACAAACTTTTCAGTAGGATGAGATCCCAGTTGTTGATTCTTTGAAGTACTTCCCATGTGGTTTGGTTTTTGTTCATGAATTCTCTGCCTACCCATATGTCTTCAAGGTTTTTACCTACTTTCTCTACCAATAGATTTAGTGTTTCTGTTTTAATATTGAGGTCTGTGATCCATTTTGACTTGAGTTTAGTGCACGGTGATAGACTTGAGCTTATTTTCAGTCTTTGGCAAGTGGCAAGCCAATTTTTCCAGCACCATTTATTAAAGAGGCTATCTTTCTTCCAGTGAAATTTTTTGGCCCCTTTGTAAAGATCAGGTGGCTGAGTGTGTTCGTGGTTGTGACTGTTTCTTCCAGTCTGTTGCACTGATCCACGCTTGGTTTTTAGCCAGTACCATGTTGATTTTATTACAGTAGCTTTGTAGTATAATTTCAGGTCAAGGATTGTGATTCCACCTGACTTGCCTTTGTTGTCCAGGATTGTTTTTGGTATTCTGCATCTCTTCTTGTTCTAGATGAATTTAAGGAATGTTTTCTCTAGATCTTTGAGGTATGCTAATGTTATTTTAGTGGGAATTGCATTGAATCTGTACAACAATTTTAGTAGTATAGCCATTTTTACAATGTTGGTTCTACCTATCCATGAGCAAGGAATAGTTTTCCAATTACTGAAATACTCTTTGATCTCTTTATTCAGAATACTGTAGTTTTCATTGAATAGATCTTTTACTTCTTTTGTGAGACTGATTCTTAAATATTTCAATTTCTTGGATGTTATTGTGAAAGGTATGATTTCCTTAATTTCTCTCTCACTCTGTTTGTTGTTTGTATATAGAAATGCTATTGATTTTTGAGCATTGACTTTGTATCCAGCTATGCTGCTGAATGTGTTCATTAATCTGAGGAGTCTTCTTGTGGAGTTTTTGGGGTCTTCCATGTAGAGTATCATGTCCTCTGCAAATAGTGATAATTTTACTTCTTCCTCTCATATCATTATTCCTTTAATTTTTCCTCTCTTGTCTAAATGCTCTGGCTAATTCTTCCAGAACTATGTTGAATAGGAGTGGTGACAGTGGACACCCTTGTCTTGTTCCTGATTTTAAAGTAAAACCTTTCAGTTTTTGTCTATATAGTATGATGTTGGCTGTAGGTTTGTCATAGATGACTTCAATTAGATTGAGGTAAAGACCATCTATTCCTATTTTCTGTAGGGTTTTTCATATCATGAATGCATGTAGGACTTTGTCAAAAGCTTTTTCTGCATCTATTGAGATGATCATATGGTTTTTGTCTTTGATTCTATTGATATGGTG
>NW_004955402.1:59420565-59481352 GCF_000276665.1 Chinchilla lanigera | reverse complement strand
AGGTGTATGACTTCCAGGCTCTTCTGTGTTGATGCCTCCTGGACTTGTTTTGGGTGTGTGTCATCTGGGATTGCATTTTGCTCCTTTGTTTTGTCATGTTTGAAGAATCAGAGACTCCCTGTAGTGCAGTCTCATTGTCATGATTGTGTGTGAATGACAGGGTGAAAGTCTGAAGATTCCCAGTACTCAGTGTAGCTCCTGTGCTGGTGAGTGGTGGAGAGGTGGGGTCCCAGATGTTCCTGACATTTTTTGCATTCAGTTGGCACCCAAGAGTGTGTGAGAAGGGCAGGGGAGGCTCACTGGTGTTCCTGAGACTGTCTGGGGTTTGGCCCGGCTTTCACAAGAGTAGGGGGGGATGCAGGCTGAGTTCACTGAGGCTTCAGATATTTCCCAGGACAAAGCCTGCTTCCCATACTGGAAGGGGAGGGTTGAGGGTGAGCTCTCCGAGGCTGCTGACTATGTTAAGGTTTCAGGTGTTCTACCAGGGGGTTGTGAGTTGTTCTGTCAGTGACCATCAAGGCCCCAGAGGTTGTCCAGGGATGCACATGCCTCACACCCTAATGGGGGAGGTCCCAGAGTAGCTCACTGGGTTCCTAAATGTGTCACATTTTGTTCAGCCCTTGAAGAC
Organism: Chinchilla lanigera; assembly: GCF_000276665.1. NCBI lineage: Eukaryota > Metazoa > Chordata > Mammalia > Rodentia > Chinchillidae > Chinchilla > Chinchilla lanigera. The sequence goes on along the minus strand of NW_004955402.1, from coordinate 59,480,724 downwards.
ACACTATGGGTGTGGTGGGGAGCCTCCTAGGAACCAGAGGTTGCCCGAGGTTTCGCCTGCCTTGCACGCTGCTCAGGGAGGCAGAGCCCAGACTCACAGAACTTCCTGAAGATGTTGAGGTTTCGCCCAGCCTGGCTGACACACTATGGGTGTGGTGGGTAGCAACTGAGGCCCCAATTCATTTATTTTTTGTAGGATTTTCTTCATCTCAACTGCATTAATTTCTGCTCTGATCTTTATAATCTCTTCCCTTCTTTGGCATTTGGGCTTTACTTCTTCTTTTTCTAAAAGTTTGGGGTATAGCATTAGGCTATTTCTTTGTTCTTCTTCTGTTTTCCTTATGTGCGAGTTTACTGCTGCAAATTTCCCTCTGAAGACTGTTTTCATTGCATCCCACAGATTCTCGTAAGTTGTATGTACATTTTCATTTGTTTGTAGGTAATTTTTAATTTCTTCTTTAATTTTCTGTGACTCTGGTTGTTCAGGAGGTTGTTATTTCATTTCCAAGTGTTTATAGAGATTTAGAGTTCCTTTGTCATTAATTTCCAATTTCATTGCACTGTGGTCAGATAACATGCATGGGATAATTTCAATTCTTTTGCATTTAGGTAGGTATGCTCTATGGGCTAGAACATGGTCATTATAGAGGAAGTTCCATGTGCAGCTGAGAAAAACGTGTATTCTGATGTTGTTAGGTGGAATACTCTGTATACATCTACTAAGTCCTTTTGTTCACAGATTTGGTTCAGATCTGTTATTTCTTTGCTGATTCTTTGTCTAGTTGCCCTATCTGTTTGTGTCAAAGGGATGTGGGAAGTCCCCTATTGCAATACTGTTAATTATTTGGGTTTTCATGTCTGTTAAAATTTGTTTTAAATAGTTTGGTGCTCCAATATTTCATGCATACATGTTTATGATTGTTATTTCTTCCTCTTGCAGTTTTCCCCTAACAAGTATATAGTGATCTTCTTTATCTCTTTTGATTGTTTTTGGTTTGAAGTTTACATTGTCTGCAAACACAATAGCTACCTCTGCTTTTTTCTGGGTTCCTGTTGCATGGAGAATTGTTTCCATCCTTTGACTTTCAGTCTATGGATTTCCATTTGAGTAAAATGTGTTTCCTGCGTACAGCATATTGTTGGATTTTGTTTCTTAATCCACTCTGCCAGTCTGTTTCTTTTGACTGGTGAATTGAGGCCATTTACGTTAATGGTTATCACTGATATGTTTTGGCTTATCATTGTCATGATATTTACTTGCTGTTCATTTCCTGCTCTTTTTGCCTGTAATATGCTTGTTCTGCTTTAGGGTTCCTTTCTGTTGTTGTTCTTGAAGTTGCAGTCATTTTTTTTCCTCTGTGTAGAATATCTTTCAGTACTCTTTGTGAGGATGGTTTGGCACTCATGAAGTTCTTCAGTTGTTCTTTGTTGTGGAGAAGGATAGTTTGGCCAGATGCATCAATCTTGGTTGGAAGCTGTTTTGTCTCAGGACCTGTAATACTTTGCTCCAAGCTCTTCTCGATTGGATGGTTTGTGTTGAGAAGTCTGCCATGATTCTGATGGGCTTTCCTTTATAGGTGATCCATTTCTATTCTCTAGCAGTTTTTAATATTCTTTTGCTGAAGATCTGGGAATCTTGATTATTATATGTCTGGGTGTAGTTTTATTTTGGTTATGACTAATTGGAGTTTTATATGCCTCATTTACCTGTACATCAGTTTCTGTTTCCATGCTTGGGAAATTTTCCGCTTTATTTCTGCAAATGTTCTTTTCATGTCATTTTTGTTGTCTCCTGCTGTTTCATTGACTCCTATTAGTCTTACATTATTTCTCTTTACCTTGTCTTGCAGCTGTTGAATTGATTTTTTTTTTCCTGGTTCCTTATTGATTTTAAGAGATCCTTTGTTTCTCGGTTGCTAGCTGCCATGCTGTCTTCAAAATCTGAAATTCTATCTTCAGCTTCATTCAAGTGGTTTTTTTGACTTTCAGTGGAAGTTTTGATTTCCTGGATATCTCTTTGAATCTGTTTCATGTGTTCTAGTACATTACTATATTGTTCATTTAACATATCCATTAGTTGCCTATGCTCTTCTATTTCTTATATATTTCTTCTTCAGATGTGATGAGTAATTCTTTCATTATTATTGTCATTTCATTTCCTGCCTGAGAGATTATTTCTGACTTGATCTCTTCTATGGCCTGATGGAGTTGTTTCTTTACTTCCACTGAAATCATTTCAGCAATTTCAGGTGTGTGTTTACCAAGTTCTCCTCTGTTGATGCCTCCTGGACTTGTTCTGAGTGAGGTGGAGTTCTGAGATTGTGTTTTAGTCCTTCATCTTGTCATGTTTAATGCTGGAGGCAGAATGCTCAGTCTCCCTCTTCTCTGGCAGCTCAGCAAAGGTCACTAGTGTTCCTAGTTTTCCTGGTAGTGAGGCTTGCTCCTCAGTGTCTGCTGAAATGTGCTGCTTTGTCTGGGGTCTTCCGGCAAATGATGTAGTGTACCTAGTCCTCCCAGGTCTCAGACACAAACTGTGATGTCAGCCAATGGCAGATCGTCTGATCCAGTGTCTTCTCGCAGCTCAGGGCATGAGTGTGAGCCAGAAGCATCCTGCACTGGTGGCACAATCACAGACCAGTGGCCCTGTGTCCCCAGGCAGTTCAGGGCACAGGCAGAGCCCAGACATGAATCACAGGGTCAACAGTTTTTGGACCACCTGATTCCATGTTTCCAGGCAGCTCAGGGTATGCACAGGAGCCAGACATGGGCTGCACTAATGTTGATCCTGGACCACCTATTTCTGTGACCTCCAGGAAGTCAGGGTGCACATAAAGCCCAGACACAAACCACAGTACCAGAAGTTAATGGACTGCCTGCTCCAGTACCTCAGGTGGCGGAGGGCACGTGCAGGGAGGGCCCAAATGTGAACCCCGGTGTTAGCAATTTGTTGGCTTTCTGAGTCAGAATCTCTTGTCTGCACTGGGTGCATGGAGGGTGGAGACACAGAACAATAGGGTCTTAACCTGATTTTTAACAGAATTTGTGAAAGCCAACTCTGATGATGTGTTTTATGTGTTTGCAGTGTGAGAGAAGATCTGCCAAACAAAATTTTATACTCATCCTTGAAAATTAGAACAAAATAAATAATTTAGCTTTTAAAAATTGGAGAGAACTTATCACCAGTATAAAAAATAATAAAATTAGTACAGTAGTATTTGAAGCTAAAAGAACTCTAGATAGAAGGAAAGAAATCCAGTGGAAAAAAATAAACACATTAACTTTTTAAAATAACAGCAAAATACTCCTTCATGGTGTTTATTTTACACACTCACCTATAGAGCTTTTAAGTTGAATGTATACATACATATATAATATATATATACTATATTAAAAATACTGCAAAGAAGAGAAGGAGTAAAGGCACAGAACAATAGTAAGACATTTATAATATCTAAGCAGCAGAAATGTCACTGGCTCACCGAGGACTGTTAATAATTAAAGGTGTTATTTGTAATCTGTAGGATAAATACTGAAATAATTATTGTAAATACACAATGAAAAGGCAAATAGAGCATTTGAGTTTTAATGATTTATTATATGAAGATGATATCTCAATGAGGAAGTTGGAAAAAAAAGGAGAGGTGAAAAACAAGTAGCAAAGTGGAGTGAGGACACAGCTACATCAGCATAAAGGGACATTTAGTGAAGTCTTCTTGGTGAGTTTGGGTCATCTCTATAAAACAGGTGAAAAATTGCCAAATTTAGCAAATAGCCAGGATCTGAATGTGGAAAGAGTATAAACTAATTGAGACGGTGTTCTATGGCATAAAAGGAATAACCATCATCCATTGGGATGAACAGGAAGATGATAGTTGGGACTAGAAAGTATGATTATTGTGTGAAGCCACTGTCTATGATTTGGTACTTTCCACTAGAAAGGCTGGCTGAGAAAAGCAAATAAAGGGAGCAGGAGAGTTTTCCCCATGATTTTTTTTTTTAAATTTTCCCCATGTTGTAGAATGATCCAACCATCTGTCAGATGGAACAAGAAGGAAATCTCTAAGAAGTTACCTGGAACATTCTTGAAATGATCACTTTTCTCTTTTAGATAAAAGAGGAATGGAGGGAGACTAAGAAGAGATCCTACTACTGCATTAAATAATAATTAACTGTTTAGCAATGCTTTCTTGAGATTATTTATGCAGCAATATTTTTCACAAAACTACAATCAAGTTTTGTATTTCAAGACAGGTCTAAGCATATGTACATTATTTTAAGACTCATGGAATTTGTGACTTTGTACTGGAGGAACATGTTCTTCTATGTAATAGGTGCATTCGGGAAAGGTTGCCTGATGTGGCCTTTTTGTTTATTAAATTAATCTGTCATTCAATGACTATATATTTATGGAAAGTTTGTCATAGTCATTGCATGGAGAGCAGAAACTATTCAATACATATTTTATTGAATGCATTTATTGAACATCTACCTTGTGTTGGGCATGACTTTTTTACTTCAATTATATTGGCAAAAACAAAACAGTCTGAAATATAAACTCAAGAGACTTTAATTCTGGAAAGAAGTATAATTCTAAAAACAAGTAAAGAGTATAGAAAAAGTGACAAACATGGAAGAATTAGAGAGATGAGGGATAGAGGGTGATCACAGCAACAAAGGTCTGAAGGAGCTGGAGGAATTTAACATGAGAATATCTCAGTCAAGACAAAGGGAAGAGCTGGGACAAAGATCTTATAGGAGAAACATGTCTGGCAGGTTCCTGGGGCAGCAAGAAGGCCTATGTAGTGGGACTGGAGTGAAGGATGAGAGTAATCAGAGTCAAAGCTGTAAGAAGTGAGGGGCAGAGAGAGGAGAGTGCAGATCACTGGGAAGGCTTTTGTTTGTGTTCTGAATGAACAGAGTGAGAGGCAGGCACGATTTTGAACAAAGGAGTGGTCTTACCTGATGTGGTTTATGTTTTTAAGAGGGTTAGATTTGCTGTAATGTCTAGAATGGATTGTAAGATTGAGAGGTGTTCCCCAGGGCAGCAGAGACTGTGTGCCTTATATGAACAGCAGTCTGCAAATGGCTGGCTCTCAGCTTGGTGAAGGAGCTGAATGGTTTCCAGGCATTGAGTTCACATTTTCTATGGTTTTTTTGCTTTTCCCTGGTGGCAAAGACATCAGCCCCAACTTTAGGAATAACAGTTTCAAAGGCAAGAAGGAGCAGACCAGCCAGGCCAGTGGGAGGGAAGGCGAGCTATCTGTGACTGTGAGTACACTTGTGAGCAGGTGTGTGCACAGCACCATTCTGTTCAATAAGGAAGAACTGTCTTTTACAGAAGTTGCTGGTAGAATTTCCTTCCTAACAGAGGATAGGGATGGGCCCAGATGGAGCATCCAAGCCCCAATGCTAGGCGTGTTGCTAGCTTTGTGTACAGGAAGAGGGGCTGCTGGCTCTAGGGCCGTGTGTGTTGTCCCTTCTCCAGGGTCCTCACACTCTTCATAACACCATCCTCTGGCCCCGCCTTGCCTGACCTTGGTGACCTCTGCCTCCTCCACATTGATGTGGTTTTTATGGATCTTTTCATATTTACCTTATTTCTGGAATTTAGCTTTTTTCACTCAGGGTTTTGAAATTGAGGTGAGAGCCAACCAATGTGCAGAGGAGTGTGAAAAATCAGAGGAAAATGCTCTCTCGATTTTCATCCAATTTCTCCCCTGACATTTATTTAGAATATTTTTATGTTAAACAATTTTTTAGACAAAAAGGAGTCAAACGCAGATATTGTATACACTTTTGAAATAAGTCTAAAACATTAAGGAACTGTTTACCTTCCATAGGACTATTTTAGGTTAAGCCTCAATGTTGGTGTGGTTCCTTGTTACTCCTCTGTCCAGAGGGGACACTTAGACACTAATTTGCCTTACTCACATATTTGACTCATATGCTGCAGTAGCATGTCATTCCCTGGTGGCTAGGCCATGTGTACCATACTTCACACAGGATGGTGATGTCCATCCTGCTCTTGGACCTTTCTCATTAGAGCCTCTGCTGGTGCTTTTGTCCACCTATGAATTATTTGTTGGTGCCTCATACCTGTCAGCTTATAATACAGAATTCCATTCTCTAACTTCCTGTTTGGCAAATTTAGCCTGTCTTCAAAGCATTGTGCATTATACCTGGCTCTTCACTGTGGGTTACTTGTACCAGTGGGCTGAACTTGTGCATCTTTTCTCTGCCTGCTCCTTAGCAGGATTATAAAACCACAAGAGCTGCACATGAAATACTTACAGTTTGTCAACTTTTTTGGTTAATTTATTATTATTATTATCCATTTTCTTTCGAAGTCTCTAGTTGGCACACAGAAGCCCACTGGGTATTTCGCTATGGTGGTCTGGCCATCCTGCACCATCTGGCCAGCAGCTGCCACTCTAGTGCTGCAGGATGCTGCTCACTCACTGGCCTTGCAGTGCTGCAATGAGTAGAGCTCAGGGAAGGCCTTTACTTCTGGAAAGAAAGTTACTCTGTACAGAGGACAAGGGCATGTGTTGATGTGCTGAAATTAAGATAATACATTTTGGCATAAAGAGTGTGCTTCATTTCTATTGTTGAAGAGGTTATGAACACACTAACTTAAATCTACTTTTGAAAATATTTATCCCCAAAATATGAATGGCTAATATCTTTGTAGTATATTTATTAAATGCATTATCTGTATGATCCTCACAACAGTCCTGTGAGATATGTACTACTACTGCTCTCATTATAGAGAAGAAGAAATAAGGAGTAGAAAGGTGCAAGAATTGACCCAGGGATATAAAGCTGTTAGGGTGTGGAACTACAATTTAAATAAAATAACCCAGGTTCTTAAGTGATATTCTCAACTTTTCAAAGTATTCTCCCTCAGCAATTTCTCTTTCATTCTGGTGTCTCCATCTACTGCGTGGAAAGTATTCAGGGCCAGTAGGGTTAAGTATTTGAAAAGTCTTAGACTTTCCTAAGAATATTTCTCTTCAGGTTGCTGTATAGATCAGAAATTAGCCACGATATATGAAATAAATTTCAATCAATCAAGAGAATAAAAACAATGGAAGAAAATATTTGCAAATTACACATCTAATAAATTATTTGTATGCTGAATGTATGAAGAATTTTTACAACTCAAAAAGAGAAAGGCAACGCAATTAAAATATAGGCAAAGGACTTGAATAAATACTTCTCCCAAGAGATTTATACAAGACTAACCAACAGATGCTTAGTATCAGTCCACACTGCGGAAATTAAAGTCAACGCCACAATGAAATATCATTGTACACTACTATAGAATGATTGTAATCAACCAACAAACAAACCAAAAAAGAAAAGAAAAGAAAAAATAATAAATGTTAGTAAAGCTGTAGATACTGGAATTCTTAAACTCTAAAATAGTGTAGGCACCATGGAAATCTTCAAATAAACAGAATTGTCAGTTTGGTATCCTCAACAAGTTAAACATACAATTACTGCATGAAATAGTAGTTCTAATCCTAGATTGAAGAATAGAAAATAAAAACTCAAGTACATCCATGAATATTTAGAACAATACTATTTACAATCAGTAAAAGGGGGGCAACCTAAATGTCTGTCAATAGATGATGAGCAAATTTTGGGGTATACATAAATGGAATATTATTCAGCCTTTAAAGGAACTTATGCATTGCACAACACAGGTGAGCAGAGTTGCATGTGTCCCTACATACAGGAGGAAAGGGGCAAGGATGTCTCTAAAGCTACTTTTACAAGGACACCAAGATCATTGCGGAAGAGGACTCCATCCTATGACCTGATGCCATCATTTGGGGTTAGGATTTCAGCACATGAATTTTACAGAGACATCCTGACCATGGCACTGAGGTATAGCATGTTGCTAGGAAAAGTGGGGCACTCTGGATCCACACCAGAGTCCTCAGGTGTTCACATGTCTGCCTGAGAGAAAACATTTCACTGGATCACAGCACAAAGAAGAATATATCAAGGCATATGTTTTCCCCAACTGAAGCTAGGCAGCATCTACTGAGAGGATTTTCCTCCGCAAAAGTTATCAGTTAGCCCCTAGGCTAAGGTGAGCGCCTTCCAAAACCATTCTGGAAAAGTATGTTAGTTTCCTGTGGCTGCTATAACACATCCCAAAAACCTGTGTGGTTTACTGAACAGAAATTCATTGTCTTGCAGTTTTAGAGGCAGCAGTCCAAGACCAGGGAGAGGGTGGGGAGCACACCCTGCACTCTGCAGCGGAGTGTCTCGCCATGCCTCTTCCCGATTCTGGTGGCTCCAGGGAGCAGTAGAGTCACTCCACTCTGCCTCTGGCTCACGTGGACTTCCCCATCCAAACCTTACCATGCCTTCCATTAAAGGATACTTGTCTTCAGGTTTAGGACCACTCAGATCATCTCTTGACTCATCTGTAGATGCCCCCATTAATTCATCTGCAAAGAACCCTTTTCCACTAAGGGCGCTTCTCCTATGTGAGTTCGGGAGGTCAGGATGTGGCCACAGTTCTTTGGGGAAGGCACCTCAACCACTGCAGGTGGTTACTGAGTGTGGGAAGCGCTGGGTTTGCTCTAGCAGTCCCTCCCCCGGCTCCTAAGCCAAAGCCTCCTAAGAGAAGCTGCAGCCTTCCCCCGTAGGCTATAGGAACCACACAAGTGACTCATCAGGAAATGAGGCTGTTTGCAAACAGCTTTATCACTGTCACTCTCTGAAACCAAATTTGGGTTTTAGCGGTACACTGGGTTTTATAAATGTTAAAATCCTGGATTTACAACCTGGTAATAACTCTGCGGAGTGTCCAAGGACTTATACAGGATGTGACCCGAGTCCAGCAACAGCAAGGCAGTGTGATCACATGCTCAGGGTTCTGTTTTAGAAGCTGTCTCTGGGGAGAGAGGTCTCTGACAGCTGTCTCTTTAGAAGCTGTCTCTGGATCAATAGTCTCAGGGGTTTTTGAGTAGGAACAGCCACCAGGTGGCAGACACTCTTGAAGATGAAGGTCTTGCCTCCTGCAAGAACCCCTTTGTGTGTGTGTGTGTGTGTGTGTGTGTGTGTGTGTGTGTGTGTGCCTGTATGTGTGTGCACTGGGCCAGGGACATTTATAACATAGGGAAGCTGTGAGTTTAGCCGCCATTTCATCCCATGCTCCTCATGATCTTTCTTTGCAACCTTCTATTTACTAGCACCAGCCAAGTCCTTGTGTGTTAGGCCACAGGTCCCTGCCAGCTGCTCCCTCTTCTGCTGGGATCACTCTCTCTTATGTCCTCGTTCAGAAGTTCACTTTTACACGAAGAGCAGTAATTATAGTTCATCAAATAAAGCAGCCCTGGTTTTGATGCCCTGAGCTTCATACCAGGACACTTCCAGGTCCTAAAATGCACTTAGATTAATTGAACATGCAGTTGGGGTACAGGCGGATGGGCTCTGGCTCTTAATATAAATTTCAGTGGCCTTCCAATGGTACCAGCAAGCCCCTCTCCTCAATTCATGCACCCAGCTGCTCGAACACCCCTGGGCAAGGCCATGTCAGGGGTTTTGTCTATTAACTACCTCTGTCATTCCCTGCTGCTCTGGGGTGCATCTCAGCCCATGAAACCGTTGCATCCCAGCCTTAAGGGTTCTGATCCTTCCCAGGGTATGATTTAGCATCCAGGCTGTGATTTAATGCTAATGCCACTAAAGTCAGATGCAGCCATCCTAGAAATGAATGAGGAATTCTAAAAACAGCTCCAAGATTTCCCTGGGTAGCACCGAGATGAGTGAATTGGCTGGAGGCAGAGGGCCTTGCTCTGTGTCAGGTGGGGAAGCAGCTCTTCTGACACTACCCATGAACCCCAGCAAAGTCCTGGCTCGCAAGAGCATTGTGAAATATTTTAGTGATCACGACTACTGGTGCTGAGCTTGGAGGAGAAGGAGAAATATTATTTATGTGTTATTACTGGGACTGTACTCTGCTGCAATTATCAGATAATCTCTGAAAAGTGGACTTTCAGGATAGAAATTAAACATCGGTGAACAGCTGTTCAAAGAAAATTGGTTTCTGGTTGCATTTCTTTTTCTTTTAATGTGGCTGTTGCTTGGCTGACCTGGCTTCTCGTTGGTATTAAAGTTCTCATATGAACGCTGGACTGGAGGAATTGATACACACCATTAGCATAAACTCTGATTTGCACAGCAGACTGCAAGTGCATCAGCGTTTGCTCTGTACCTTGCTGGAGGTTGGCTTGACTGGGGAAAATATTTCATTTACATGCCTGTGTTTAAAAAGGTAGCAATTCTGAGTGATGGAACAGGTACCGGCTGCTCCTTACATCCCAGTGTAATATCCTCTGGATTGTGCTATTGGGAATGAATCAGGTACCGGAGCACTGACAAAATGCTGGGACACACGGTCCCATATTTACAGCGCACTATCTCATTTTTAATAGAACTTGTCCAGGAAAGTATTCCCAACAAGTTTCAATCGGCAGGCCTCCTTCTTGTAGCTGTGGGAATTAATATTCCAAACAGGACTATAATTTCAGGTCTCTAGTGCAATTTTACTAACTCTCAGCACCTTTCTCCTGACCTCCTCCCCTGTATTCCATCACGCACTCAGTCCTTTCTCCTGTCTCTTTTTCTCCAAGTCTCTCCCACCCACATGCCCTGAAATTGCTTCTCCTTTCCAAATGGGATTCTGTGATCAAGTTGTGTTCCGGCTCCTGTTCAGCATAAGCATACTCAGGAAAAGTGAAGATCTGTATGTATATCTTTCCTAAAGCAGCCTAACAATGTGAAGATATCTTAAAATTTTTGTTTAGATGGCTTTATCTGTCCCCCTCTTTTTTTATTAGCTTTTTGGGAGCGGGGAGAATCTCAAGACTGTGGGAATTTCCAGCTTGCAGATGGGAAATCTTTTCTGTGGTTAACGTCATGATTATAATCACGAAAATGCAGATACTAATAATGACAGTCTTTTAGGTTGGGAAAACGCATAAAAATAAAGATAAACAAGGAATGGAGAATGAAAACATGGTGAATATCAGGGACAAGGCTCAGAGAACTCCCTGATAAAATGGAGCAATTTACAAAACATTTATGGGGGCTTTTAAGAACTGTGTATTTGTCAAGTGTTATGAAGCAGCAGGCAGCAGGCAATAGAGGGAATGTCTTCAGAAAAAAAACGCGCCCTGACGCTCGCCAAAAATCTGTGCAGGAGTGATTCCTGATGCCTCCCCCTTAGCAATATGAATGCAGATTTGGAAGCTCTTTCTCTTTTGGAGTGAGCAGGGTAATTTAACGAGCTGTTTAGAATTATCAAATGTCTTTGAAATTTCCAAATACTCTTTTTCCTGAAAATAGCACACGAAATGACTCAGGTATTATTCTTTTTTTCCTCCCCTAGGCACTGTCCCTACTGTGCTATTATCTGCGAATGTGATTTACTCCAGCTCTCTGAACAGACAACTGTCTGAACGATGATGCGGGGACTCAGCCAGCACCCGAGCCCACCGTGCTCCCTCAAGTGGAAGGGCTGTGATCACGCACCCGTCTCTCCCAGTGAAGAAAATGTATGCAACCTGGACCCTGCGACCCAGCCGGGATAAACTAAATAGCACCCTGAACTCTACCTAGCACTCACAGGAAACCACATTTGCAATTTTTCTGAGATTTGTCAGACAACTCAATCCAAGGAAGACAATGGAAGCAGAAAAGGGGAGTGGAGCCCTCAGAATAGGAGGCTGCGTTATTTCTTTGGGTCTCACTCTGTAATTCAAGAGGTTCACGGACAGGTGCTGTTTTGAGCGCTCCTGCCCCAAGTCTTCGCTCTGCAGACTCGCAGACTCCTAGGGACTCATTTGTGCGGCTTGCACAGCAGAGCGCCCCCTAGGGGCTCATCCGGCACTGCCACGACCGGGTGACTGCAGCAAACCGACTCCAACTCGGAAAGTTGTTCAAGATCCAGAAATCTGCCCTGGCAAGACTTTTCATATTACTTGGTGTCACATGTCCATGTAGAGCCACAAATACCCACACTTTAAGCTGTCGCGTGTAATATGGCAACAAGACACACAAAGTTCCACGAGGCACCCTGTAGAGGACTACTGATTCACTTCAATAGTGAAATCACTTGAGTGAAAGAGCCTAATGTTTCTGTTATTCTTTTATGACACCCAGTATGTTTTTGTTACATTGTTATCATCCTCACAAAAAGTCAGTTGGGAAAAAGTTTTTTACTACTTGAAAAGGTCATTCGAGAGATGCAAATTGAAACAACAATAAGATTCCATCTCACAGAGGAAAGAACGGCTACCATCAAGAAGTCAACAAATAACAAATGCTTGCAGGGCTGTGGGGAAATAGGAACCCTTCTCCACTGCTGGTGGGAGTGTAGACTGGTGCAACCGAGGTGGAAATAAAAAAACTAGGATTAGAGGTCCCATTCCACCCAGCTATTACCTTCTGGGTACTTTCCCAGAAGAACTGAAAACATTAAATCACAGAAATATATGTGCACCCATGTTCATAGCAGCACAGTTTGTCATAGCTAAATCTTGGAAACAACCCAAATGCCCTTCAACTGAGGAATGGATAAAAAAGTTGTGGTATTTTTATACAATGGAGTATTAGTCAGGTACAAAGAAAGATAAACTCAAGGCTTGTATAGGTAAATGGATGCAACTAGAGGCTATACTCATACGTGAAATAAATCAGACTTGCACGTGTAAATATTGTATTGTCTCCCTGGTGAAAGAAACTGAAAGAGTAAATAAAATCCAAAAAGTACAGTGGATATTGTGAAAGTGAAAGAAACTGCTCAAAAGAAAACAATGGGGATGGGGGAAAGGAGAAAAGGACAGGGAAAAATATATATCTATATACACACAAGATAGCTAAAATAATTATAGTACTAATACCTATCGTTTATGGAAAGGAACAGTTAATGCTTAATTGTTTGATCAGTTTTGCATGCCTATATCTGGTAATGTGAGCAACTACTTTGAAGATAACAATGTGCAATATAACAACTATTGTTAATTTCCTGTCATCTTGTTTTGAAATTTTGTGTTGTTTTTACTGTTTTTTTATTCTCTTTAAAATAAGAAAATACTCTTTACAGAGGTTTCCTGTATACTGCTTCTTAATTCCTCAATGCTTAAAAGGTAATTTTCATTATTAAAAATGCTTCAGCCCACTTCTTACCTTGACATGGTAGGTTAAGGGCCCTGAGGCCTAGGAGTCTCCCATGCTGCTCCATCATTTTGTCCACGGAATCAGTCGCTAGTTCCTGTGCTTCAACCTCAGCCTATCTGCTGACCTGGAGTCTCTGGATTACATCATACTGCCTTCAGAGTTAAGGCCAATTTCTGAAAAAAAAATTATTTATGTGTTAATCTTTGCAGATGACATTTTAATTTAACTGGAGACTTTACTGAGTGGTCTTCTACCTTGCTTGGGTCAGCTCCTACAATCCACTGGCCTGAGTTTTCCAGGGTCTTAGGGTTGATCTGGCTCAAGAACACTGACTCGTGTTAACACATCTCACAGGAGACTGACACAGGAAACCAGAGTGCCAGTGCATTAATTTACAGTGAGTAATATAAGTGTCAAGCAGACCAGATGTTTAGTTCATCCTGACCAACACACTCTCTCCCTGTAGGCAAGCTGCTTGGGAAGTCAAACAGTCTGAAGGATGCTTGGGGAACGGGCAGTCAGAACATAGGCATGGAGTTTGATTATGCTAATGTCTGGCTACATAATAATATACACCTGTTAGGGAGAGTGGGTGCTTGGTCCAGCTAACAGGGGACTGCCTCCCAGCGTGAGTACTTAGATGAGATTTGCAACAGTTTCCCTCCTTAAGTATCCCTTCCCGTCCTTCATTTCTGAACCACATCTTATCACGCCCAAGTTCTCCTTGCCAAGACATACATTTGGTAGCACTATCAATTCCCAGAAACCACGAAGGCGGTTCATCCCACTGATGGAGCTTTGTTTTGTTAGAGTGTGGTCAGGCTGTGTTGATGGTATAGATTTTTTTTAATTCACAGAGGGAAATCGATTCCCAGGGTCTTAAAGGATAGTCTCGTGGTACCTCCGAAAGACCTCGTCGCCTCCATGCATCTGTGTTACTCCATTTCCATTCCTATTCTTTTGCCCATGCTTTGTGACCAAGCTCATCACTGCTGCTACAATGCAAATTTGCCAGATCTTAACCCTTTCCGGCACGGACATTCTGCCTTTATAATAGGGAGGTGGCACTGTTCCTGCCCCTGGCCCAGAGTATGACTGCTGAGCTTGACCTTCCTCATTTTGGTATGATCTGTGGAGTCCAAGATGGATGTGGAAAGTCACTTTAAAGCATCACCCTCAAAAACATTTACATAAAACTACAAAAGACCTCTGTGATAGTAAATTTCCCTGTGTGGTCACAATGGTATAAATCTTATCTTTGACCATGGATGGTAAACACTTGTCCTATTTATGAACACACCAGAGACCAGAAATGTTTTTCAGATAGTTAAGTAGACATGAAAATTATTAAAAATACGTAATAATTAGATAATAATCTAATCACCTAGTAGGAAAAACTTATTTAGTAATGTAGATCATTGCCAACTTTATTCAAAATAACTAATGGTCTTTAGACTTTGACTAGGGAACACTTTGCCCATGGGCAATGGGAAAAGAGGTCATCTATTCAGTTAGCTTTGGTGACTACGCATATGCCGGAAATTTCTCTTAAAACCAGCCCTGTAATGAAGGCAGCATTCTTTCCCAGCTCTCTTGAGGGTGTGGTGGAAGAGCTACATCCACGAGGGCAGGGGAAGCCTGCTGGTTCTTTGTCATTACTGAATGGTACAGCTTGCCCTCACACCAAGACATCTGGAGGCCACAGTCCACTCTAGACAACTCTGTTGCACACTGACCCAGACTCTGTGCCCCAAGGCGCTGTCTTGAAGCCTGTTTTGGTCCATAGCATTTAATGGGAGTCTACCCATTACTATTCACTTGAATACCAGCTTTCACAGACATTACACTGGGATACAAATAATTAGTCACGCTAACAACTGCTCAGAGTAGCGACAAGGTTGTTCAGACCTCTAATTGGAAACCGGAACAGGAGCTGTTCCACTATAATTAGCATATCATGCGTAACTTCAAGCCAGTCATGTTCAAATACCTGCTCACTTGCACCTTGCTGTCTTTATCCCCTCGCACACGAGGAAATGCTCCCGCTTTGCCACAGGACAGTGAGAAGTATGGTGCAATTTCTTGTGACTATCATGTGTCAGCAACTCTCATTCACTAAAAAGAACTGTTGAGCTTTTTGAAAAGCACAGTTAATTTAATGACAGATATTTTACATTAATTTTATCAATTTCTTTCTTTCTTTTTTTTTTAAAATGTTTTTCAGGTACCGGGGATCGAACTCACGACCTTGTGCTTGCCGGGCAGGCGCTGTGCCGCTGAGCTAAATCCCCAGCCCCTAATTTTATCAATTTCAATCCAACCCCAAGCACATGTGTGGAAGAGATGCCCCTGCAGTGCAGCCTGTGAGATGAGCTCATCTCTGAGTGAGCAAGAAGGCAGTGGGTGAGTGTTCCTCCCG
Source organism: Chinchilla lanigera (assembly GCF_000276665.1). Classification (NCBI taxonomy): domain Eukaryota; kingdom Metazoa; phylum Chordata; class Mammalia; order Rodentia; family Chinchillidae; genus Chinchilla; species Chinchilla lanigera. The sequence goes on along the minus strand of NW_004955402.1, from coordinate 59,465,103 downwards.
GGTGAGACCTGTGCCCACACCCCTCGGCCATCAGTGCCTCGAACCCATCCGGGAGATGCATGACAAATCGTTTCCTTGCTTAGCACTGACCCTGTCCCTCCGGAGTAGTCGTGTTCTGTTCCCCACTGTGGCAAAGCACCAGTCTTTTTTGACATCTCTGACATGAAATAGTGGAGACAGTGCAGAAAGGTGCTGTCTTGTACCTAATGACCTTGTGTGGAGAGGGGGACAGAAACAGCTTATTAGAGTGATTTAATATGGTATTTTGTTAAAACTAAATCAAAATAATCTATGGAATGTGGCTGAGATTTATCCAAATTTGAAACATACAAGACTGCTCTTTATCTCTTTGTTTTCATTTTGCAGCTAAATGGAATTCTAAATTTGAAATTCTACAGAATAGGATGCTTTCCAAATTTTATGTATATATATATGTGTGTGTGTGTGTGTGTGTGTGTATTTATATCTATATATCTATATATATCTAAAACAGGCTTACAATCTTGAGATAACTATGTAGCAGAAAATAAGCAAAGCTTGGCTCTATATGTAAAGTTGCAGTACAAACAGAACCAAAGAGACAGACAGGTGGAAAGAAAAAGATGCATATAAATAAATGTGTGAAATGGGGGTGAGGAGAGGAAGAACACCTCAGAAATAAAACCTAGGAAAATAGTTCAATAATCCTCAAAAACCCAAACCAGACCTGTCTTCCACACAGTTAACTGTTATTTCCTTTTGGAAAGAATTTTATTATGCTGTTTTCCTCCTCTCTTTGAAAGAAAATGCTTAGCACTGCATTTGCAAATTGCCAGTAGGGAAATCCTTGATCTCTACCCCTATTGAGATTGTCAAAAGATACCAGAAGCTGGAGCCTGCGCTTTATGAAGTTAATGTTTTCAGGAAATTGCAGCAATACAAAAAAGCAATCCTTTCCTCCCTTACTTTTAGAGAGGCTTCTAAAAAAGAACCCACCCAACAGATTTTGTTTTAAATGTTTATTCTAAATCATCCTGCCTGTTTATGGGACACTTAGGAACACCTCTTTATTTTCATCTCAGCTCAAATAGGCAAGTCCAGGTCTTTGAGGGCATCAAGGCCATGGTCCCAGAGGAGGAAGGATCTCTGATTTGGGTCTCTGAGGTCCTGCAGGTTGTTGATTGTATTCCATCTAAAATATAATCCAAAAATGTGTTCAGCAAAGAGCTTTGTATCAGTGCAAAGCAGTAGATGTTAATGTGGAGTACAATCAGGACTGCTCCCAGTACCTGAGTTTTAACTGAGCTTTGTTAATGTGACATATTTTTGCCATTAATTAGCTATTGTAACAAGTCTGCAAATACCTTTAAAACCAGGAGGGAAGTATTCTGCAAGAAAACTTACTATATCTAAAAAGAAAAAGAATTTTATCTTTCTTCTGACACTTTCCCCACACCTACTGAATTTCCTTTGAGGAGAATATATTCCAAAATAGAATAAAATTATAACAAAAACTCCCTTGATTTTTTCCAAAATTGAGTTTCTTTCATACATCTGTAATAAAACAGCACAAAATTTGATGAGTACATGGAGGAACAAATTTAAATACAGGCATATATTTAAAATTATGCTTACCTATGTGAATGAAATGAAGCGTATTCCTTTACATTTGAGGAAGAACTTTGTTTAGGAAGTGCTGCTCTGCCTGTTGAGTGTGGGTGACTGGTCATCTGAGGACAGAGACCTGGTCCTGGTGCCTGGTTAATGAAAACCTTAATTGCTGCTAGGGTTGAAGAAAATGCAAGTCACAAAATCTGAGATGAAGAACCTGGAAATTTCCCATATAGAGTTCAGGTTGAATTGGCCAGTTAGGTCCTGGGGAGTAAAGTTGACCACTCTGGGGTCCTCTGTCCATGTCACATGGCCCATAGGGTTCTATACCTCCAGGGCAGAAAGGAGCCAGTTATTTCTTAGGAGCAGTGCATCTTTTGTTGACAAAATGTAAGTTCTGAACTGACCCCGGTGAACACCACTGATGGTAGTGGTGGGATCACATCTGAGCATCCTACTCAGCATCTGTCATATCCCTGAGAACATAGGGGAAGCGCAAACAGCAGTGTGACACTAGCTCTCCTAGACACTTCTGTGCCATTTTTCCTATTCATGAATCTTCCTGGGGTGGTGGAATTGTCCTATTTGTTATACAATTGATCTTTTCTCCACAGTGTGATCCTACAGGATGTGACCTGAAAATGGTAAAGGTCTCACACAGGACCTCAACTTAGAAAGCATTGCGATCCCTTAAAATGAAACTTGTTAACTTTTACTTCGAGTTGTTGACATTAAAAATGAAAACAGAGGCTGGACTATAGGAGGAAAGAAAGGACTAGGGAGAAGAGTGTCCCCTGGTAATTAGGCTATTTACTTAAAGACAGGCACAGACCTGAGGCAGTGGTGCCACCTATCCACAGCCCCTCAAGGCTTTCCAGCCTCTGTCCTGATACCCTCACTTCTGACCCTGCCTGCCAGGGTTTTAAGAAGGGAATGTACTAACAAAGGCAGGGACAAGAGCCAGAAAACTAATTTTTCCTTCCATCCACTATTTAATGATGCTCTCTTCCATGACAAGATCTGTTCTTTGTTCTGAGGACCCCGAAGGGAATAAAAGATTAAAGTCGCCTTGCTCATGGATCTGATTTTCTAGGAGGCAGATGATCAATAAACAGGTAAATCTGTACTGGTGGCCCTGTACCCAGCACAAACACGAGTCTTGATGCCTCTGCAGTCTGTAACACCTTGTGCTACAGCTGAGGGAGCTGGCATTAGAGAGAGAAAGGCTGGTGCCCGGGACACAGAGGAGGGCTGTGACTCCAGATTTCATGCCTCTGCCAAAAACTTCTGCTAGTCTGCAATCGTGCTCCCTCGATTTCCTTGTGGGCCTTTGGGGGATCTGCACATTCCTGATCTGTGGTCCCAATCATTTCCCTCTTCTTCACAGAAATGTCTCAGGAGGTGGCCCCTGGCCTTTGCTTCATTTATGCCCTCTAAACAGTCCCTATGAACCAGGCATGGCCGCACCCATCACACCATAAAATGGAAATGCTATTGCCCCACGCCAGAGTACACAGACTGGGAAAGAACCAAGACAGAAAAATGAACAGTGATACAGCCAAGTGACCAGAGCTACAGCAGGACATGTGCACCCGTAAGGAGCCCTTGGTGATGTGTTTCTCATGTCTGAGTTGTCTTGTGTCTTTAACCTGATTGTGCACCACTGGTGCCAGATGCCACATCTCCTTGCTTGCTTCAAGTGCCTAGGATGGAATTTATACACGTAAGTGCTTAAAAATATTTTTGAAATGATTAATCGGCCTTGGCATTCCTATTTCCTCTTTTCCTGCCTTTCCTCTTCTCTACCTTTGATGTATTCAAAAATCATCCTGAATGTTGCTTTCTTTCCATTTTTTTTGCATTAGTGGTGAATATTATTTCCTTGAGCACAATTATGTTGCCAAGATTTTCTAACTTTGGCTAAATTTCATAAACTAAGGCTTTCAGGAGATCAAAATACCATAAAATCGATCAGTTAAGTTTTTTTTAACCACTCTTCCCACATAAACTTAGCCAGGATAACACAGTTGTCGTTTACATTATTTGGTGGCCCAAAACGTGGTGGTGACTGAGCTCTGTGCTGAGTTCTGACAATGTCATCCTGTAACCTGGAGTGGGGACACTTCAAAGCAGGAACGGTCTTTTCTAATTTTCCTGAAGATGTTGTATGAGCCACTGGTAGACAACACCACACAGCTTTATATCTAAATACAAAGAGTGGTTGGAGTGTAAAAGACAAGAACAAGAATTGAAAAACTGGGTAGAATGCAGTTATAAAGCTGTCCTGTGGCATCTTCTCTTTAACAGTGGGACCTACACATAGATGGTGGGATACACATCAAAGTCATGCATGTATCCTGGGGGAAACACACATTTCTAGTACTTTCTCTGTAGCAAAGCCCTTAGGAACAGTCCCTGGACACATCCATTTTTATGTGACTACTGAATATTTCTTAAGCACTGTAAAGTTTAAGAACCTCGTGTTTTCTAGGAAGATAGGTTACCCATAGAGGACTTTTAGGAGAAAAATCATTAAATGGGATGTCGGGAAATTGGAGACAATCCAGAGTTGAAGGAAGATTTGATAAAGACAGACAAAGAGGAATTATAAATAAGGCAACTGTCTTTGCATGAAGCAAATGGCTCTTATTGTGGGGGCTTAGTATTGAGATAGGAGAAGTTTTCACATCCTGAGTAATTTGGAAGAGCAATGATATTGAAGCATTGTGAAATGATTGTTTACCAAGTAATTTCCGGTGCTGTGGAGTAGTAAAAACTTTAAGTCAGTGAGGATTTCCTTTCATGTGATATACTGGACTGACTGATCAAAATGTTCCTCTTGGAAATAGGAAGAAAATGTTCAAATGAGGAGGAGAACTAGGAAGGAGGGAGAGGGAAAGGAAAGAAGGGAAAAGGAAAAAAAAGAATAGAAGGGAAAAATGCACACAAAGCTTTTGTAAATAAGAAGAGAGGTTAAAAGAAGGGGAGGAAAAGGGGACAAAAGAAGAATCTAGATATGTTATGTATAGGTGCAAATTCCATACAATAAATGTTATCATTATGTATATATAAAATATACTGACAAATTAATTTAAAAAACAAAAATAAAAGCAAAACCCAAAACAAAATGCTTCTGTAATGTTCCAACCAATAAAAGTGTTTGCAGACTTTTCAGAGCAAAGATCTCTCCAAATATGGAAAACAGACTACAGCAGTGAAACCCTCTGACCTTTTTATGAGGTGCTACAGTTCCCATTGCCTCTCAAAGCAAAGGATTATTGCCAACCTGCCAGGACACATCCTAGTGATTCAGCAGGGGCAGAGAACTGGATCAAACCAAAGAAGTGCCTTCAGATGGGACTTGTCCCTTAAAGGCTGGCAGGTAATGAAATAGGAGCTGGCCCGGGTTATGATGGCAGTGGATCATGGGTGGAGTTTGCTCTGCTGCTTCCACAGCCTTCCCATTGGCTGGGAGCCTCCTCATCCCCATCCACTTTCCTCTGCTTGACCTAAGATACCTCTGCAGGGCTCCCTCTGCCACCATCAGCTACAGCAGCCAAGCCAGTGTCAGAGCAATTGTGTGACTCCATGTGAAAGGATGGTTGAAAGTATTTCTTCTCCTTCTGGAATCTTCTTGTTGTTAGATACATTGACTTACTACACGCAGGGGCCAAATTTTTGCAAGTTCCAGTCTCATTAAAGGTTCTAAACCAAGTAGAAAGTCAGATGCAATATGTCTGAAACTGGGCTTCTCTGTTTTTGTTGTATGTTTTTCTTGAGAAAAGTCTTCTAGGTAGAGTGTACACATGGCATTGAGATTCTGATATCCTCTCGGCCTGGGTTTGGATTTTGCCTTACCTGAATTACCTTAGCATTTTGTATTTCTCAGGAACCATGTGCAGTTCCTCGTAAGATCATTCCGGAAGCTGTGCACACAGGAATGTGCGTGACATGGTTCTCCACATGCTATTGTGTGCTTCATCAGACACAGAGAGCTGCTTAAAATACGATATTTCAGGATGAGTATTTTAAACAGGATGAGGTTCACTTTTTTTGCAATTGTAGGTGTTTTTAAGTGAGGATTTTCCCCAAGGAAACAATTTTGAGTAGCAAATTTTAGATTCTGTAATTGTAAACTAGTGCTTTAAAACATTTCTGATGAAGAATATCTCACTGCTCAGGTTTTCACAGTTGGAAACATTACTTTCCATGAGTCAAATATGCTGGGTTTGCCACAGGAAGATGAGGGCCAGTCCCTGTGAGACTTGAGCCCTTTGTCCAAATCATCCTTCATCCTCCTGGAATCCCATCACGAAAGGCACTCCTTTGTGCTCAGCCAATTACTAGTGAGATTTTTCAGGAGCCTACACTCTTCTGTATGATCATAACCTTAAGCCTTCAGATGATTTTTCCTTCCTAGCTAATATCTGGGAAAAGAAGAACAATTTTGTTACTGTCTCTAGTTGCCTGGTCATGAGAACACAAATAAAGCCTGAATGTGACAATTCCCGGCTCTACTTCATCATGTAATTGAATTCCCGTGCATTTGCTTTGTAGATGTTTGGCTGTCTTACATTTGTTAGTGATGCTTGCTACAGTCATTGGAATGACCAAACTGAATTCTATGCAGCTTATTAAAGGTTTAGCAACACTGAGTGAATAAATTAAAATAGAGGATGTCTTTTTAATGTTGTTTGTTCTTAATTCAAAACCTCAATATGTACCTTTGAATATCTGAAATTAACTTAACTTTTCTTCTTTAAAAAAGACTATTTTGAGCATCATTTTAATAGTATCTTAAAAATGATAGAAACAAAATAAGATGATTTTCTATAAATGACACTCAGTGCTTAAAAAACCAAGATACCTTAAATAACATCATCAAAACACATACATTTTTAAAACTTTCTTGACTCTTAACTTCAGCTTATGATGTTCTAATTCCACATCATTATGTGAAATTAAGGCTATAAACATTGTTAATTATGATTTCATGTCAAGCCCACACACATTAATTTGGCAGTTGATGTCATTGCTAGTGTATAGCACATATTTGTATCTAGAAGGATTTCCAGATGCATATTTATCTTTAAGAGCATTAGATTAGACAATGCAGGATACTGATGAATAGGACAGATGTCTTGGTCAATACTGGGCTATTTGTGTATCTCCCTGTTTGTGTTGGAGTTCCATTCAATCTCATTTTATTGTACTACTGAAGGAATATAATATAAATTTCCATGCCATAAGGCCAGGAAATGGGACAATGGGCAAATAGATTCCAATAGACTCCTGAGCTATTGCTAAATAGTAAGGGTAATGGTAACACTAATCATAGTAACACCAACATTTGCTAACTTCTTTGATAAAGATTGTGCAAATCATTTCATATACATTACTTTGTTTACCTATCGTAAGAACCAAATGAGATAGGAAATACTGTTTCTGTCTTTATAAAGAGTTAATTAATTGGAATGTAAATTTAATGAAAGCAGGGATTTCCGTCTGTTTATTGACCCCTAATCTCCCTAGGGCCAGGCATTTGGTAGGTATTCAGTGATCAACTAGTTATTTGGTAATGAATGGGTGTACTCCTACCAAATCACATCAGCATGCAGATTCCAGTCTGAGATCACTTGACTGTAAACTCCAATGGTGAGATACCCTGATCTTGTCCTGGATGCTGTCTGCCACCTGGAGCCAGCACAGTATCTGCTGTTTTTCTTAAGTGATGGCTATTGACCTTTGGGCAACTATTTTCTGAGAGAATTGCTATTCCCCTCCATGGGGATTAGAAAGCTACAGTCTATGTTCATTTTCTTCTAGGTAAGGGTCATTCTGAAGGAAAAATAGTAAAGTATAATAATGATAGTTAATATTTGTTGATTATCTGTTGCAAAACAGATGCCATGCTGTGACTGTGGCATACACATATGATAATTTAATTTCTTCAACAACCATTTGACTCTTGCTGATTTCCTGATATCATAATTTTCTTCCATCTAGAAGTTGGAAGATTATGAGTAGGGAGTTTAAGGAGTCTCCAGCTGCTAAATTAACTAGAGCTTTTTTTTTTTTTTTTTTTTTTTTTTTTTACCAAACACTAAGCTTATTTTCTGTCCTAGAACATATTCTCTTCCAATGTAGTATATTGTATATTCCAGAGGTTGAGACTGCATTTGAATAACTTTCTGTGTGTCCTGGTTAATAATTGTATCTGAACATTATTCTCTAGTTTAGAAAACAATGGGGTGTGAGGAACAAAGGCATCTGAGTGCTGACTGCCTTTCCAAAACCCATTCTACTTTCTGAAAATTAGATGCGGAAACCGTATTCGTGTAAGTAATTGTTCCTAATTTCCTTAAAAATAATATTTAGTAGAAAATACTGACCTGGAATAATAATGGCTAAAAATATAGTACCTTCTATCTACCAGATACAGTTTTAATTTGTTTACAGTAGTTTACAAACTAATAAATCAAACCACCTTATAGGAAAGGTCATGCTGTGAACCTCTTTATGCAGATGGGGAAACAAATGTAGAGGGAGGTTAAGTGATTTATAGTTCTCAGATTGGTCAGTGTTATTGGAGGAAGTGTGGAATTTGCACCTATTTCCTCAGGCTCAGAAGGCTGTGACATTAAGCACTCTTTTTCTCTGCCTTCTAAGTATTCAGTAATGGATGGCCCAATGGCTAAAATGAGAGCAAAAGTTCTCTTCTTTCCATCTAATACTAGCTCCCAGAACTGTGATGACCTTCTGCAGAAGAGAGGTGGCAGTGACTCAGCAGCAGCCCTGAACAGGTGAATTTAGTGAATCATTGCACAGCAGAGCTGCTGTGGCTTGTGTGTCAAACATTGCTCCAAACATCCATCTGTAAAGGCTTGGTTCCTAGGTTGGCACTGTTGGGGGGTACTGTGGACCTCTAAGAAAAAGCACCTAATGGTCAGTCTATAAGGGATATGCCTTCCAAAGGGACTCTCAGGGCTCACCTGTCCCCTGTCTCTGCTGTGAGGCTAGAGAAATGACAGCTCTCTGTCAAACATGATCCTGCTATTACCATTTACTGCCTTCAAAGAGGTCAAGCCAGTGCTCCTCTCCTGATAGTGAATGTTGAGGCCTCAAAAATAAACCTCCCCATTCTTCATAAGTAGCTTGCCTCAAGCTCTTCACTGCAGTAAGATAGAGATGACTGATAAATGTGGAGATAACCAGTGATAGGGATTTGTACAAATATTTTTGAGCAAAGGATGGGGATTCCATCTGTGTTATATGTCACACTCACCTTTACCCAAGAAACAGAGTCTCCAATTGGGGTGAGTTACACTTCTTTCATACACTCCTTTGGGGTCTACGGTTAATGTATATTCCCTTCCTAGGCACCCCCATCCAACATGGATGGCTCAGTATGGATTGGCTCTGACTTTGGACCTGCTTTCTCCAGTACTTCAGACCAGGAGTCAGAGAGCTCAGTCATTTTCATTTTTTGAGGCTAAAGATGAATGTGTTCTCAAAACTTGATGGCATGAGAGGTGGTCAGCGTTCATGTTTTCTTTATAGGCAAGCATTCTTAGACATGAGAATGACACAAGTGGCTAGAAAAATGCAGATTCGCAAGTTGATTCTGACTGCATTTGAACACACGCCTGGCATTCATTCAGATTCTAGTCTATGGTGTCTACGCCTACCTCACAGCCTCAAATGCTTCAGCTAGTTCCCACTTTTGCTTACTCTAGCACATGTGGGACATCTGTAGCCTATCAATGCAAAAAGTTCCAATCTCCACTTCTGCTAATGTCAACCTTTGTCTAACAAGAAGGTTCCTAGTTCTTATTTTAGTTTACTTGATCTCCCCCAGTAAATGTTCAATAAACCCCAGGTTATTATGTTCTTATCAACTTGCAATTAAAAGCCATTTTCTTGCTTTATCAGTGTCCTCTGAATGCCTCACAGATAACATTCTGCAGGGGCAAAATGTTGTGGGTCAGTCTAGGAAGTAAAATGATAGTCAGGGATGTAATGTCACAGGACAAACTTTACTTCTGGACATAGAAAGGGGGAAGAAAAAGACTCTAGCACCTCAAATTCAGAACTTTCAGGTCTGGATAAATATAGATTGATATGTTTGATATATTTATTACCTGCTCTGAAAAAATATATATCACTGAAATCTTAAATTTAGTGGAAGTGTTTTAATGTTTCCCATGCAATTACTTAAATATTTATATAAATTCAGTTCCATATGCACCACCACTAAACTATATTTATAGGTAAATGGTGGCTCGGATTACCTTTTGAAGGAGTACATTAGCTTAAACTTGAATGTGCAGTTACAATTCAACAATTTCGAAAGTAAAAATTGAAAATATAATAAAATGATGCATTTTAATTATAACTCAAAAATCATATTGATGGCAGTGTTTGATAATTATTCAAATCTATTTTAGGGATCTACAAGTACAAGTCATGCAGACGTATTTAAATAGGCCTTCCTCACGCTGTACAAGATGGTAAACAGTTTGCAGCATGTAAGCACTATCAGCCACAGTGCAGTCAGTGTGATTAGGGTCCAGAAGTGAGCACTTAGTAGAGTTGCTTAATTTATGCTTTAGAAAGGCAAAATGAAACACAAATCAGACCAACACAAGCTTTCTTTGCATTCTCTGTGAAATAGATGCCAATATTTATTAAAGGACAAATGGGGCATAGTATAAGGAGATGCTGCTGTCAGGGCCCTGCATATTTCAGGAGTCCAGAGCAGAGTGACAAGGAGGAATTAGGAACATCTTTGTCCTCTGATCTTCATGGAGTGGACCTTGCCGTGGCTTGGCATAAGGTGGGCTTTAGCCTATGTGAATTATTCACAGTTCTGTCTCTGTCTCTCTCTTTCTCTCTTTCTCATTTTCCTCTTTCCTTCCAGTTTTAAAATCAGAAAAATCTTAAAGTAGCAACCACTTTGTAACTGTTTTGTAATTTCTGTCCATTTCAGCACTGCCATTTTGTCACTTTCAGACATTAAGGGGTCTGGGTAAAGATCATTCTGGAAGGCGGCTGGGAGACCTGTGAGAATAATTGCTCCATCCTGGTGTTGAAGATTCACAGATTATCTGTTTCGATGTTTGGTGCATTTTTGGTGCTGTGATCAATGGATCTTATCATCTCCTTCTAGTTTGCCTGGATGCAGCCATGATGATCTGAATTCATAATTAAGGAGGATGACAGTGTCATCCACAAAGAGCAAATCTTAGAAGCTGGACAGAGTGCTGTCTTCCTATGACCCAGAACCTCTGGCCTGGCTTAAATCTTCTGTGGATTGAAAACTTGCCTCACCCTAATTCCTAATTTGGCAGTGGGATGCTGATAGCCACACCATCTGTGAGTTTACTATGGATGGCCCAACAATGCAGGGACACAGATGATTTAGTGGGTGTTTGAAAGCTGACTTCTGCAGGGTTTTTAACTGAAGCCATACTAAGTCTGTTTTATTCATTAGGCAAACTCCAGAACCTGTTTGTTAAATTCATTTTTGTGTAATCATGACCAGACTTAAACTTGGGATTAATGTGAAATAAGCACTTTTTTTGACAGTAAGAATATTTTTCAGTCTATATTATCAAAATTTTCCCTTGTAGGGTAGCATTTTATGTGTCTCTTGAGTGTCCTACAAACTCCCACTATTAATGGTGTGTTCGTGGTAAATTGATATGTTATTGCATTGGTACTCCATGTGCTATTATAAGGTTTTAGGGTTGTAAAACATTTTTAAGTGTGCGTGTGTGTGTGTGTGTGTGTGTGTGTGTGTGAGAGAGAGAGAGAGAGAGAGAGAGAAAGGATAGAGACAGAAAAAAGAAAAAATGAGCACATCCAAGTCTCTAACAGGGTAAGCTTAACCAGGGTAATATAGCACTACTAATTATATTGATCTAATTAATCTAATTAAATTGAAGCTAGATATAATTCTGACCATGTCATTTGTCTGCATTAGCATTACATAAACCTATTCTGCCTGTCCATGCATTTTATATGCAGTACTTCTTTCAGTGCCACGAGGAGTTGAGTATTAGAGAAGAGAGAATTTGTTCAGTGTAAGAAAACAGGATATTGGAAGGCTCAGAGAAATTGCAAGATGAACAACAAAAGAATATGTACTCTTTTCTTAGAGTGAAACAACTCAGAAATTTGAAAATACAGATATATTTATGGGCCAAACAGTTCCACCCTCACTCATCCTAAATATTTTGCGTGTAACATCTGTGGGGTTAAACTCTAGTTTTATTGTTGATTATATATATATATATATATATATATATATATATATATATATATATACATACTTGTTCTTTGGCATCCTTGGGAAACTGGTTTCAGGACTCCCTGCAGACTTCCTGCAGATACTAAAATCTGAAGACACTGAAGTTCTTTATATAAAATGGTGTCATGTTTACCTATATGCATCCATCCATATACTTTGGCTAATCTCTGGATTACTAGGACTAAAATAAACTCAACATAATATAAATGCTATGCAAATAGTTACTATTCTGTATAGCTTAGGGACAAATTATAAGAAAAGTTTGTTTCATACTCAGAACACATATAATTTTTTCCTAATATGTTTTATTCTGTTTGGTTGAATACACAGATGTGGAACCTGAGACAGAGAGGGCACTTGCCTATTTATCTGTCTATCTATCATCTATCTATCTATCTATTTATCTATCATCTATCTATTGTCATCTATCTATCATGTATCATCTACTTATATCATCTATTTTTTACTGAGCTACAATATTTTAGTTTGTCTATGGGAGTAAATATGTAAAATATTTTAAACTAAACTAAGAGTATCAGGGCACTTCATAATGGTAAAAGTGCTGATGTGAATAATTATGAAGTTAATAAAATATTACAAATAAAGGAATTATATTAAACACTGTTCTCACCATGGATGTTAATTTACTCATGGTGACCCCATGAGACAGGTACTAATATTCTTTTCATGGACAAGGGAACTGAGACATAGACTACTCAACTTGCCAAAGTCCAGGCAGTGAGGATTCGTTAGAATTGCAGTGAACGCAGGAAGTCTGAACTCAAAGTCTTAATATGAGCTCTTCCACACAAAGCTATTTTACCTAAAAAAACAAACAATATCTGTTCTTAAAATCCAAAGTGTCAGAACCGTGAGAAAATGTGCAAGTTTTGTTTAAACAGATGACACACAACACAGTCAGCCTGACTTACATGTGCCCTAATTGGCCTCTCCTGAAGGCCTGACAGGATCTGAGAAGGTCTTATGGTGGCAGCAGTGAGTAGGGTTGGATTGAAGGACTTCTAAAATTCTTAAAAATACTATAACAAAAAACCAATTAAGACATCTGAACTCTTTGTTAAGACAAAAATAACCTAGCAGTTTTGGAAGCTTGGGTGCTCCGGGGGTGTCACCTGGTAGAGGGGTAAGAAAAGTTGAGCAAATTCTGAACTCTGAACACTTCTGACAAAGTGAAAATGGTGACAGGTGGCACAGCAGATCCAGTGTAGCCTTGGAGATCAGCTCCTCCAGGAGGGAAATGGCCTCAGAGGATGCTAATGGAGCCAGGAATGCTACCATCCACAGAAGATGACAAGGCAAACATGGGCTATAAAACTGGTAGACAGATAGGCCAAACATTCCATTTGCAGCCTTATTTTTCTTTGCTGGTTGAGTCCATTCATGAGAATCTGAAAGGCTCACTCCCAGGGCTGTAATGGACAGAGACACAACAGAGTGTATTAGCTACATATTGCTGCATAACAAACCTCCACCACCTTGTGGATAAAAATAATAACTATGTATTATGCCTGATGTGGATAGGTCTTTGGCTCTGGGCTGTGTGGCTGGACTTGTTCCCACACATGTAGTGGGCTGGTGGAAGCAGAAGCATCAGGAGGGTTTTCTTCCTGTGCCTGGTGATTATTTCAGTTTCACTGGGGTGGAGCAATTGCCAGGCTGTGCATCTGATCATCCAATTGGCCAGTCTAGGTGTGTTCAGGGGACAAAAGGACTCATGCGAGCTGGAGTCAAAGCTGCATAGTTCTTGACTTGTGCCACTGGTAACAGATTCCAGGTATTAGCTTCAGGTATGCTAACAGTTGCTGCATATTGTTGCAGTTAATGTCACCCTCCACAAATGATGTGGGACAACCCGTAGATGTGAATTTTCCTGGAGTAAGATAATTTTCTTTATGCAAGGTATATCAATTCAATATCAAATTGATGAATCAATCGTTAATCACTTGAGTCAATCATCAATCAAGTTTACACTAAGAATTTCTAAACAAAATCTGTGGATTTCACTTCTATAGTGCCCATTCATCTGGTGTGAAGATAAGATCTTGAAGAATTCCTTCTGATCTAACCTTGGGAGTTCTACCCTTCTCCAATCTCTGGCCCTTGTATAATAATGAGTGCCATTCTTCTTGTTCTAAGAGTAGACACATTTCCCATGCTTAGGATATACTTGTGTCCGAGTCATGGAGAATGCCTGGAGAAATCAAGATAGGTCAATCAGAGTTGTTGCCAGGATGTCCATTGGGCCTGTTAGATAAACAATATTTTCTATAGAACTTTCTCAGGAGGCAGAAGATCCTTGATGTAGGGGAGAGCCTGTCTGAGCGTGAAGAGTCAAGAGAAGGGTCAGCACACGCCCAGATTGCATGTCTGGAACCAGAGTTCCAGACCCTCTCTAGGTGGATCTTGTTAGAATTGCCAGTATTCTGCCTCTCATGCTCGAGCCGGTTTTGTTACTGCAAAGAAGGGTCCTAATATGTGAGAAAGGAAAGATGAGAAGTTAAGGCAAGGAGGTAAATTAGATAAAATTAGAAATATGAAAGGAGTCAAATCAAATAAGAAAATACATTGAAAATAAGGTGATAACATTTTGAGTTGAAAAAGAAAAAATTAGAAATATAATAGGTATCTAAAAATATTTCAAGATAGAGAATGAAAGAGTCAACAATATGAGTAAAATGAAAAAGAGTGACACAAATGCACAAGGCAGAAGCAATGGTCTGAAATATGTTTTCTTGAGTCTAAAAGCTTGTTGGAACTAACATGAAGTATCAGAAAACTGAATTTCTGAAGACAAGAAGGAAAAGAAGTTGAAAGAAGAGAAGATATGAAAAAAAAAATCTAGATTAGAAGACAACAAGCACTGCAGTGCCTCTAAGAGGCAGAGCAGAGGCCTGCTCAGTACACCGGGTTCCAGGGAGGAGTTCACAGTTTCTCCAGAGAGGCCGTGGAGGCGGGTAGGGTAGGGAACACGCTGCCCGAGGACCAGATGCTGGCAAGGCTGTTCCGAGATGAGAATGCAGAGAAGTGCACCTAACCAGAGAAGTTAATGCCCCACAGTCCTGCTTTAAATTAAGCAACCTTGAGAATTGTTGCCATAGAAAACAATGACATGAATTTTAAAAGGAACAGAAATAAAATGAGTGGTAGATAATGTTTGCAGAGGGCATTAGGTCCACATAAGCATATAACTCTAGAACAATTGTTATGGTCATTAAAGTTTTAAAAACAGTACTAAATTTAATTTATGGAGACAGGCTATATTTTGGCTACATAATGATATTTACAATATTAAAATTAGAAAAAGTCAAAGATTCAAAAAAATTTCACTTCATAGGGAGGAGGATGAGAAAAGGTTCTGGGGAATTATGGCTAAGTCCTCTAAAATAATCAAGCACTATTTCCTTTTTGAAGTTGATAAAAATGTAATATATTCTGACAGTAAATGTAGTGAATCATTGAGAAATTAAAACAAGGTATGGAAATATCACATATCTAATAAGAAATCAAAATAAGTGAAATAAATGAGACACACAAGTTTAAATATTGCATTACTTCACTTGTGTGAGAAAAGCCGAAGCATAAATAAGGAGCAGGGTAAGTGAGCGATACTAGGAAGCAGGAAGACCTTGTTCAAATGGGAAGGGGAACAGGAGATGGGGAAAGGGAGGGAAGCAAGGGAAAAAGGGTTTAAATACATAAAAGAACTGAAAGAAAAAATGGAAATAGAGCTCTTGTAAATGTAAAGGGGAACAAAGTCTGGCAGGAAGGGAGAGGAAAGAGACAAAAAAAAAATTAAGACGTATTGTGTTGTGTACACGTCCCCCATGACAAGGGTAATTATCACATGCTCCAATCATGTACTAAAAATATGAAAGCACTGCTCAAACACCACACTACAGAACACAAAGGACAATGAAGCTAGCTGAAAGCAAATATGTCCATGTCAAAAGTATCAGTTGTGATGTTAAATATAAAAGTATTTACC
This sequence comes from Chinchilla lanigera, assembly GCF_000276665.1. Lineage (NCBI taxonomy): Eukaryota > Metazoa > Chordata > Mammalia > Rodentia > Chinchillidae > Chinchilla > Chinchilla lanigera. Next base: position 59,449,195 of record NW_004955402.1, on the reverse strand, counting down.
TTTAGAATTAAAAGACTCAGATAATCAGACAAAATCGAAGTAGAAATCTAATTAGACATTAAAATCATTGAATGTTGTACCAAGTATTTACTGTGTGACTGTCATAGGTACACATAGTGAGACAGAAAGCAAACAATCATCTCCCATTTGTAGTTCTTGCATCCTAGGGGGAGAACAAATATCTAAAATGTACAAATGTTAGAAATTGATAAATGAAATTTAAAAAAATAAAGCACAAAGGGATGGGGTGTTTTGAGAAGGGGTAAATTTTATAATCTTATGGGGTGGGAAATTGTCGCTGTGAAGGTGCCATTTGAGCTGAATTCGGAAGTGAGGGAGTGAGGAGTGATTGGCCAAGTGGAAAAAGTGGTGCAGGTGGAAGGAATGGCCAAGTCAAAGGCCCTGGGGAAGGTAGCTGGTGCCCAGCACTCATGTGACTAGAGTGAGAAGTGGATAGTAGAGTGGTACTTGGTAAGCAATGTGCTTAGTTCTGTTACCTTAGAATAGTATGCATTTTCTTTTCCAGTGGTTATGGAATATTTACCAATACTGGTCAACTTATAAAATCTCAAAAAAGTATCAACAAATTTCAAAAAATTGAAAATAGAAAATGGGGTATATGAGCATTTGCTTATTAAATATTAAAAATAGTTAATAGAGTATGTAAATATACAAAATCCTAAATTTTTTGGTGAAAAAATCCTTTGTTTTTCTTGTGAAAAAATTATTCAGTTTAAAACTGTAAGGAGATTAATTTTTTTCCCATCAGATTTGCAAAATAACCAAGTTCAAGAGCATAGTGGGTGAAGCTACAGAAAACAACCACTTTCAGATATACAGAATTCATAAAGATAACCTGTCACTAATTAACAAACTTACATATACCCTTTCCTTTTTGCTCAACAAAACCACCTTTAAGAATCTACCTCAAAGATAGCCCCTCCACAAATATGGATGAATTTAAATGCAGGTTACATCATTTTGCAAACAGACTATCAGAAGCAAACTCAGAGTCTACAAATAGTTGGTTGACTCAGTTTAGAGTATTAGATTGCTTGAAAAGGAATGAAAGTGATCTTTTTGTGCTCATGTTCACAGACAAATGCAAAAGAATTGAAAAGGCAGCTTGCAAATCACAGCGTGATAGTGCTGCATTTTGCAGAAGAAAGGAGCAAAAATAAGATGGAGAAGGAAATAGAATCTAACTTTGATTTGTGAATTATACAAATTTTTAGAAGATAAATTAACAAAAGAAAAACAAAGCTAAATAAAAGTGGAAACCAATGACACTAATAGTATATTCAGTTGAACTATTTCATGTGACATTTGGACATAAGACTGTACTCTGTAGCTTTATTGGAAAACATTTTTAAAAAATAAAACATTTTTATTTTGACACCTAGTCTTAATTTTGACTCAGAAAGTTATTTTAGTAACAATATTGATGTCAAATTTTAAATTATATAATATATAAAATTCCATAATTGTATATTAATCTATATATAAAATAATAAAAACAATATTACAAGCAATATATATGCACGTATAGCATATTTACTATCTCTATATCTCTGCATCTATCTATCCATCCATCCGTCTGTCATCCATCAGTCTACCCTCAATACCTTCTGACTGTGAACACTGAGAACTTACAACAGTGAGCATGCCTTATACTCAGAATGTGGTTACTGACACCGTACTTTGCTGAAAAGAACCAGGACTCTGAAGAACAGTTAATCCAAGGTCTAGGACTCAGAAAGTACAAGATGAGCCTGGACACGTTTTGCAACAGCAATTAGGAAAGTGCTCATGGAGAGTTTAGGGAGTCAAAAATAATAACTAGTGAAAAGTAACTCAAATTTGGAAAACTTAAGCAACAGCATAAATGACTATATTTGATTTTAAAAACCGGATACGTAGGAATTCATGACCATAAGTGTACTCAGAGTGTACTTATATGTCTATTAATAACATATGAACATACATATAGGTGTATATATATATATATTATGAATATATATATTCTTTTATATATGTGAGAGAGGGAGAGAAAGAGAAGAGAGAGAAAGAAAGAGAGAGAGAGAGAGAGAGAGAGAGCGAGAGAGAGAGAGAGAGAGAGAGATCAATTTCTCAGTTGCTACCCTTGGAAGTGAATCTTTTATAATTTTACAACTTCAGTTGTAATAGTTTACTCAGGCAAGGATAATAATTAGATGCTAATACTACAAATGATCTCACTCACTACATTATTTTCAAAATTTAAAATAAAAATTATTTTGAAAAGTGATTAAACTTTCCATCACTAAGGGGTGAACAATCTAGTGTTATGTGTCTTCATACACGTCAGAAAGTCTCAACTCCTATGAAGTTATTGCCAAATATGTTCAACCTTAACTAAACCAGCTAGTAGCTCTAATTTCAAATGTACAGGAAATATAGGTAATAGAAAAACAAATTAAACAATGTATTTAGATAAGCCCAATATAAAGGACACTTTAAGATAAACCAGAGGGGCTGGGGATTTAGCTCAGTGGCAAAAGCACCTGCCTGGCAAGTGCAAGGTCATGAGTTCAGTTCCTGGTACCGGAGAAAAACCAAAAAAAAAAAAAAAAAAAAAGATAAACCAGAATATGGAACACAGGACAAGATTTATCCCTTCCTAAAGGAGAAAATAAAGAAGGAGAAAGGGGCATATTTAAGATTAAAAGATGCTACAGTGACATTCAGTTATTCACAATACAAAACACTGGTTGGAATGTATTTCAACATTTTAAAATACTTATAAGACATCATCAGTATAGAAGGGAGAATTTGAACATAGATCCTATACTTACAATATCAATTTTATTAGATATGAATTGTTCCTACATATGCCTTTCTTAAGAGATGCATACTAAAGTGTTGATGAAGCTATATGGTGTTTTCCATTTGTCTAGAGAAAGAATAAATATATTAGTTTAGGAATATTCAACATATTCATTTATAAATTGAGTTGGTGAGTATATATGTGTTTATATTCCTATTCTTTCAAGAACTTTATGCTTAGAAGATGCTGTTTTTTATTTATTTTAATTAATTAACTTATTTTTTCATTGAAATATGGTCTCTCTGTATAGTTTAGACTGGCCGTGAGTCCACTACGTAGCCCAGGTTGCTTTTGAACTCACAGTAATGCTCCTGCCTCAGGTTCCCAAGTGCTGTGATTACAGGCATATGCCACTACATCTGACAAGAGTTCATTGTAAAAGCTAAAAAACTAAATAAAACATCCAATTTTGTTTATAAACCAAAATTTACATTAAAAATGAGTAGTTTATTAGGAAAATATAAATTCCTAAAACTATATTTTAGGAAAAATGGAAAGACATCAACAGGTAAATAATTGGAAGACTGAAAAAATAAATTCAGAATGTACTAACCAGACTGTTTTTATCTTACTAAAAGGAGGGGTAAATATGAATTCCAAACTATCATAAAATATTTTCAAGTGAGTAAATATTTCTGGTTCATTTTGCAAATATTTAATAATCTGATATCAAACATGAAGTATATCAAGAATAAAAATACAAAAAATTCTAAGTGTCTGAATATAGAAATTCTAAATGAAGCACTATAAAATTAAACACACAAAATTAAAAATGCAATTAATGTTAGAAAATTCATAATGACATTCATCCATTCCTATGGATGTCACATCTTTCTGAGGACAGCTTTAACTCCATATACTGGTTTTGCCAGGCAGAGATATTAAGCCTATTCAAACGCATTCTCTCTTTTGGAAAAGGAACATGATAAAGTGCACTTAACTGATAGAAGTGTTCAGAAATTAAATGAGGGACACATAAAACACTTAGCCCCTTTTCTGCTACTAGGAAAAAAGTATTTTTTACCACTTTTAATGTATACAAAAAGGAAAATCACATAATTTCTAGACAAATGTCCAAAAGACATTTAGCATGATGTAGTAACTATGTGAATTCAATTAAAAACTCTTGTGTGATCTAGAGTTAAGAAGATACTGCAAAAGTTATCTGTTCCAAAGAAAAAATCACCACTGTGCTCAATGCACTATGTACTTATCTAAGAAACCAAGCATTAGAAAAATGTGCAAGAAAATGAGTAAGAGGCTTCTCATTATTAGCACTATTTCATATTTCCCAGGAAATACTAGCCATCAAAATAAGAAAAGAAAAACTAAGAATGTCCTGTCAGGAAGGGAAATATTTCATTATTTTAGATAATAAGGTGTGTCATCTAGAGTATCCCAGAGAGTCAAATTTATCTCTTATGATTATAGTAATCATTTTTCTAAATCTCTGCTTTCATTAGATATAAAGTTGCATTTTCCAATATTTCCCTCTAAATTTTTTCTTGAAAATAATTCACACACACACACACACACACACACACACACGGTTCAAAGATCAAATTTGTGTGAGATTCATCATATTTCATATTGTTCTTGGAATTTCTCAATGCACACTAGATTATTAAAATTTCAATAAAAGTATACATATATCAAAATGGCTGGAAAACAAAAATGTATTCTTGATTATTTACTCAGTCAAAAATATGCATTTAGTATCTACACTATGCTAGTTGCCATAGTGACTTCCTTTGTGACATTTGTGGTGTGGCTGGGGAGCCAGAAACTAATTTAGTATAAAATATCCTGTTATTCAGGGCTTTATTTTCCTGTTTCACTTATGCATGGTCAACTATGTTCAGAAAATATTAAATGGGAAATTTCAGAGAAAACAATTTATAAATTTTAGATTGCAAGTCATTCTGAGTAGCCTGATGAATTTCATAATTTTCACCTTGTCCATCCTGGAACACAAATCACCCCTAGGCAGTGTATCCCTGATGTGTATGCTACCTATGTGTTAGTCCCTGGGCAGAAACCTTGGTAATCAGATTGATTGCTGTGTACTGCAGTGCCTGTGTTCAAGTAACTCTCATGTCTTATGGTATAGCCTGACACCACATCGCAATGCCTTCGCCATTTACCCTACACATAAGCATTGTATCATTTCACACATCATGAGCAGAGGGTAGAGTATAGTATAGTAAGATATTTTGAGGGGAGAGAGGAGAGAGAGAGAAAATCATTTATTAAGCCTAATATATAATTTAAATTTCATGCTATGGAGCCATATGTAGGAAGAAATAGAACACACAGTGTCTGCCTGGCACTTTGGTGCAGACTCCTGGGAGGCAGGACATCTCGGGGCCTCTCTTCATGCATCTCTGAGAGTCTCTTCTTTTATTTTTTGAAAGAATAAAACAGTTTAAAACAACCATTAGAAATGATACACAATTTCACTAAACAAGATGATAGGAATTCAACAATGATTGTTATATTGTATATTGTTGTCTTCAGATTAGTTGTTCAGATTACCAGATATAAGCACGTAAAATTTGTCAAAAGAATTAAAAAGAAGAAAAAAATTGAAGCATCAATTACTCCTTTCAACAGACCAGTAGAAATCAGCAGTAAAATTGTCCCAGCTATCTTGTGTATATACGTGTTTGTTTTTCCCTTTCTTTCTTTTCTTCTTTCCCTCATCCCAGTTGTTCCTTCCCTTTGAGCAGTTTCTTTCTCTTTCACAGTATCTATTATACCTTTCTGATTTTATTTACTCTTTCAGATTCTTATACTAGGTAGACAATATGATATTTACACATGCAGGTGAGATTTATTTCACTTAAGAGTATGGTCTCTAGTTGCATCCATTTACTTATAAAAGCCTTTTTTTATAGCGGAATGATACTCCAATGTATAAAAATACCACATCCTTTTTTATCCATTCCTCAGCTGATGGGCATTTAGTTGTTTCCAAGATTTAGCTATGACAAACATGGGTGCCCATATATCACTGTGGTATGATGTTTTCAGTTCTTCTTGAAAAATACCCAGAAGGGGAATAGCTGGGTTGAACAGAACCTCTAATCCTAGTTTACTGAGGAATCTCCAGACCGATTTCCACAGTGGCTGCACCAGTCTACACTCTCACCAGCAGTGAAGAAGTGTTCCTTTTTCCCTATAGCCCTCCAGCATTTGTTATTTGTTGATTTCTTGATGATAGCCATTCTTTCTGGGTTGAGATGGAATTTCAGTGTTGTTTTAATTTGCATTTCTTGATTGATCAATAATGTTGAACATTTTTTCATCTATTTGTTTGCCATTTGTATTTCTTCACCTTGGAAGTGTATATTCAGAGCAGATGCCCATTTATGGATTGGGTCTTTGCATTTTGGGGCCTCATTTTTTAAATACTTTATGTGTTGTAGATAGAAATCCTTTGTCTGAAGGACAATCAGCTGAGATTTTTTTTCCCAATTTGTGTGTTTTCTTTTTACTCTATTGGTGATTTCTTTTGATGTGCAAAAACTTTTCAGTTAGATGAGGTGTTGATTCCAGGTGTTGATTCCTTGAAGTATTTCCTGTGCAGTCTAGTTTTTGTTCATGAACTCTCTGCCTATCCCATGTCTTTAAGATTTTTACCTACTTTCTCCTTCAGTAGATTTAGTGTTTCTGTTTTAATATTTAGATATTTGATCCATTTTGACTTTAGTTTAGTACATGGTGATAGACATGAATCTAGTTTTAGTCATCAGCATGTGGAAAGCCAGTGTTTTCAGCACCATGTATTAAAGAGGCCATCTTTCGTCCATTGAAAATGTTTGGCCTTTTTGTGAAAAATAAGGCAACTGAGTGTGTTTGTAATTGTGTGCTATGGTTTGTGTCTGGGTGTCCCCCAAAGCCTCCTGCAGCCATGGGGCAGGCTTTTAGAGTTGGATTGATTATGGGTGTGAGAGCTGCACCCACCCTGGGGTGGATAGTTTGCATATGTAAGGGAGAGCAAAAGGCTGCTTGGGGCCATATCTTGGCTTTTGTGCTTCTGACCATTTTCCTCCCTTGTGTGTGTGTGCTTGTGGCTTTTGCTGTGTTCTGTGCCAGGAGCTACAGCCTTCTGCCATGTGCCAGTCTGCCTTGTAATCTGCCAACTATGGACTGAAACCTCCACAAACTGTAAGTGAAATAAACCTTTTCTTCCTTAATTTTGGGCATCAGGTATTTTGTCCCAGCAATGAGAGAAAAGTAACCAAGACATTGTGTCTGCATCTTTCTAATCTGTTCCATTGACCATCAGGTCTGTTTTTTTTTTCCAGTACCATGCTGATTTTATCATGATAACTTTGTAGTATAATTTCAAGTCAAGGATTGTGATGCCTCCTGCCTTTCCTTTGTTTCTCAGAATTGCTTTTGCTGTCTGGGTCTCTTCTGGTTCCAGACAAATTTTAGAAATGTTTTGTCTATGTCTGTGAGGTATACTAATGGTAGTTTAATTTGGATTGCACTGAGTCTGTATAAAAATTTTGGGAGTATGGCCATTTTCACAATGTTGGTTCTTCTTATCCATGAGCAAGGAATATCTTTCCATTTTCTGAAATCCTCTTTGATCTCTTTTTTCAATATAGTAATTTTCACTGTAATTTACTGTATTGTAATTTTTACTATAATTTCACTGTACTGTAATTTTCACTGTATATATCTTTTGCTTCCTTTGTTAGATTAATTCCTAAGTATTTCATTTTTTTGGATGCTATTGTGAAAGGTGTGGTTTCCCTAATTTCTCTCTGTTATGGTTTATGTTTGCATATCCCCTCAAATCCTCATGCAGTCATGGGGCGGGCTTTTAGAGTTTATGATTGATCCATGATCTAGTGCTGGGATTATAGGTGTAGTGCTACATCTGCCACTGGGTGGGTAGTTTGCATACAATATAAGGGAGAGAAAGAGGCTGCTTGCCACCACTCCACCCTTTTGCTCTTGCTGCTTTGCTGTTTTCCACTGCCATGAATGGTTGCCCTCTGCCATGTGCCAGTATGCCTTGGAACCAGCCAAGTATGGACTGAAACCTCCACAAGCAGTGGAGGTTTCCTTCCTTAATTTTGGGCTTTGGGTATTTTTGTCTCTACAACGAGAAAAAAGTAACCAAGATACTCTCTCAGTGTGTTTGTTGGTTGTGTGCTGGGATGTTATTGATTTTTGAGTGTTGACTTTGTATCCAGCTGTGCTACTGAATTTGATTATTAAATCTATAATACTTTTGGTGGAGTTTTTGGATTTTCTATGTAGACTATCATGTTATCTGCAAATAAAGATAACTTCACTTCTTCCTTTCCTATTCTTATTTCTTTTACATCTCTCTCTGTCTAATTGCTCTTGTTAATTTCTAGTGCTATATTGAATAGGAGTGGTGACAGTAGACATCCTTGTCGTGTTCCTGATTTTAAAGGGAAAGCTTTCAGTTTTTGTCCATTTAGTATGATGCTGGCTGTTGTTTTGTCATAGATGGCTTTCATTGGAGTGAGGCAAAGACCATCTATTCCTATTTTCTGTAGGGTCTTTATTATGAATGAGTGCTGGACTTTGTCAAAAACTTCTTCAGCTTCTATTGAGATGATTACATGATTTTTGTCTTTGGCTCTGTTGATATGATATATTGCACTGATTGATTTGTGTATATTGAACCATCCCTGCATCCCTGAAATGAATCCTACTTGATTATAGTGTATTATCTTCTTAATGATTTGCTGAATTCAGTTTGCTAGTATTTTATTGAGTATCTTTACATCTATGTTCATTAGTGAGATTGACCTGTAGTTCTCTTTTTTGGTTGGGTTTTTCTCTGGTTTTGGTATCAGGGTAATACTTGCCTCCAGGGATGTGTGAGGGAGGATTCCTTCTTTTTCAATTTCAATAAAGAGTTCGAGAAGAATTGACATTAAATCTTCTCTAAATTCCTTATACAATTCAGCTGTGAATCAGTCAGGACCTGGGCTTTTCTTTGTTGCTAAATTTTTAATTACAGTTTCAATTTCATTGACTGATATTGGGTTACTCAGGAATTTATTTTCCATTTCCTTATTATTTTTAAGAGATCTTTCCTTTAGTAGTCTCTAGCTGTAATAGTGTCTTCAAGGTCTGAAAATCTATCTTAAGTTTCACTGAAGCAGTTTTGCCAGCTTTCCATGGAATTTTTAATTTCCTGGATATCTGTTTGAATCTGTTACATGCATTCTAATTCTTTCCTATATTGTTCATTCAAGGTTTCCTCCATTTTTCTATGCTTTCCTGTTTTTTAATCTATGTCTTTAGATGTGCTGAGTAATTCTTTCATTATTGCTGTCATTTCTTTTTTAATCTCAGAGATTATAGATTTCTTTCTTTACTTCAGTTGCTATCATTTCAGAACTTTCAGAGGTGTTACTTCTAAGTTCTTCTATATCAATGTCTCCTGGACTTGGTGGATGGGCTGCATCAGCTAGAGGTCTGTGATTGCATTTTGCTCCTTCATTTTGACATTTTCAAAGCTCCTAAAGTTCACCAGGGCTCAGCGTCACTCCTGCAGTGGTGAGGGTAGGGTGGGCTGCATGAGCCACTCTTCCTTGTCTGCCTATTATCATGGTCAAATTTCTCAGGACTCTATTTAAGGGTTCAGGAGTTGTAGTCTTCTGAAGGCCTTTGGGAGCAGGCCTTGCATCCCTTCAATCCTTCTTTATTTGTCTGCATAGTGAGCTCACTATGAGTGAGCCCTGGTTTAAGGACAAGGGAAACAGATCCACTTCAACTGAGGGGAGAATCAAAGAATTTGTCCCTTTCTAATTTACCACAGTGATCAAGGGAGTGAACACCAACAAAAAAAATTTTAGAGTTTAGTGACTAAGAAATTCAGGGACTATTGAGAGACTAGATTTAGGAGAATATGAATTAGAAGCCACTGCTGAAGATATTTGAATAGAAGTACAGTTGGTGGAATAAGACTCCTTCATATGGGGAGCAATATTTAGCCTTATTTTGTGTTCCTAAAGGATTATTAGAAGTCTGGGAAGTAGACATTTATTTTATAGGGAAGGGGATTGAGGTCATCATGTTAAATTCTTGTTTGTACAATTTTAATTAGCTTTATATTGCCATGGTTCAAAGGTTACTGCAGCTTCCATGGCAGAAAAATTTTGGAGAAACTCATAATTTTATTTCCCAAATAATTAATTTGTGCTTCTTCTTTTATATAAACTGGAAACCCTCTCCTCTTGAATAAAAGAGCAGCTGCCTGAACCAGTGTGTTCAGTTTTGTACACTGATGCAACGTCTTTGTTTTTTTCCCAGTGTCTTGACAGTGACACATCCTAACAAATGTTACTAAATATGTTACTATAACATATCTAAGTTGTTGTAACGAAAAGGTTGCATTCTCTCTGCCAAAAACCATAAGGCTTTCTTATGATATTAAATTACTCTTGCTTAAACTTACACAACTAGATCAGCAAACAAAGCCTTTGTATTATGCTAAGATAGTTTCTCAGGTTTACCAGTGTTAAACTTTTGGTTTCTAAACCAAAAGTTAAGAGTTAAACTAAATGTTGGCTTACAAAATGTTTTCAATAATCAGTTTATAATTGGTTATATAAACAACTATTACCTTAGTTTATACCATAACCTATCCACCCAACAATGAGATGTGCTATAAGTCTAACCTTGAAAGCTAAGTTATAAAGTTAAAATAACATAAGTTTAATATATACAAAATAACTGAGAAGTGTTCTCTTTTATATGATATACATCTGGACCTTAGACATAAAAAGATCAGAATTTTACATCTCTCTAAATTTGGTCCTACTATTTAAAACTTGATAGTTTTGGATAAATATACATTTTGGTTTTGTAAATATACATTTTGTTATGGTATAAATGATATATACTTGTATATTGGGTAAGAAGTCTATTTGTGGTTAGCTGTACTGTTTTCTAAACTTTTAAGACTTCTAAAGAGATGTTCCTTAATACTTGTCAGTGCAGATACATCCTGTACACCTCTTAAAAAGTCTAATTTTTTTCTTAAGTATAAAAACTAAGTAAATACATACAAAGATATCTGTATAGCTATGGTGTTAATGATTGCTAACCACATAGTGTATTAAGTGTATTTGTGTCTCCTAAGTGTACACATCTTCAAAGATGAAAAGCTGAAAAAGATCTTATACTAATAAAAGATTTTTGTAAAGGTAATGCTTTTTACAATTATGTAATTGTGTTATAACAGTATGTGATTTATAATTGCTAAGTGGCATCTTCAAATTTTAAACCATTTACAAGTTCCTTATATGTATTTTGGGTCCCTAGATATAAAGAACTTTAGGGTCAATGCTTTTAGAAGACCACCTGTTATGTACAACTCCTTTTTCTAACTTTCTGATCTGCTGAGAGAGATTAAAGTAGCTATGTTCCAGTAGAACAATTTGTTCTGGCTATAATAAACAGATCTCCGCATAACTGGCAAAGATGCCTAGACTGCTGTGACAAAAAGTGGGACAGGCTGTGGCCTAACTTCATTTTGAAGTGGACTACACATATAGTGTGACTCAAAAATAACATGGGTTGCACACATAGCCCACCTCAGGGACCTATATAGGATCATCTCTCTTTTCTCTCTCTTTCTCTCTCTCCAAAAGTAAACAATAGAGATCTTAAAGGCATACAGTACATTTTAAATGATTATGGGTAACTCAATGTTTTCCCCCAAATTGGCACTGTTAAGTTTTATTGTACAAACTAGGGGTCAACATTAGATAAAAGATTTCAAAAGATTGATTTTTCTCAAAATATAAATTGAAAAAATAAAAAGGCAAGGCCTTAAACTTGGCTTTATTTTTAAAAATAGTAAACAAATGTCCAATCTAACAGTCTAAAACTCTTTTCTATGAGAATATATTTTATGCTACAACAAAAATTTAAATATATTATTGGAGATTAGGAACCCTAATATTCTAACATAATAATGTCAACATAATTGTTATGATAAAATGTTGTTTACTCCTAATTTCAAATTTTCCCTATAAAACTTTATAACTGTAAAAATTTGGTTTCTGTGACAATCAAGGTTAAAAATATAGCAATTCCCTGTTCATATTTTATATTTCAAAGTAATTGATATCCAGATAATATAATAGTTAATCCTCCTGTTCTCACTTCAGTACTGGTGTGACTGACCTTCTGAGTCTTCGACAACTGAAGCTTAGAGATAATGCTTAAGAAAAACAACTGGGATAAGAAAACACCCAATATTTTGACCCTATTCCTCCAAGATTAACAAGGACCTAGGACATAAAGAGACCTCTCTGGAAGATGGTATAACTCCGGTGAGCCCCCCAACTTCCTGAGTAGGGAGATTGCTAGTCCCTGTAGGACAGGAGTCAATCACTGCACATCGTCCCTAAAGGAAAGTCACCGATGAATAAATGTTTCACATTCTTTTGCAGGAAATCATACGGTCAAGCAAGATCATGACTCATCTTGGCAGATGACATTGACAGTGGAATGAAGAGACTGTATGGTCTCAAAAGTAACCCCTGGGGAGTCTTAGCTGACCTTAATATATGTATAAGCAGGAGGTTCATTTTGATAACATAGGTCTAACTTTAACTTGGCTTTAAATAAACAGTAGAAAGTATTACCAACAAGACATATAAAATACAATAGCAATTTAGGCTAGATATGCAAGAGTGTCTAGTTACTACCCTGACCCCTGTTAACCCTCTACAGCTATACCTGTAACTTGTCATTGTTATGCCTCAAGAAGGCTAAAAAGCCATAGTGATAGCTATAAAAGCTCAACATTAGGTCACACAAATCAATCATTCCCACTACAGAATCACAAAAAACATTGTCTAAATTTCAAACTCAACACAGCACAAATGGTTCCCAAATAAAAAACTATATATGCCCAGCTCATATATATAGGGGGGGGGCAAGACCATTTTTTATATCTAGATGAGAGAAAGCTGACTCTTTTACTCTTTAGCTGACTCTTACACCTGACACACAGTCAAAGCAGCTGTCTCTGCCCTTTCAGGCCCTCACAGGGCAGCCTGGGACCAATCACTCCAACCATGGACCACCCTTAGACAAGAACCCAGACACAGGAAGCTGGTTATACCAGCCTCCATCTTTCCTCAACAGGAAGTTGTCGTTCAACAGGGAAACTTTTTGTATCTGAAAATACATCTGATCAGTACAAAAGTTTATGTAACATTCTTTCTTCTGTATAATCAAATATAGCAGCTCTCTAAAGCAACTGAAGGTAAATGCAAAAAAATTTTGACTTCTTTCATTACTTAAAATATTCAGTCAAAATTGATCTGGGAGATTATTTCTCTCTTCAAGTAACGGGTTAGTAATGAAGGAGCTTCTAACAGTGCTACAAAGTGGCTGTTGCTATTCCCATTGTATAGATGGATAAAGACTCAATTTAAAATTAAGCATTTACCCAAAACTGTTTATTTCAGAAACTCCATGGCTAGCATCTGAATTGTACATGTTTGATTCATTAAACTACACTCTTTCTTCTAAGTGGATTTTTGGGGCTAGGAGACTTTAGTTTTCCTTGCTGTAGTTTTTTTTTTTTTTTTTTTTACATTGCATAATAATTGCTCCCTACGGTGACAGCCTTTGTCTTCTCTCATATTTCCAAACCAAAAAAGATTAAAGGAAAAGTGGTTGGTTATGTGCATATGTCCCAGCCTTGTGAAACATATACAAATAAACACTTAATGAAGTTAAAGAAGTTAAATCTTTGTTACTCTCTTCTTTTCTAAACCAGAAAATGAGAACACAGTAATATGAAAGGGTGCAAAGCACTGTTTGTTTTAAATCTGCTTTTGTGAATGCTCTTAACAGGATCTCTCACTGCAGAATGAGTAATACTGTGGGAAGTAGAGGCTATCAACCTAACCAAAGCAGATGCAAGGGTGAATAAGAAAAGATGTGTTTGTCTATTTATGCTATTTGAAAGCAGTAAGTCTAACTAGATGAGTAGTTCTAATTTCATGGTTGGGTTATAAATATTCCTGAGAATAATATCATAGGGTCAGCAGTCAAAAAATTTTTTTGAATTTCCTGAATGAAAAGCATTCTTAATAAACATAACTTGGGTGGTCTTATTGCTGCTGCTCAATTCACTGTGTATCAGATGTGGTGAGCATAACAGATCATTTACTATTAGTTACTTAGAAAAGATAAATTTGAAATGATAGCTACTAACATCTACAATACATTTTAATTATAGGAAGCAGTTTACATCATTCAAAATAAATGAATTCATCAAAAGTATATCACTAATGAGTTAAAGCTTTAACACTTTCAAGCCAATACACTGAAAATAAAATCATGCCACTCCTGAAGAACTCGCGGAAGACTAATGATTCTAACCAAAGCAACTAGAAAATCCAGAAAAAGTGCAAATAAAATAAAACAAGTAAATTGACAGTTTTCTATCCTTGCCAGCATTCTTATTATCAGTTGTTTTGATTTTACCCATTGTAATAGATGTTTAGTGCTATTTCGCTGTTGTTTTAATTTGTAATTTACTGATCACATACTTTTGTGCATCTTTTTATATGTTTGTCATTTGTATATTTTTTTAGATGAGATGTGTTTGGTCTATTTTTTTATTGCAGTGATGGGTTCCTTATTGTTGAGCTTTAAGTGTTCTTTGTAGATTTTTGAACACAAGTCTTTTAATGGTTAGGTTCCTGGTGAATATTTTCTTCCACTGTGAAACTTATCCTGACATTTTCTTAATAGTGTCTTTCACATAGCCTAAGTTTTAATTTTAATAAGTTCAAACAAGTAGTCCACTATCATCCAGTTTTTACTTCCTAGGTTTCAGTTACCTGGAGTCAACTGAGATCTCAAAATATTAAATGGAAAATTTCAGAAGTAAACAATTTATAAGTTTTAAATTATGCAACATTCTTAGTAGCATGGTGAAATCCTGGCACTTTCCACTGTCACTTGCCTGAGCAATCTCCACAATGTATGCCCTATTCAACTCTGAATGTATATCTCAGTGATAAGGTAAACTGTTTCCTTCTTTTACTTAATAATGGCCCCAAACTATAAGAGTAATGGTGCTAAGAAGACACCAGGGTATAAAACATGAAGGGGAAGATTAACTCTTGTCTTATGTGGCAAAACTTCAGGGCACATAGAGAAAGCATAGTATGCATATATAGGCTCTGGTACTATCTGTTGTTTCAGGAATCCACTATATAACCCCTGCAGATGAGGTGGGGGCTACTGTATCCATTTCCTCTTTCATGACTTGTGCTTTAGTTACAGTATCTAAAAACTTAACAGAACCCAAAGACATCTTGATTTTCTCCTACTTTCTTTTAGATATGTTATTGTAGTGTATTTTACATTTAGGTCTACTATCAATCTTGAGTAAAATTTTGAAAACTAAAAGGCCTATGTCTAAATTTTTGGTGTAGGAATATGCAATTTTTCCAACATCATTTGTTTCAAAGAATATCCTTTCTATACTGGATTATCTTTTTTACTTGACCAAAGATTAGCTGGCTATGCTTATGTGAGTCTGTTTCTCCGTTCTATTGAGCTGATGTAGTCTTTCACCGTATGGTTTTGATTGGTGTAGATGTACAAGAAGTCTTGAAGTTAGGTAGTAGCAATTCTCCGCTTGGTTCTTCTTCATTATTGTGTTAACTAGTTTGGGTCCTTGGCCTTGGCATAGAAATTTTAGAATGAGTTTATTATTATTTACAAAATAGCCTAGTTAGATTTTGTGTATGATTTTATTGAATCTATATGATTCACTAGGAATATTGACATCATAATATAATGGTCTTCCTTTCCATGAACATGGCATAGCTACCCATGTATTTAGATTTTCTTTGATTTCTTTAATTAGTTTTGTAGCTATCTTTCTATAGATTCTGTACATATTGTGATACATTTGTACCTGCATATTTCATTT
Source organism: Chinchilla lanigera (assembly GCF_000276665.1). Lineage (NCBI taxonomy): Eukaryota > Metazoa > Chordata > Mammalia > Rodentia > Chinchillidae > Chinchilla > Chinchilla lanigera. The sequence continues at coordinate 59,433,350 of NW_004955402.1, read as the reverse complement.
TTTGAAATATAAATAGTAATATAATTGGTACAGTTAAGAAAGGATAAATAATCCAGTATAGAAAGGATATTCTTTGAAACAAATGATGTTGGAAAAATTGCATATTCCTATGCCAAAAATTTAGACATAAATCTTTTAGTTTTCAAAATTTTACTCAAAATTGAGAGTAGACCTAAATGTAAAATACACAACAATAACATTTCTGAAACAGAGACAATACAGAGTTTCACTAGACAAGATGGTAGGAATTTACCAGTGGTTGTTCCATTGCATATTATTGTCTTCAAATCAGTTGCTCAGATTACTAGTTATAAGCATGCAAAGTTGGTCAAAATATATAAAATTTTAAGAATTAACTGTTCCTTTCAATATACCATCAGACATCAGCAGTACAGTTATCCCAGCTATCCATATGTATATATATTTTCATTTCTGATATTTGTTAATTTGTGACTTCTCTTATTTTCTCATTTGCTTTTACTTGGTAGAGCATTTTGTATATGTCAACTAGGTCAAATTGATTGATAATGATGTTTACACTTGCTATATTCTTCCCAGGTATTTTATATTGATCTTTTCACTACACAGAGAGAGACTTTGATCATAATTATATTTAAATTTTTTCTTTAGATCTTCACTTGTTGCTAAATTACTTTCATTTTTTATTGACATATATATATTAACACTGTATTATAAAACAATATCTGATGAAAGACTAGCATCTAGAATATCTACAGACCACTTAAAATTCCACTGTAAGAACAGTACAAAAGAATCTACTTGAAAATGGGCAAAAGTCATGAAGAAACATTTTAAGGATTAGAATATACAAATACAAAAGAACACATCAAAAGATGTGTAACATCATCAGTCATAGGAAAATGCAAATGAAAAACAAAGTGAGATTTTAAAACATCCCTATCAAAATATCTAAAATAAAAAATAGTGACACTGGGTGATGGTAAGGATGCAGACAAAGTTGGTCACAAATTTCTGGTGGGAATGTAAAATTCTTAGTCATTCTGAAATATATTGTGACAGTTTCTTACGAATAAACATGTAATAAGCATATGACCCAGCTATTGTACTCCTTGACATGCAGTCCACAGGGGAAAATACCTTACATTTACATAAAAAAATTTGTATGGGATCGTTAATAATAGCCTTATTTGTACTAGGCCAGCTGGGATCAGTCCTGGATATGAATGACTAAATAGACTCTTGCACATAATACCATGGAGTACTATTCTGCAATACAAGGTACTAACCATTAATACACACACAACTTGGTTGAATCTCCAGGGACTTATGTTGAGTTGAAAAAGTCAACCCCTAACAGCTACATACTGTATAATCCTATTTATATAACATTTATTCAAATGCCAAAATTTTAGAAATTGATGACAGGTTGCCAAGGGTTATGTGTGAGGAGGTGGGAGTTGGAAGAAGTTATGTAAATATGGTGATGAAGGGACAGGATAGAGGCTGCTCATGATGTTGGACCTGCTGAGTACCTTGACAGTGGTGGTGGATAGAGGAGGCACAATGAGTTTATTCACAAGTGGGTTCGAGTAAGACAGGGATGTCATATCAGCATCATCTTTCCAGTTATGACATTATGCCATAATTTTACAAGATATATACCACCAGGGAAACTGGGCAAAATGCATAAAGGATTTCTATGTATCATTCCTCAAAACTGCATGTGATCTATAACTATCCCCACAAATTTCAATTAAGAGGAAGATTAACCAAAATACTATTTAAGTACCAAAATAATTATCTTAAATATGACTAAACTGTATTACCTATTATTCTTTATATTGAATTTTTACTTATTTCTTTTTTTAAGAGACAAGATTTAGAAACTAGCTGAAATTAACAAAGAAGGAGAGAAAATAAGGCCACCTAATCTATTTTACTAAGATAAGTAAAAATACTTTTTTATTGTGGAATGTTTGTCTATTACTGACTTCTACAGTTACTCAAACATTTATTCAAATATGTTCTTTAAATACTTAAGATAAACAGTTGTAAATTAATCTACCACTAATGAATGTCTGCTTCCCAATCAATATGAAAATGTAACAACTGCCATCTTGACAGGAAAATAAAATTAAAAACAAATAAGAACCCACGCTTTAGACTGTAAACTGTGCATAATTACAAGATACAAATTCATTAAAGATAAAAATCTGAAGATCTATGTGTTGAAGTCTTAACCCTCAATAATTTACAATGTGACTTTATTTGAAATACCATCATTTCAGACATAGTTAATTAAGGTAAAATGGAATCAAACTGGAGTAAGGTGGATCCTTAGTCCAAAGTAATGGGTGTCCTTCTAAAAGTAGGAACTTTAGACATAGACACACACAAAGGAAGAACACTATGTGAAGAAGGGAGAGATTGGGTTGACCCTTTTATAATCTAAGAAACACCCAAGATTGCTAGAAAACAGCAGGAACTGGCCATAGAACAGATTGTTCCTACTGACCTTTGGGAGGAACCAACAGTATTAAATTAAAAAAAAATATGGTCATAGATTGTTTGAAATATGATAATGGTAATGATATAGGCAAAAAATTATCGAAAGCTACTTATACGACATACACAGCAAAGTCACTGTTTTAATTTCTATTATTTTTCTTTTAAAGAAATAAGAAAATCAATATAATAACCAATATTTTATTTCAAAAACTTAGAAGAAAGTAACCTGCAACAAATAAAAAGAAAATGAGAGAATTAAAGTCAATACATTGGAAAATGGTAAGGCAATGGGAGTGCATTTAAGGCCTGAGCTTTGGGAATGAGTTGTGAAGAGTGGAAAAGCCCACACTGCCACAAATGTAGCTGTGATAAAATAATGAAAAATGGTGAAAACAAGAAATACATCAGTTGTGTGGGAGATTTAAGATTGCTAAAGCAATATGTCATAGTGTTAGGGCACTATGTTATAGGGTCATAGGGCACAATGAACAACTACTTTCTAAAAAATTGGGAAATCTTGTTACAAAGCAAACTATTTGCAAAATGAAAATGTACAAAATTGACTGCAGAAGAAAAGGAAAAGATCTCAGATACATAGACAAAGTTCAAAAATGATTAAAGTGTCAGGCATGGATGGTTTCAAAATTTTAAGAAATTGTTGGCTCTCAGAACCCTCAACTTGTTCCAAAACATAAAGTAAGAGATAATCTTTATCAAAGGTTTAAACAGTATAAATAATGTGGAATCAAAGAATACCTTCTGGATGTGATGGAGGAAGTGTATACCTGCAGTTACCATGCAATAAAACCTGCCTAAGTATTCCTTTATTAAATGCTTGCTCTGAGAAGCAGAGGGAATCTGACAAGCCTGTTGCTGGCACTGGCCACTGTAATACCACAGCACATCTATCAGTATGTGTAATCAACCTTATCTCCTAGAAGAAGAAACCAAGAATTGGGAAGGGTAGAGAGTCTTCTTTGATGTTTGGGTGTTGATGAAATGGGGCCCCACCCTCCCTCTTCCCTTCTGGTCCACACCTGGGCAAGACTATCATGAATTGATAACGCATCTTTTGGTCTCACTGAGTTCAAGCTGTGGGAACCTTCAGCACCTAGGAACACTTGAGGTGCATCAGTGCCTCCACCACAAGAGCAAAGGCTGCTCACTGCTCCTTTGGCATAAGCTGTTCTGGAGCAGCCTGGAAACCTGCTTTGCTGTGAACCCATTGTGTGAGTGATACATGTTCCCGTCCATGCTGGGTGCATGCATGGAATCCTTAGCCTCAGCATCTGCTATGGATTGGATTGAGTCCCTGAAAAGGGAAGTGTTGGAATTCGAAACCTTGTACCAGGGAATGTGACTGTATATGGAAACAGAGTCTTCAAGTTAAATTGTCATTAGGCTGGGACCTAATCCAACATGACTCCAGCCCATGACCTCATTTAACCTTAAGTATCTCTTTAAAGGTCCTATCCCAAATACAGTCACATTAGGGGTTAGTGTTTCAAATATGAACTAGGGACACCATTCCGTCCATCACAGAAGTATAGAATATTTCTATATGTATCAGTTGCCTTGTGCTGAAAATTAAACCACTGCAAACCATAAGGGCTTTGATCAACAACCATTTATTTTCCAGATAATTGTGTAGTTGGTTATATGAAAGTCATCTTGGCCCTCTGGAGTGACTCATCTGAAACCAGCTTCCAGGCCAGCTGGAGTGGTGGGATCTGGAGGATCTTATCTGGAGGAGCTGGTCTCTGTTCCCTGGGGTCCTGCACCTACCATCATGTTGGCATTGGCTTGAGCACATGGCAGCTGGATGGAGCTCCACAGGCAAACACGGAAGGAGCAGGGCAAGGGCTACGTCCACCAACAAAGACTGGTGAAGGTAAAGAAAGAGCCAGCTAAGATTCCGAGTGGAGAAATAGTCTTACCCCAGGCTGGGAATATCGAAATGGCCATGCTGCAAAGGAGGTATGGAAACAGGGAAGGAATCAGTTATGATGTTGGTAAGCAACCTACCTACAACCACTTTATTTGTTTAAAGTAATTTTGTCAAAATCTGGCTGTAATTTCATTGGAATATGACAAAATGACTGTCAATCATAAAGAATTAAAATGAATAATTTACAAATTTTTGAAGATTAATGAGAAAATCATACTGATCAAATATTAAAATATATGAAGCACTTTTAAAATGATACAGTATCAGAATAAGAAGATTCCTTTTGAAACAGGTATTGATTCTGAGATATACTTTATATAAAATTTAGGATAGTTTAAGGAAAATAATCCATATCCGTGGGGAAAGGGTAGACTATACAACACTGTTCAAAAGTTTGCTTTAGTATTTAGGAAACAATTTAGATCTTTGTCAAATACTACATAAAAGATAGAGTCCGGTTATAGTACATTTAAAAGATAAAACTAAGGAATAACTAAGAGGAAATATTGGTTAATATGCATCTAATCTTTTGATATGGAAGAAGTTTTTTAAGCCCAAAAGCAATAAATAGTAAAAGAAAAATATGCAGTACTTAAGAAAATCTGACATTTGAATGAAACAGCTTGAAATGTTTAATAACAGTGAAAGAGAAATACTTAAACTATATAAAGAAATTATGCAATTAATCAGAAAACCATTAAAAACATAGATGAATAGGCAAATCACACGAAGAGACATTTCCACATACTACTAACAACATATGGGAAAAGTTTAACTGTAATAACCATCTAATAAAATTTTGTGAATATTGCCCCCAAAAATGATATCATTGCTTGCTGGTGAATAGGTGGTAGACTTTTTCAAATATTACTGGCAGAAAAATGATGTCTCAATCTGTTGGAAAATAATTTGGCAAAATGTATCCCTATCCTTTTATTTAACATTCTTTAATGTAAATTTAATTAGGTCAAAATCTGACCTAAGATTCCTTTAGAAAGAAATCCTTAGAAAACTACTTCAAAATTTGGGGAACGTTTTATGTATAATAGTGCTCATAGTGGCAAAATATATTAAAAACTGTTAAAAGTGGCTGAAAGTGTCAGAGGATGGGACTAAACCGAGGCACATAATGGACCATCGCCATGTGTGTCCTCATGATGTTTACGAGGCATCTTATATAAAACTGGACAATTCCAGGAATCAAATGTTCCTGTTGCCCAGGGACATTGGTTCCCCCCTCTCCTGCCACCACATCTGTCCTCTAAATTCTCCAGATGACCACGAGTGATTTGTAGCTCTAGAAGGGCTCGTTTGGATTTTAAGGAAGCAAGTGCCCTCCTTCTTGTGTGTTTGTGTGTGAGCAGCTCCTCATATCAGGCTGGGTGGAAGAGGGGAAGAACATCCCTGCCCTCCATGACCCCTCACAACCCTAGTGTCACAGAGAGAGCCCCTTGTGGGCTGTTACAAGCGCTGACTGTTAGGGAGTTTATTGGAATTACATGCTTGGGATCATTTTATCAAATTAGAGAGGACAAAGCATCGTTTTGAGAACTGTAAAATGCCAGTTTGGGTCCTGTTCATCGCCCTGACGCTTTAGGCATTTGTGTGATATGTGTAGCTGCACGCAATCCTGTTGATACAGCAGTCATTCTTTCCAAGAAACCTTTGATCTGCTGAAAGGTGACTACAAAGCACACAGCCAAGGTAGCAGTGCAGGGCGAGTTTCACAATGCGCGTGTGAGAAAGGATGCGTCCCAGGGGCCCCTCTCAGAGCGTGTAGCGGCTAATTGGACCTGTTAGGGTCAGCAATTAGCTGGGAGCTATTCAGAACTTCTGACAGGGCCACCTTTATCTGTAAACCAGCTCTGCACCGAACAATGACGCTGTAAGCCGGGGACCTGTCCTGTGAAGCACAAAGCAGATCTTCGTCAGGCAGACAGCTTCCTGGCCTGTGCAATTGTCCTGCCCCTGGCGCCTCACCCCCACCAGGCTGTTTTAGGGCCACACGAGGCAGTACCTTGGTGAGAGAAACTGCATTTTTTTCTGGTCTCAATTATGAAGCTGTTTTAAAAAAAATTTAAAAATTACATATTAGAAGAATGGAAAGGTAAGATTTTCTTTTCAAATGGTGAAAAACTATCCAATATTTCACTTCAAAAATGATATGTGTTGTTTTAAAAGTTAGTAAGTGTGAATTTTGGAAAACAGAAGTCCTCGCTAGAGTCTGCAAACATTTTGCTCCTGTTTTTGACAGCCGAGAAAGGACTTAACACATCTCTGAGTTGTACTCTAAACCCCTTTTTCAGCTATACTGCTCACCCTTGGTGTCCAAGAAAAAAAACTCTCTCTGCCTTTGCAAATAATCTGTTTGCTCTGCTCAGAAAATGAGCCCTCTGCAGTTACCTTCCTGGTGCTTCAGGGGTAGACTGTAGATTTGTTTTTAATATGTCTTCATTTTGCCTTTTGGTGGCCAGGGTGGAGCAGCTCACCCAGCTAAGCTGACCTCCTAGAGCGTGCGCTGAACTTGCACACAGGAAGTTTGAGATAGTTCCCACCTGACTGCAAGGGCCTGTAGGAGCAAAGTCTGGCCCTGCTCAGGCTGCCTCTGCCCAGTGGCTCTTGTCAGCCTGGCTCTGTCCCACCCTGAGAAGCACTGACTCCATGGGGAAGGGGGGGACGCCATGACAGGTCTGTGGATGACAGCTCTATAATTTCAGGGTTATTTTAATGCAATGTAAGTGCCTTATATATTTATGCAGCTTCATTTTATATCACTTTTTAGGATAATTGATTTGTACTTGTCGGTGTTAGATTTCAGTAATTTGCCTCCCTTGTTTCTTTTCCATTCTTTCCCCCTTGTTATTTCCCTCTGAGTTGTTCTCCATCCCTAGTGGAAGAAATGAGAAGTGTTCCCATGATGCCCTTTACTGTCTGCGGCCTCTGTTCTGCAAGGAAACCCAACCCACAAGAGAAGACAAGCTCTGGCCCTGGCCTACTGGCAAAGCTGTGCAATGCAGTGATGACGGGGTGAGCCCCTCGGGTGGCTTTGCCAATGCTCTGCTTTGAGTTAAGGCAAGCCTGAGCCCTCGTTCCTGTTTAGGGACCCCTTCCAGAGCATATCAGGGGCTGAGTGATGAGGTCTGTGCGTAGGCGCCATCTCTTCTGACAGCTCCTCCTGGAGGTATGTCATTACCCAGGGCAAGAAACTGGGAGGTGGGGAGCAGATTTAATGGGTGATTTTACCTGCATAAAACCAATTTTTCTATGTGTCTTGGTTGCCCATTTTTCACCAAGAAACTAGCATTTCTTCTCCTGCAGCAAGTTTACAGTTTTTATTTTTTTCTTTTTCTTTTTGGCGAGCACATTTCTGCACCATTGAGCTGACAGCTAAAATCTGTCCCCCTCCCGAGTGTGATGTCAGTTGGGGGCCAGCCTGGCAGGGAGAGGGGGGAGGGAACAGCCAGGGGGAAAATGAAGCATTTTATGATTGTGACCAGCCTGGCTGGAACTGTGTGTCATGTGTCAGAAACCCTGCCGCCTGGCAGATCTCTGTGGATGTACTCTGCCTCCCCTGACACATCCAAAGACTCGTGGGATGCCAGCCTGCACCTGTAGCTTTCCCGGCTGACGTGCGACCAGGCAGCTCTGGAGAGAAGGGGGGACAAGGCGGGCTTTGAGAGCTGACTCCAGCTAGTCCTGGAAACGGGCTGCGCTGTAGACAGTCAGGTCCACCAAGAGTCATTTCTAAACTCTGGATTCGATTATGATATGCAGTCAGGTACAAACTGACAAGCGAACCACTGTCTCCCATCTCAGGGATGTTTCTTGTTTACTGAACTTTTCAGACTCCAGGAAAGATTCGCTAAAGGCACCTGTGTGGTGTCTCATAAGGAGCAGGGCTGCCAGATGTTTCCATGTCATTTTAAAGGGCGTGGAAGGTGAAATGAAGGGACTGGAGGAAAAGATGAGGCACAAAGAGAAGGAGCCCTAGGAAACAAAACCCAGAGCTCAGCACAGTCAGTCTGAAAGTTATAGTTCCCAGGACCAGCAAAATCTGTTTTTTTTCCTTCCTCATAATTGCAAAATAAAATACAGACAGCTCTCATATCTATCAGAGAATTAACTAGTTTCTCTATACCCTTATATTCTAACTTTTTAGAAATAAATATTTTAATAAAATATGGGTTGCTTAAGAGAAATAACGTTTTTTGGCCTATACTTATAGATTGGAAATGTTTAGAAGCATACCATTTTTAGTAAAATAGATCAAAATAACTGGAGAGAGAATTCCACACTTGCTAGAGATTGTATTTAAGTATTTAGGGCATAGAATGTGAATGAACAGAGAACCCAGGGCCCTGACCCAGAGCAGTGGAGAGGTGCAATAAGACTCAAGGTCTTATGAAATCACAAGATCCAAGATGGCTGTGGACCATGGGTATGAAGTAAGTAGTGCAGTATGCTGCTTGGTCCTGCTTGAGGAGGCCTAAGATTTTGCTTTATAGCAGTTCATTGTGGCATTTTTTGGTGATTACTCAGACGTGATTACCAGAGGCTTGCGGTGACCATTCTTTTAGAGATGATTCCAGTGGGTTTTCCCAGATGCCTAAGTGTCGGTCTACCAGCAACACAGCTAGTCAGCAGGAAGAATGCAGTCTCCTAGTGCAGAGTGTTCTGAGCAGTGTGACAGCATTCAAAGTACAGTCAGAATATTTTCTCTTTTGAGTTCATCATTTTGGGACTTTCCTTTATCAACTTCAGTAACTCTTACCCTTGTCAAGTAAGAAAATTCTGTTTTCTCTTTTTATATTAAAATAAAAACATGATATACTATGTATGTTTGTGTGTATACATACTTATCTGTAACATGTATCTATATGTTCTGATTTAATTTTGAACTGAAATTAATGCTATGAAATTTTCAATAATTTAGATTTGTTGAAAAACAAAATTTATATGTATATACAAAGATAGCTGGGATAGGTGTATTGCTGATGTCTGTGGTTTATTGAAAGGAACAGTCAGTGATTAAAATTTTCTTTTTTCTTGACCAATTTTGCATGCTTGAATCTGGCAATCAGAATGATTGATCTGAAAATAACAATATGCAGTATAAGAACAATTGTTGAACTCCTACCATCTTATATGGTGAAGCTCTGCATCATTTCCAATGTTTTTTTTTTTTTTTATTACTTGTTACTGTCTTTGATTGTTTGATCAATCTTGCATTCTTATGTCTGGTGGACTGAACAACTTTGTTGAAGATAACAGTATGTAATGTAGCAACCATTGTTAATTCCTATCATTTTGTTTTGAGATCATGCATCTTTTTTGTTGTTTTTGTGTTGTTTTGATTTTGTCTTCATTGTTGTTTTGTTAGTTTTTTTACTTTTTAAAATAAATAATAATTTAGATTTGTTTAAAAAGTCAATTTAAAAAGATATTTTGGTAATAATTAGATTTTTAATTATATATTTTTGTTTCCTTGGGTATTTGATCTATAAGATTTTTTATGTGTTAAAGAGATCACTAATTTGTTGAAAGTTTTGCAGATTTTTTGTGGGCAGTTTGTATTCTATTTCTGTTCATGGTCAAGATACTTTTGAAAGGGGGTTAATTAAAAATTTTGTTACCAAATCTTTACATCTTTGTATTATTTCTTCTTTTTCCCTTATGCTAAAAAGTCCTTATTTAATCTGAAATCATCTAAATGTTTTAAATTGTTGTAGCTTTAATTTTCTTTGCTTATAATGAGCTAATCCTTCTGTTGTTGATTATGGTTTGGAGGAGGACAGATTGCTTTTTTTTTTCCATACATAATGATCTCTTCAATGATGACAAAGGCACAAATTCTTTAATGCTGCACCGTATGGAGAACTGGAGCTGCTCATGGCTTTCCACTCTGTCCCACTGGAATGCCTGACCAGCTTCCTGTCTATTACTTGATGTTTGGCCAAGTCAGATGCATATTTCTCTATGCTCTTCTTTTTAGAAGTGCTCTCAAGAGTTCTACCCACTTAATATTCCCAGGTAATTTAGAATTTTGATTGCAATTGCTTTGATTTATGGATAAGTAACATTTTTTAAATATTCAGTTATTTCACAGAGAAATATGATCTTTGTGATTTATTCAAGATTTTGTGTTTGGGGAGTCTTTTAAATATCTTAAAATTTTTTAAAAATTTTATACATTTTCTTTGGTAGTATATATTTGGACTGAAATTGTGACAATGACCTTTTTTCAATTATTTTTCTCTAAGATTTTAGTGATATAAGAGAAAAAGTTTTTATATATTTGTTTTTAATTTGCCACTATATCAAAACCATTCATTAGTCATCAACTCATTCTTTCTTATTTTTAGTTGATACCTTGGCTTTTACTTATTGAATAAATATTATTGGGTAAGTAGATATTTATACTAGTTTTCATAACAAGAATTTTACTTAATCAAATCCATTAATGAAATCTCATGTTCTATTGTATCAAATCAATAAAATTTCCATAAAACCCTCAAATTAGGGTCTTACTTTATTTAATTACAAAGAATAAAAACAATGATTCAGAATTTCAAAACAAAATAATAGAAGATTAACAATGGTTAATATAATGCATATTATTATCTTCATTGAGAATGTAGACTACTAATTTAATGTACTTATGTTCCTAATACTTGTATTAAAGATATACATCCATCTTGATTTAAAAAGAAGAAAAGGTGGAAGAAAAGATGCCTCTAATCAGGGCCTGATGTATTCTTTCACTTGTTTGTAACCCTGCTTGTGTGGGTATTAGCCACCCTCCTGACTAGTAGGCAAATGCATTGAGCTCAGGGGATCAACCAGCCTGTCTGAGTCCCCTGTGTCTTAGTGAATGACCCAGAAGTTAGGGACCTCATTTGCATCAATATGTGGCAGAGCATTTCAAAAAGCATGAAAATTTCCTTTCTTGCAAGTAGAAAAGAAATCTGAAGTTAATGACAGACATGTAATTATTTCTGTAGTAATCATTTCAATTTTACTATTTGAAAATTTTTGTATTGTTTATAAGTCAACTTTTGTAATTTTTCTTTGGAGAAAAACTCATTTTGTAAGAATATCACCATTGTTAAGGTAAAAATTAAAAATTATTCTTAATTCAAAATATTTACCTATAGTGAGAATTTTCTTTTAAAAACTAATTTCCTGTACTTATATGGTAAGATTACTTAATATCTTGAATTTTATCTGTCAAAAATGTGTCTATACATTTTATTATTTTGAGAAATTAAGTCTTGAAAACATCTAAAAAAGTATAAGCTTTATTTCTTAGTTTCTGATTTATTGATTTTTGCTGTTGTCTTTGTTTGTTTTTTTTTTTTTTTTTTGGTTTTTCTCTGGTTCCGGGAACCGAACTCACGACCTTGCGCTTGCCAGGCAGGCGCTTTGCCGCTGAGCTAAATCCCCAGCCCTTGCCGTTGTCTTTATATTCCTCCTTCTGGCTTACTTGTTCTTCCTTGAAAATTTGCTGAGTTAAACATTTAAGTAATTTATTTTTACCTTTTATATTTAAAATTAATGTATTTTACCTATACATTTCCCTGTATCTTTAACAACTTGACACAAGCTTTTTACTATCATTAAATACCCTATAATTATATGATTTCTTCTTACTATGGATTAATTAATTATTTGTTAACCAGGAGTTATTTAAGTTTTCTTTTTCTTATTTTAAAAATAAAAGGAGGAAAACATTAACAGACAGACAACCTTTTACAAAATAGCAAAAGAACAGTAGAGACAATACAGAGTGACAAACAAAGTGGTAGGAAATTAACAATGCTTGTTATATTACATATTGATATCTTCAAACTAGTTTCTCATGAAAACAGAGACATGCAATATTGATCAATTAAGGACTCATTAACAGTTTCTTTCAGCAAAGAAACAGAAGACAGTAGATCAACTATGTTAACTATCCTGTATATACATACATACAAAATTTCTTCTTCTTTCCCTTCTCTTTTCCCACATCCCAGATGCCCTTTACCCTTGAGCATTTTCCTATCATTTCACAATGTCTATCATACCTCCAAGTTTATATTAACTCTTTCAGGTTTTACACTAGTGAGACAATGCGTGCTTGCACATGCAGGTCTGATTTATTTCACTTATGAGTATGGTCTCTGTGAAGGTTTACCTATAAAAGCCTTGAGTTTATCTTTCTTTATAGCTGAGCAATATTCCATTATATAAAAGTACCACAATTTTCTATCCAGTCCTCAGTGGATGGACATTTGGGTTGCTTCCACAGTTTAGCAATTACAAATTGTGCGGCTATGAACATAGGTGCACATATATGGCTGTGATA
>NW_004955402.1:59409329-59415481 GCF_000276665.1 Chinchilla lanigera | reverse complement strand
CTGGACTTGTTCTGAGTTGGGTGGAGTTCTGGGATTGAGTTTTAGTCCTTTGTTTTGTCATCTTTGCTACCAGATGCAGAAAGCTCAGTTTCCCTCTTCAGTGGCTGCACAGCAAGGGCCACTAGTGTCCTTAGTTTTCCTGTTGGTCAGATTTGCTCCTTAGTGTCCACTGAGAAGCTCTACTTAGTCTTGGGTTTTCCAGCAGTTGTTGATTTGTACCTAGTTGTCCCAGATCTCAGACACAGGCATTAGTGTCAGATGATGGCAGACTGTCTGATCTAGCGTCCCCTTTCATTTCAGGGCACGTGCATGGCCCAGACTCCGGTTGCACTAGTGTGACAATCCTGGTCTAGTGGACCTATGTTCCCAGGCAGTTTAGGGTACAGGCAAAACCCAGACACAAACTGCAAGGTCGACAGATTGTCCACCACCTGCTTCTGTGTCTCCAGTCAGGTCAGGACACATACAGGAACCAGATGCGGCCCAGACCGACAGCAATCACAGACTGCCAGTGCCTGCGACCCCCTGAGGGGCTCCGGGCCCAAATAAAGCACGGACTCGAACCATGGGACCAGCAGCCCTTGGAGCACTGGCTCACTCAGTGCAGGACCTGAGCAGGGAGGGCCCACACATGGACCCCAGTGAGAACAGTCCCTGGGGACTCCAAGTGAGGAACTCCCATTGCCACAGGTGCACGGAGGGCACAGACCCAGACTGCAATGGTGGTGGGGTCCCGGGTTGCCTGCTCTACCCCCAGGAAGTAGATGGGAAACACCTGGCTCTCTCCACAAGTCTCAGCTGGGAACTGTGGCAGTGGGAGTAAAGCAGGGACTCAATCCCTGGGACCATCAGCTCCTGGAGCACTCGCCCACTCGGCACAGGGCCCGCACAGGCAGGGCCCACACGTGAACCGCAATGAGTGCAGTCCCTCGGGCTTCTGAGTGAGGAATTCCTGTCTGCCACGGGTGCACAGAGTGCAGAGACTCAGACTGTAATGGCAGCAGGGTCCTGGGTCACCTGTTCCACCCCCAGGAAGTTGATGGGAACTACCTGGCTCTCTCTGTGAGTTTTAGCTGGGAACTGTGGCAATGGGAGTAAAGCACGGACTGATCCACAGGACCAGCAGCTCTTGAAGCACTCGCTCACTTGGCACAGGGCCCAAGCAAGGAGGGCCTACACACGAATCCCAGTGAGAGCAGTCCCTGGGGCTTCCGAGTGAGGAATTCTGTCTGGCTTTCTCCACGAGTTTCAGCTGGGAACCGTGGTAGTGGGAGTAAAGCACGGACTCGATCCATGGGACCAGCAGCTCCTGGAGCACTCACTCACTCAGCGCAGGGCCCGTGCTGGGAAGGCCCACACGTGAACCCCAGTGACAGCATTTCCCCCTAAGTTTTGTATAGTTTTGAACTTTTTAAATTTTTTGAAGCATATTTCAGAATTAACCTGTAAACTTTTGCTTGCAGGAAGAGGTTATAGAAATACTTTTCCTCATGCTTTCCATTAAACACAACTAAAAATCTTGGACATTATATGTATAATATGTATGAAATGTTATATATTATAAACACTATATACAAAACAAACATAATAATGATATAAAACCAAAAACTATTATATATTATATAGTTTTATTAAACTATTAAAGTTTTTAAATTATTAAATATAATATAGTTTTTATATATAATGTAGTTATTATATAATGACTATTATAATATATAATATCTATTAAACTATTAAACTTTTTAAACTATTATATATAATATAGTTTATATATTATATAGTTATAAATATAAATAAATGTAAATAAATAAATATATACATCTGCATATAAGAAAACCCTGAAAATTATAGTAAGTCAGGCAATTTAGGGTCCCCAGTGGCCAAGGGATGACACATGGTTCATTACTTTGGTTTCTTTTGTCTCATACATCCCAAACACAGAGCTGAAGAAGGCAACTCACACAGAAATGCTACTGCTATATACACAAAAGTCCTAACAAAAACCTAGGTTTTCTATGTAAAAGACCAGGAAAATAGAAAAATTTGAGACATTACAGGCCTACTCCATTCAAACACAAGGAGAAAAAGTACACCCAACTTCCAATTCAGACCACAAATTTCATTAGGCACCTAGATTTCCACCTGTCTAGGATGTGGTGAGGGACTCCAGTACCCCTTCAGGCTAGTGTACAGAGAAGTTGAGTAGGAGTCAAGACTTATCTCAGCCTAGTCCTTGTGATGACAGTGGAGACCACATGTAAGTTTGGATTTGTCTCCTCAAGCTTTAACAGACAGGGTCAGAGGAAGCCTGTTAGAGAGTCAGGGTGTTTCTGAATGGCCAGCAGGAATGAGACACTTGCCATGGTATCAGAGATCATGTAGAGAGGAGCAGGAGGATTGTGAAATAAGGAACATAGGAGCCACTTTCTTCCTCTTCAGCCAGGGTAGTAACAACAACTGTTGGAGCAAGGTAGGAAAAAGCAACTAAAACAGACAGTACAAATAAGAGCTACAGTTACATAATATAATGGAATGGATGTTCATGTTTCAGTAAGCAAAAGAGTAACTCTTCTTGCCATGAAAATTGCAATTTAAATAAGGAAAAAATCATCAGTTAATTGCAATACTGATATAACAGAGATATTAGAGTTACTTAAAAAAAGATTTAAAGCAGCCTTTACAAAAATTCTTCAAATATGACTGTTACAGATGAAAATACAGTTTCAGCAAGTAAACATATTGTCTTACCAGAAAAATAGGAGGGAAAGACAAGAAGTACACTGGAATTTTATAAGTAGAAAGTACACTAATCAAAACAAAAATGCAATAGATTGGCTCAGTAGCAGAATGGGCGAGACACAGAAGAATCAGTGAACCCAACAGAATAATAGAAATTACTTAACCAACAAGGAGAAGATAAACTGAAGAAAATAAATGGCAAGTAAACATCATCTAAGACTAAAACAAATGGGCTAATATCTGTGCCATCAGAGTCCTGTGAAAAAAGAAGGAAGGTCTGAAAAAATATTTGGGAAATATTGGCTAAAAACTTCTCATTTTTACATATTTCTCATCGTTGAAATATGTAAACTTACAGGTTCAAAAAGCTGAGAAATGGCCAGGGATATAGCTCAGTGGCACAGTATTTGCCTGGCAAATGTGAGGTTCTGAGTTTAATTCCCAGTACAAAGAAAAAGATGACAAATATCTAAACAATGTAAAGACAAAAATCCACACAAGACACGTTTTAGTCAAAGTTTTAAAAACTAAAGACAAAGAAAGGATTGTAAAATAAGGAACATGGAAGACGCACTGTATCTTATGAAGAAAAAGACCCTCAAGTGCCAGTGGGTTTGTTTTAAAAAAATGTGTGTTAGTAGAAAGTGGCACATTTTTTTTTCAATGTCATAAAGAAAGAATTAACAACACAGAATCTTATTCAAGGAAAACATTTTTAAAGAATGATAGAGGAGAGAAAACATTTTCAGGTGAAGGAAACCGAAGTATATGTTTCCAGAAGACCTACCCTATGGTTTAACGAGCTTCTAGAAGTAGAAGAGAAATGATGAAGAAAAGAAGTTTGAATATTTGGAGTGAAAGAAAGCAAGATGGGGGCAGGTGGATGTGAGTTAGTATGAGAGATTTTATTTCTCTTCTTGAGTTCTCTAATTTATGTATGACAGAGGAAGCAAAAAATTGTTACACTTTCTGATTCACAGTGCTGTGTAAAATTTAGCATAATTTTATTCTATATGGGGGAGAACAATGTCACTCAAAGGACATAGGTTCTATATTTAAATCTTAGTGGTGAATGTGTCACCAGTAGAATCTGATATGTTATGTATTTATAATGTAATATCTAGAGCAGCCACTAAAAGGTTGTCCAAAGAGATACACTTGAAAATACTATAGATAAGTCAAAATAAAATTTGAAAAAATCTAGAAAACCCAAAGGAAACAGAAAAAAAAGAGAAACCCAAAACAGAAAGAACAAACTTTAGATGAAAAATAAAACAGCATACTTAAGCCATAAAATATCATTACAGTAAACTCATATGGTCTAAATTCAGGGAGCAAAAAACAGACATTAACACAATAAATAAAAAAAAACATGATGTAGGTATATTTCATCTGGAAGAATCTTACTTCATATATAATGATGAAGGGAGGTGGAAAGTAAGAGGATAAAACACATATAAG
The DNA here is from genome assembly GCF_000276665.1 of Chinchilla lanigera. NCBI lineage: Eukaryota > Metazoa > Chordata > Mammalia > Rodentia > Chinchillidae > Chinchilla > Chinchilla lanigera. Next base: position 59,411,281 of record NW_004955402.1, on the reverse strand, counting down.
ATGCAAACAACAATAAAAAGAACCAAGAGCAACTAAACTGATATTTAATAAAGTTTGTTTCAGAGTAAGTTACACTAGAAGGAGAGGGACATTATGTAATTATAAGAAGATCAGTTAACCAAATAAGCAAAGTCCCAGAGTGCCACAGGCAGAGCTATAAAACATGTGTAACAAAAAATGATAGAACTAAAAGGAGGCACAAACACTTAATTCTGGTTGGAGAATTCAAACCAATTATTGGAATAAGTAGAGAAAGCAGCATCAAGAGCAGCCTCATCACTCAATGAAATCTAATCAGCTTTTACTGCACACATTAGCAAACAACAACAGTAGAATATACATGTTTTCAAGCACACTCTACATATATGCAAAGGGAGCCCATCTTTTCTTAGCATTAAAATATTGGTAATCATTTAAAACATTGAAATAATACAGAGTGCATTTTCTGACCATTACAGCATCAAATGGGAAATCAAAAAAGGAAGTATAACATGAAAATCTGTAGGAATTTCGAAGCAAAGACTCATACCTTTAAATAGCCAGTAAGTCAAAAAGAAAGTCTTATGGGAAACAACAATTAAGTTGATCTAAATAAAAATGAAAACATATCCACAGGTAAAGAACTGTAGGATGCAGCTGAAGCACTGTTGAGAGGGAAGTTTGTCACACGAAGTCCACACACTAGAAAAGAAGAAAATCTCAGATAAACAGCCTCAGCTTCTTTTTAAGGAAACAGAAAAGGACAGAAAAATAAACCCAGAGAAAATAAATGAAATAATAAAGACAAGAGTAAAAATCAATGAATTGAAAACAAAAAATAAAAGAGAAAAACATTGAAACATATCAAGTTCTTAAAAAAATCAATAAAAGTGTGAAAAGCAAAGTAAGCAAGCTACAGACCTCATGCACTTATCTTCTCAGGAATATAAATTAAAATTATCATCAATATCTTCTCAGGAATATGTTAATATTATTATTAAAGTACTTCAAATGGAATTTAGTAATGTAAATGAATAGAATTACACACCATGAGTTCGTGGGTCTTATTCCAGGTATGCTGCACTGATTTAATATTTTAAAAAAAAAATGAATGCAATCCATTGAATTAGCAAGCTGAAGAAAAAAATCATATGACTATATCAGTTGAGGCAAAAACATATTTGACAAATTTGTCAAAACATATTTGACAATTTCTGTTAATGATAAAAACTCTCAGTGAGTTAAGGATATAGAGGGATATCCTCAGTTTGCAAAGAACATCCAGTGTACAAAAACCATAGCTGGCATCCTACTTCTTGCAAGAGTAACTATTTTCCCTGCACACTGACAATTAGGCAAGGATACTCACTGTCATCACTATTATTCAACTTGTTTTTGGAAATTGTAGCAATCATGATAGCTAGAGAAGAAGAAATAAATTGCATTTAGGTCAGAAAGTGGAATAATAAACCTGTGTCTGTTTTCAGATCACATGATTATCAAGGTATAATGTCAAGTAATCTACAAAACAAATAGCAAACACAAACCCCCTAGCACTAATACAGGAGATGAGGAAGTTCATGGGATTATAAATCATTGTGAAAAATTAACTGTACTTTTATGTACTAAGAAATATAACCTGTAAACCAAAACTATAAACACTTTACAATAATATTTATAAAAGCTTTCAAAAAATTAAATGTTTAGATGCAAATCTAGGTAAACATGCAGTACTTGAATGCTGAAAATTATAAAGAGCTGATAAAAGAAATCAAACAGTATCTAAATAAATGGAAAGAGAATCTTTGTTCATGAATTAGAAGATTCAACTTAGAAAAGATATAAATTACAGCCAGGTGTGGTAAGCACATCTATAAATCAGTATCAGGAGGCTGAGACAGAAAGATAGCAAGTTTGAGGTCACCTGGATTACATAGTAAATCCAAGTATAGCCTGATCTACATAGTCAGAAC
>NW_004955402.1:59379552-59409229 GCF_000276665.1 Chinchilla lanigera | reverse complement strand
TTTTTACCAAAGTTCCATTTATAAATATTGGCAAGATTATTCTAAAATTTTAATGGAAAGTTGCAGCCTTGAGAATAGCTAAAATTGTGAAACAACAGTGTGGGAGGAATCCTGTCCTATAAGAAGAGCTTAGCACAGCATCAAGACAATGGCAGAGGGACCACCCGTAGGTAGTGAGGTGGCTAGTGATGGATCCACAGGAGTACAGACAACAACACTAATAATTCAATAGAAGGAGTCTTTTTAACAATAAATTAACCTTACCTCTTACAGAAAAGATGACTCTGAATGCATCTAGATTTAAATGTAAAGCATTTAATTATAAAACATTTTAGAAGGTGTTATGGTTTGATTCTGGATGTCCTCCCAAAGTCTCATGCATTCATGGGGAAGGCTTCTAGAGTTCATGATTGATTCATGGGTGTGAGTGCTACATCAGCCCTGGGGTGGATAGTTTGCATATGTAAGGGAGAGAAAGAGGCTGCTTGCCACCACTTTTCCCTTTCACTCTTTCTTGCTGTTGCTATCTTCCACTGCCATGAACTCTTGCCCTCTGCCATGTGCCACTCTGCCTGGGACCCAACCAAGTATGAAATGAAACTTCCACAAACTGTAAGATAAATAAATCTTTCCTTCCCTAATTTTTGGTGTCAGGTATTTTGTCTCAGTAATGACAGAAAAGTAACCAAGACAATTTAGTACCAGAAAAGTGGGGTTGTTACTGTGACTATACCTGACAATGTGGTTTAAGAACCTTTGGAAACGGCTTGTGGGGAGAGTTTGGAAATGTTCAGAGACATCACCTGAAAGAGTAGAGCTGGAACACCTTCAGCTCTTCTCTATGGAAGATTCTAGTCAGAACTCAGAGTACCAGAAGGCTGGTAGAAATCCTGATGGTAAAGACCGGGTTTGGGAGGTTTCTGTTGGGAAGAAGGACTGCATTGGGTATTGGACTCCAGACGATGTATGATATGACTTGGCAGAAAGTTTGTCTGCGTTTTGTTTGTGTCCAGAGACTTTGCCTGAGACTAATTAACCTGGCAAAAGAAATTTCAAGGCAGTTGAATGTTGAGGTGGTGACATGGCTATTGTTGTGACATGGGGGCTTTTAGACAGATTTATATTGAGAATCAAGAGCAAAGAGCCCAGCAGGACGATTTAAAATGTTGTGAGTTTGGCTCAAAAGGAAGCTCCAGAAAGGTTTGGCTGCAAAGATAAGGCTGAGGAGATCTCCACTGCTGAGAAGAAACAAGAGAATCAAAAAGATGGACTGAGGGTCTCACAAGAAGCAGCAAGTCTCCACCCTTTGCAGCCTCAAAACTGCAAAGGTGAAAGACTTTGCTTTGAAAAGAAAACCAGAGTGCCATGTTCCAGAATGGTGGTGGCATAGAGAATTTGCTCCTCAGAATTGGATTCAGAGTGCCCAGTGATCCAGGCACTCGACCCCTATAGCCAAGAGAGGGAAATGCTTGGGTCCTGCTCCACATGGCAGCAGACCTAGGCATCATCCACGTGGCACTGGTTTTAGGTGCATACAGAATGCAAGAATTCTGAGGTTAAAAAGATTTCCACCTCAATTTTGGAAGGCTTAGGAGGCCAGGCTGTTTGCCCCTGAGAGGGCAGTTTGTGAAGCTGTGAGTGTGAAGTGAAAGGTGCAGAGGAGACCTCAGAGGTTTGGAAAAGCCAGGAACATGGATATAGTCTAAGGAAAACTGCAAGGAGGGAGCAAAGCAGGCCCAAGAAAGAAGCCATGGGAGCTGTTACCACTGGAAGTGCCATAGGGGTGGAGTCATGCAAGACCTTTGGAGCTCACAATGTGCCACAGATTGCTTCAGATGCTGGACATGGAACTAGAGAACATAATGTTATCCTTGCTGAATTTTGGACTTGCTTTGGTCCCAGTGCTTTGTATCCCCCTGTTTGTGCATTTTGGAATGGTAATGCTTATTTTGTGCCATTGAGTGTTGGAAGTGCTTAACTTTTCATTTGTACAGGGGTTCACAGCTGAGAGTTTGCCTTATATCTTGGAGGAAACTTGGGACTTAGACTTTTCATCAATACTGAAACTGTCAGGATTTTAGCAGCTATTAGAGCTGGACTAAAATGCCTTTTGCATGAAGGGATGTGCATGAGTCTTTGTGGGGTCAGGGGTGGAATGTTATGGTTTCGTTCTGGATGTCCCCTCAAAGCCTCATGCAGTCATGGGGCAGGCTTCTAGAGTTTATGATTGATTCATGGGTGTGACTGCTACACCTGCCTGGGGGCAGATGGTTTGCTTATGTAAGGGAGAGAAAGAGGCTGCTTGCCACCTCTCCTTCCTTTTGCTCTTTCTTGCTTTTGCTATCTTCCACAACCAGGAACTCTTGCCCTGTGCCATGCCACCTTGCCTTAGAGCCTGCAAAACATGGGCTGAAACCTCTACAAACTGTAAGCTAAATAAACCTTTCCTTCCTTAATTTTGGGTGTCAGGTATTTTGTCTCAATGAGAGAAAAGTAACCAAGACAGAAGGGATCATAGGAGAATATTTTCAGGACCTGAGGCTTGAAGAACTGTGCTTCCATATCACAATAACTGAATCCACAAGAAAAAAAGCATCAGTAAACTGAACTGGATCAAAACAAAAATGATCACTCTCTGAAAGTCCCTACTAAGAGAATGGACAGACAATCACAAACTGAGAGAATATTGTAAAACATATATGTGATAAAGAATTCATTTTACAAATGTGTAGAATTTTCAAAACCCAACAGTAAGAATGAAAACAATCTAATGACGCACTAAAACCTTTTACTGCAAAGGGTATATACAAATGGCAAATAAGAAGGTAAGAGTTCAGCCTCACTAGCCTTAAAGAATTCAAATTAAGACACACCTGTTAGAACAGGCAAAATACAAATTAGTGGGGCCAGGGATATAGTTCAGGAGCACGGCACCTGCCTGGCAAGCATGAAGTCCTTAGTTCAATTCCCAGTACAAAAAAACCAACTAGTGATAACATCACATGCTGGTGTGAACTCAGAGAAGCTTGGCCATTCATTGTTAGTGGAGTGCTAAATGGACACTTGTGGCATCTCAGACTTGCCTATGAACTTTTGACTGCTGTGTACCCTTTAATTATTTTGCTTTTGTGCTCTGCCTCCAGATTTCAGAATTAATTCTTCCATCCTGCCTTCATTCATGTAATTCCTGCTTCTTTCCTCAACCCCTTTTCCAGGAAAGATGTTGTGTGGTCTACTTTTCTGATGGGGCCCTCCTGATCCCTCCTACCCTTGGACCCTGTCCCAGCTATCCAAGCTCCTTGGCTCACTCACAGTTTTTCTTTCCAGCCATCCACTATGAAAGCAGTTCCTTTTTGTCTCTGGGCCCACCTGTTGTTGCTCTACCTGTTCTACTGCTGAGGTAGAACCTCTCGGGTCGAGGGACCTGGGCCCGTGGTAAGCGGCGACATGGTGAAGAAAGAGACACCGGAGACCAGGCTGATGGCGCTGATCTACTTTATTGCGGAAGTATCAGGCATTTTATAGAGCAGGCTAGGGGCTTGGCAAAAGGGGGCGTGATTATTGAGGGGAGGCACCGAGGGAGGGGCAGAGCGGGACAGCTGGGCGGGGCGACTCACTCGGTTTGCAGAGGATATGACAAGTCTAAGTTTGCTCAGACTCGCTCCTCTGCCACGGCAGTCAACCAGACCTCTAGGCCCCTGTTTCCCACATACTGCCCCTCATTTTCCTTGTGTACTAAATTAAAAATGTCTTTAGGATCATTAAAGTCTGTAGTTTAATGGTAGAGATGGAGAAATCAGGTCTATGACCCTGACAAATAACTTCCCCAGTGTGTTTTGGGTACCTAGACCAGATAGTCTCATGATTTTCATTTCAGTCCTGTGAAATTCTCACCAGCTTACCAATTTCTTATCCCTGAAGGGATGAGCTCATTCTGTACTCTTGTTTGATCACACCCTCTCCTTTAATGATTAGTAACTGTCCCATCAAGATGTATGTCTTTATTCCTTTGTGTGCATGTGTGTTAGGGGGTGCTAGTCTTCTTCCCAAGAGGCTGGGGATGTCACAGGTGAGCAGACCATGAAAGACAGTAAGGAGTTAGGTTTTGTTCTGTAACAATGAGGATCCACTGGACACTACTGTGGAGGAGATATCAGGGCCATTTTATGTTTAAAAACAACAATGAGTGGAGCTGGAGAGGAGGTGGGGGAGAAGTGCTGGGAAGGAAGGTGACACTTCCTGGGTGATGGAACTGACGGACTTGCGTCTGTGTGGAGAGGAGCACAGAGGTCAGTGCACCTACCCAGGGCCTGAGTGAGCCTGCTGGGGAGAGCGGGCAGAGGAAGGAGTTGATATCAATGATAGGATCTTTTGATCCAGGGACAGTAGAAATGTAGAAGTTAGATTGGGACAGATATTGCAGGCACACAGGCTTCTGCACAGAAAAAGCTTTATCGGAAGGGAGAAAGGGTTTCTACTGAATTGGGGCTTGGGCTGAAAAAAGTCAGCAATTGGTTGAGAGTGTGATCAAGCTACTGCTCACAGAACAAAGGGCCACAGGGTTTTATTGATTCATTAGGGTAGGCTGAAGTTCAGTTGCTTCCATGGACCAAAGATGTGGTTGCAAAAGACATTTCTTCTTGTGATGGACTTGGACCACTTGGCAGTCATGGTTAACTTACTTTAGAGGCTGTTGAATTTTCATGTATGTGGCACCATCATCCTGTGCAAAACATTTCAGTCTTGTGGATCTGGGCCCTATGATGAGGCCAAAGGACTTCAGGTACTTGGAGTTTTTGGACTTAAAAAAAAAAAGGTGAAGACAACAAAGAAGGGAGAGAGAAGGAAAAGAAAATACATGCAATTTCTAATGAGTGATAGGGCAACTTTAGCCTGTATTACAGTCTTGGACAAAACATCTGTAAATGATAAACATGTTGACGTGCAAAGATGACCCAAGTGTGAGACAGCAAAGGTGACAGAAACAATATGAAGTAGAGATGCACAGCCTTTTATCCCGTTTCAGTCACTCACCAGATCTTTATAGGCTCAAATGAAGGATCAGTGTTCTCAGTGGAAGTAGTCTTCAATTCCCTGAGAACTGCCATTGTTCCCATATATTAGAGGAGTTATCTACAGCAAAGCTACTGGAAAGCTAATGATGTATTCTCCAGCTGTGACCTCCAAAAGTAGTGATATGTAAGTTGACTAAGAGCAAGTGAAGCTACAGGACTTATTTAGGTTCTTGTACATTCTGCTTCTGTGATTTTATCAGTCTCATGGTGGGTCTGTTGAAACATGCCATGCTGCAAAGGGTAAACTTATTGTGGCCAGGGCTCATTTTGTTGTCCTAACCTTCTGTCTCATCATGCTGGTCCCTAACTGTCTCCAGGTGACACAATGATGTTCAGACTGGGAGGCTGGATGGAAATTATGCCAGTGGGCAAGACAGAAGAAAAGCGAAGGAGTTCAGTTGAATGGAAGGAGAAACCTTTCCAAAAACATTTAGTTGGCTGGGATGTGGACCTCAACCTATGTACATGAGGGCCCCTGCTCTTCGGATGGTAAATGTGTTGGGAAAATGCTGAGTATCACCAGGCCCTGATCTGGTGCTCACCTAAACCAACTGACATTTTCTCACTGCTGCCAAAATGCAGTGCATATCATGGAATCTTAGCTCCACTTCTAACACTTTCTATTGTTTTCCTGTGCACCATTTGTTTACCCAGCCCTTTCATCAGATGTAAGAGCAACATTCCTTTTGTTCTTAACTAGAAAGGTCTCATTTTAGAGAGCTTCTTGTCCCTTTTTCCTCTTGCCCGCAGAACCCATTTGTTGTCATTTTCATTCTCTCTCACTAAAAACTGCTGCTCATCAGAATGACTAAAAATATGAAACATATATTTGAAATATATGAACTATAAAACTATATTTCCCTACACCCAAATTAAGCCTTGCAGAAGGACATTAATATGCCCTGATTCTCTTTAGCTATTGAATTTTTCAACAATCCAATCCCAAACCCATATTTATATTTTGTCACAAATGAGATGAACAGGGGTAATTGACATTAATGATTTTTCAACTCACCTTTATTTGTGCTATTGTTTCATTCTGACCATGCTGTTCCCTTTCCAATTCTGGCTCTCTCCCACTGCACACTAAGGCTCACAAGATCTATCTTTATTTCACTGAGTTTTACAACTCAGAAGCTAGTCATATCCCAGAACACTGACACTGATATCCTGTGGTGTCTGGAATTTACATTAGTTGTTTATTTGCACACTTTGGTTAGGGATCATTTCACTGTGGAACTCAGACTCAGTCAAACACAAGTTCACACAGACACACATGCACTGCAGACAGATTTCTCCAGTTATATTCATAACACCCAATTATCACAGGGTTTTCATATAAAAAAATGACCACCAATGTTGTTTGAGGTCTGTACCATCTTATCCAGAGAACACTAAGTAGCACACTATTGCAGCTATGTGACAGACTAATAACAATAAAGTGATGTAGGGTGGGTTGAGGGAGAATATATAGGGAAAGGATCTCTGAAATGGGAGACAGTCATTCCTGAACATTTTGATTTGGCCTTTCTTAATTATTCTGAGTACTGTGTTGAAATGGTTGCCTACTGAAATGGCTGTCCATTGTTGAGAAACTGAACTTGATCAGTGGAAAGATAGTCAGTGGTGACTTTTGTTGAGTCCAATGGAAACCAAGTTAAAAAGAAAATAATTTATTGTTATACTTCCTTAGAGTTCAGACTTACAGCATGTTTATATCCTATAATTTAGGAATCTTTGCAAAGAAAATCATGCAACCAGTGAATTCCACATTTGCCTTCATTTTAGTCTAGATAAAGGCATCCTCCTGTAGGAACTAGACAGCATGTCATGTGCCAACACAAGGAAAGAGACATTTAGAATTGACTTCATGGCCTAGGGAAAATAAATGATTACAATGGGAAGAGTCACATTGCAACCCCAAACTTCAACCTGCTGAGTCCCACCGAGACTATAGATGTCATCATGAGCCTCCCACATCCTGATTTTCACCCTTCTATGTAAAACAGTGTACTCTGGGGCTAAATTGGTAGCTGTAATTAATGTAATTGAAAGTAAAACTATTTAATCAGACCACAAGTCTTCTAACACATTAATAGAAATTATACAAAGTGTTATACCTTGGCTTGAAGTAGAGATCACTATCAACATGAATACTTTTTGTAGAATAAAATATATATTGGAAATTATATAAATTGTTAAAGTATATATTATAAACATTAGTGTAGCGTACACAGGTATTAGATATATTGAGTACATTCATTCATTTAATCAACAAACACTTAAGTGTTCATTATATGACAGGCACTTTGCTGAACTCCTGGGATCTCTTATTTCCAAGGTATTCATGATTTAAAGCAACAGACTTCCTGTTTCCAAGCTTTGGAAAACACATGTCTATATGAAAAGATGCTTAAAAGGTTAAGAGAGATTCAGAAGGTAAAAATGCACTCTGTTACAATTAGCACAACCTAAGTATTTGAGAAGAGATGGACTAGTGGAAAAATTTCTGGAAAAAGAGAGAAAATGTGTTAACATCAGGAAAGATGTTGGTAACTTATCTGAACTGGAAAGGTTGGAACCTTGTGAGAGTGAGTTCAAAAAATGTCCATCATTGTCTGATCCCCTTTCTGGGTCACTGAGGAAGTCACCCCAGCACCAAGGCCAGGAAACACCAGAGGGCCCAACAAAGACAGGGAAACAAATAAACAGTCTTCAGATAAAGTGTCTAATCCCAAAGGATCAAGTCTAGGCAGACCAGTAAGACAATGCAAGTTAAAGGAGATAAACATCTAGAACAAATGCAAATTTTTTTTTAGAATAGAGAATGAATGAATGGGCAGGAGATATTAAAGGCGAAAAAGGTGAATTAGGAAACACTATGGGAAAGTTGAAGAATTCGTAGAAAATGCATTTGATGATTGAATAGCTAAGCAATATCAAGTGTTTCCATATCTTTTGTATGCACTATCAACCCATATATCTAATAAATTTCTACATTCAAGATAATGTGCTGTCCAGTGCCTGTCTGGCAAGTTCAAGGTTGTGAGTTCAATTCCTGGTCCTGGAAGAAAAACAAAAAACAAACAAACAAACAAACAGATAATGTGCTATCGTATAAAAGAATCAGAATACAAATAAATGTAAAACAAGAAATTTAAAACACTTAAGTGTTCAAACACTTAAGCTTCTAAACTCTTAGTAATTTAGATTTAATCAATATTAAATTTTTTTATTTGCTTTAATTGTTTGGTCAATCTTGCATTCTTCCATCTGGTAATCTGAGCAATTCACTGACAATAATAATATGTAATATAACAACAATTGTTAACTTCCTATCACCTTGTTCTGAAATTCTGTATAATTTTTTTATTGTTTTTGTGTTGTTTTGTTTTTGTCTTGGTTGTTTTTATTTTGTTTTCTTTTCTCTTTAAAATAAAAAAATTAAATTTTTCTAACACTGTGTCAGTAGCCAGGTAAAATTGTTTTGGTGACTTCAAGAATAAACACATATAGAAGAGAGGCATCCTGTTATAATAAAAAGCACACTGCACTTGGAATAAATCATTTGGAGTACTGGCTCTCTTGCTTACTGGTTGTGTTACTTCAAGCCAGTCCCTATATTCTCTGAAATTCAGTTTTCTCTTCAGTAAAGTCAGGGCACTGTATCCATCATTATCAAATAAGATCTTTGATTGCAAGCAACAGAAATTTGATATGACTAACCTAAATAGAAAATGATTTTATTGAAAGGATATTATGTAGCCCACAGAAATCAAAAGAAGCCTGGAGAGATATTTTCATAAAAAAATATGAATCCAGTTTTTCCCTGGGGCTGAGTAGCAAGAACTAACAAACAGTCATGTCCAGAAACCACTATGAAAATTAAGGCGATCCGTCCATTTTTAAAATTTTTACACATTATATTGAATACTCAACTCTAGTAGAGTTCAACTGGCCTAGCTTGGTGCACGCTCAGGTTTGAGTCAGGGGCGGGCAGGGAATTCAATCCCCTAGGATTGCACACATTGCAAAGAATTTATAACCCAAAAGGACGTCAAAACAAGGTTTAAAAAGGAGGGGAGAGAGAAACAAGAACCCACACTCTTCGCTGTAGTGGGGCTGTAGACTGTTAGCTGCTGCCAGTGCCTATTTAGGTGCCCTTGACATTAGGCGCCTTGCCCAGCAGAAAACATCCAGCTCAGAGAAACTGTGGAGCCCTGTGTGCAAGATGATTCTACCAGTGGAAGTAGGCAAGCTGCTTCCTTCCTCATTCACTAGCGGGTGTCCAATCGGGCTGGCAAGTGAAATGGCACGGTGGAAGGCACAGTGGGCTGAGAGCATTGCTCTTATCCCTTCGGATGGTGAATGGACTGCCAGCCTCCCTTCCCCACACCTCCAAAGATTCCCTTCTTGACCTCATTCCTCCTCTCCAGCCTCTGCATCATTTTAAGTTTTTCCTTTATTATGTTTTTCTTTCTGTCTGCTTTAAATTAAGAAGGCATAAAATTCTATTTCTTTCAATTTGGAATTCAATAAACAAATTTACTTGTGAGTATAGTTTAGTTGTGTAGATTTTCAATCTGTCTTTTTTATTATTGCATTTTTAATTTTATCCTTCACCGTAAAATAATTCACAATACTATTTTTAAATACATAAAAATACTTTTTAAGTAGTGAAAATTGTCTCCTTTTATCAAATATGTGGAATTTTTTATGATTTCTTCAGCTTTCAGATGTGTTTCCAGTTTATTTATAAGTCCTGTTTTTAAATAATATCTTCTACATGAAACATTTTGTCCTTAATATTTGCAAAAGTACTTGGATATTTCTATGTATTCAATCATTTTAGTGTTGAAAATTCTGAATGATCGTGAACTAATGATTGGTCTTTCCCCCTTCTCTTAATGATCCAGAACTGTTCTCTTCAACCTGCCTGTGGACAGACCCAGCCACTGCTGACTGTGTACAGCCTGTGAGCTGAGAATAGTTTTGTAATTTTTGATGCTTTAAAAGTCCAAAAAGGGGCTGGGGATTTAGCTCAGTGGCACAGTGCTTGCCTGGCAAGTGCGACATCATGAGTTTGATTCCTGGTACCGGAAAAAAAAAAAAAAGTCCAAAGAATAATATGTTATGGCATATGAAAATGAGATGGAACTCAGATTCAGTGTCCCTCTCAGAGGGACACAGCCATACCCATTCATACGCACCTTGTCTCTGGTTGCTTTCTGGATATAGCAGCAGAGCTGAGTAATGGAGCCGAGATCATATGGCTCAAAAAGGGTGAAACATTAGCTCCTTGGCCCTTTGTAGAAGCTAGTTGCCCTCCTATGTCTACAGCAGTGATATGAGCATTATTTTCTATGAACACCTTTGAAGAATTGCGTGCATGATGCCATGTGGAGCCCAGGTTCCTCTGTATAGCCCAAGTTTACAGGAATTTAAAGCACTGCAATATGTACATTTGTACCAGGTAGGGACAGTGTGTTGACAATAGTGCTGATTGGGACTACACACAGGGCCATGAGGCTGTTGGCTTTGGTGAGCCAGTAGGCTGTATCTTCAAGATCCCCATCCTTCTCAATTAAAGCACATTGGAATGGGAAAAGAAAGGGGTGCTCTTACCCTAGGGATAACCTTGAATCCTCTTATTTCATTATGCTTCTGAGAAGCCAACTGCAAATGTGGTTTTTATTATGGTAAAGTCTTTCTTGTGACATATCTCTTACCTAGAACATAATGTCACTCCTCATCACTGTTGAAAAACAACTGGCAGGGGCTGGGGATTTAGCTCAGCGGCAAAAGCGCCTGCCTGGCAAGCGCAAGGTCGTGAGTTCGGTTCCCGGTACCGGAGGAAAACCAAAAAAAAAAAGAAAAACAACTGGCATATTGAAGAGTGCTGGCTGGCACATTTTTAGAAAAATGACAAAATGAGTGTCTCTCTGGTGTTTGTTGGTGCCTCATTGCACCAAACAAGACAGTCTCAGTCTGTTTTTATTACCTAAAATACAGCCATAGTGAAAAATATTCACATGTTAATGGGTCCCAAGGACTATTTCATCCCTGGGGTGTACCTCCATCTTGCCTGACACTACTGGATTTCTACCTTCATGAAAGTTACAGGGTGGTGGTAAGAGAGACATTAAGTGAAATATTGTAATAATGGTACTGTGATATGCTCAGGGCAATGACAGGAGGAGGGAGAAGATATGGACCTGTATAGAGAAGGAAATAACAAAAGAGAGTTTTTAAGGCAAATATCAAAATAACGAAACCTGCATGTGGGAGAACAGGAGAACTATTTCCATTCTCCTGGGAGGGAACAGAAGGATGGGACTTACAAACCAGGCTCAAATTATTGTACCAGAGCTTCATAGCTATGGAATCCATGGAGGGTCATCAGAGCTAGGAGTCAGGGTTTGAAGGATGCTGCATGGGTTGGCAGCAGGTGAGCTCCAGGCTAGGGTAGCAGAAGACCGATCAGGTAATCCACATGAGCACAGATAGGGTTATGCCTATGAAGGGAAGGGGAGCTTGCAATATGCAGGTGGGTGAACATAGTGGCCAACTAGGGCAAAAGGGGAGCCTGAGTCACAGACTCCATCAAGCATTCAGCCTGGGAACCATGTCCAAAGACTGAAATGACTGGAGAAAGGGTCTCCAAGATGATAAGAGAGGGTCCTAATATTTTGCACACTGCATCCAGGCCAACCATTTCCCCTGCACACCTGCAGCAGCCTGTCCACCCCTCTCCTAGCTGCCTTTTCCCACAATCTTGCTTGTTTCCCTTGGGATTCTTATCCTTATCTGTGATTGCTCCATGTATCTATTCACTTTGCAAAAATCTGTATGAGTTTCCTAAGAACAGACTTCAAATTTGATAGTGTAAAACAAAAGCGATTTAGTCCTTCAGAGCTCTAGGGGCCAGTGCTCCTGAATCAGTACCAGTGCTCAGAATCAATGGGGAGAATCTCTTCCCAGTTCTCTCAATATCTAGTGGCCCCAAGAACCTCTTGGTCCATGGCTGCATCATTCCAATCCCTTTTCCCCCTTTCCTGTGGTCACAGTGCCTCTCCCTCTTCTGTGGCTAAGCATTCTTCTGCCTCTCATCACACTTAGGATGGCATTGAGGGCTCACCCAGTTATTCAGATTAATTTTCCCACTCTAAATCCTTGGGTTAACCACATCTGCAAAGTCACTATTTGCTGTGTAAGGAAACATTTCCAGAATCCAGGAATTAAGACACAGGTATCTTTCTTGAAAGTGGCAATATTCAAGCTAACACACTAAATTTCTTGCTAAAATTTAGTCCTCACCAGGGTGGGTTCCCCAAATGCTGTATCCACTATATCACCCCTGTCCTAGGACAGAGCTTGGCACATGGGAGGGGTTTGATACACATATATGTTCCTGTGCTTAATCTCAAATTCTAGTATCATTTGCTTTAAAGTATCTCTAAAGTAGTGTTTCAGTTTGCTTTTTTTTTGCTGAACCCCATTGTTCAGTCACATTCCTTGCTTTTTAAAATTTATTTTTATTAGTACATGTTTGCACAAAAAAGGTTTACATTCCTTCTGTAGAGTTGGTATATATACATAGCACACCTTAATTCATTTTTTATTTCCTTACCTCTCCACCTATACACTGATCCCCTTCCCATTTAAGAAAGATCTGTCTCCCTACTTCCTATTATCTATCTTTGATTTTGCCCTTTATTTATAATTTGGGTTTCTTATATAAGAGAATCCATGGATATTATAAGCTTATATATCTGATTTATTTCACTCAAACTTATGGTCTCAAGAGTCATCCATTTTCCTACAAAAACCTTTTTTAGGGAAGATTAATATCTTATTCTGTGTAAATATCACATTTTTTACCCATTTATCTTGTGATGGACATATAAAGTCCTTCTAAGGTTTAGCTATTATGAGTTATGCTGCTATAAACATTGGTATGCATGTACCATTCTAACATGTTGTTTTTAACTATTTCAGGAAGATACCTGAAAGTGAACTACCTGGTTTTCTTCTTTTTCTTTTTCTTTTATGAAACAATAAAACAAATTTCATAATCAAATAATGAGACAATAATAGTTATTACACTGTGTATCATTATCTTCAAATTAGTTGCTTGGAGTACAAGACATAAACAACAAAGATTCTTAAAAAAAAGAAACAAACAGATAATAACACAAAACTTTCTTTTCAATGAACTAAGATAGTTTTAGTTTTATGAAGAATCTCCATCCTGATTTCCACAGTAGTTGTACTAATTTACATTCCCACCTACGATTTAGAAGGGTTTCTTTTTCCCCCAGTCTCATCAATATATGTTGTTATTTGACTTTTTTTTTTTTATGATGACCACTTTTTCTGCCATAAGTTGGTATCTCGTTGTTTTAATTTGTATTTGTCTAATGGCCAAAGGTGTTGAGCATTTCTTCATGTATTTATTGGCCATCTGTAGTGCTACTGAGAAGTGTTAATTTTAGTTGTGCATCTTTTTGACTGGGCCTTTCATTTTGGGGGAGGTCTAATTTTTTGAGTCCTTTATATATTCTAGATATTAGTTCTTTGGGGAATAGCTGGCCAAATTTCTTTTCCCATTCTGTAGATTGTCCTTTCACTCTGTTGGTCATTTCCTTTTCTGTGCATCTCATTTGCTGATTCTGGTACTATTTCCTGTACAATTGGGGTTCTGTGCAGGAAGTCCTTGCCTAGGCCAATGACTTTAAGAGTTTTATCTGTTTTAGCTTCCATCAGGTTAAGCATTTTTGTTTTAACATTTAGTTCCTACTTTTTCAACTCTGTGTCCATGGCTTATTTTCAAGACCATTGGTGGGCTGTCAGGTTTGGAAGACCAGACTTTGTCACCCTAGCAGCATGGAGAGTTGCCGTGGCTGTGAGTGAGAGGGCCTGACACCAGGCAGACACTCAAGCCCAAACACGCCCTACAACCTCTGCCCTCAGGGCTGACCGTCAAGTCTTAAGCCAACCCTTTGAGGAGTTGGGGAAACAAGAAGGTCAGAGCACTCTCCTCTCCTCCCATGTCAGTTCTGTGTGTTGGTTTGCTCATATGGTGGCACTCAGAAGCTAGAAAATTAATTTGAGCACAGAGCACTATATTCACCAATCTTCAGATGCAGTTGAATTGGAGAAAGTGGTGTTGAGGAGATTCAAATCAGGAAAAAGGTTGATGTCACATCCTAGTAATACTAGATCAGAGGATGCCTTATTGATATTCTCAGGGCACAAATAATACATTGGTATATCCATATCTTTATTCTACATATTTAAGTGCCTAGGGAAGACAATTGGATATGTGTTTTAATGAATTTGCATACTTGGAAACTATTTGAAATAGTTCCACTAAATATCAAAGTTAGTAATGGCTGTGAAATACATTAATGTACAATTTGAAGAGGCTTTCCTGCCACAAATGATGCTACATTATCCATCAAATTTTTACACGTAAAGATAATTTCAATATATTTAAATTTCTTTGTTATATTTTCAATTATAAGAGCACTTTACTTTTGGTCTTGGAAGGATATTTAGAACTCCACTTTTTATGGATTGAAAACCAAAGTTTAGCGTAGTTGTTTTACTTACAAATGTGGTCTGTATCACATCAATAAAGCTAGGATATTTACAAAGTCAAAGCTTGCCTGGATGGAGTTTTCTGGTTATTATTAATGAATATTCAAGGAACTATGGACTTCCTCAGGATGGTGTCAATTTCCATGCCACACAGAGCTGACAAATCTCAAGCTCCAGTTTAGCCAAATTCTTTAACAGCAGTGCTTCTATAATTTTAAAGAAAGATATGTTTGTCTTCCTACTTCTAGATCGTTTGCTTTGCAACATCATGATCTTCATCATCATCATGAACAGTAGCAACAGCAGTGTCTTAAGCAGCAGCATTAATACCATTTAACATCAACTACCAGTAGCATCACTTACTATTAATGAGGTATTTATCTGTATTGAGATTTGTGTTAAGAGCACTTTGCAAACATTATTTTATTAAATCAAATAGTAATCTAATTGATAGCCAAATGACTCATTTTTAAGTGAATATGTTGAGACTTAGAGAGATTAAGTAATTTATCCAGAGTAACTGAGCTGGGAATGAATAAAGCTAGGTTTGAATCCAGAAAATAGGTTTCCAAAGTCTCAGAATCCACCAAGTATGCATGCACTCTGTTATTGGAGCAAACGCATTCCTTTCACGACATACCTTAAAACAAACTTGAAATTTTTATTTGAAATAAACATAAAGTTTATTTCAATTATAAGAAGTATAAATTGAAATAAACATCAAGTTTATTTCAATTATAAGAAGTGGACACTTCTTATAATTGTTTGTATTTGAACAGAAAAACTTAAAGATGACCTCATACATGAGCTGGGTGTTCCCCCACAAAAGGAAAAGTGTAGGCCTATCTTCTAATCATTCATAATGTGAAGTGTGATCAAAATATATGGTGAGTGTTTAAATTTTTTAAAGATGCATTACAATAAAAGAAATATTTTCTCTTTCTTAAAACACAGACCCATCATTCTTGCCACTTTCTGAATCAGTTCTGAAAGTTTTCTTTCAAGAGTGACTTCACAGGAGCTGGGGATTTAGCTCAGCGGCAAAAGTGCTTGCCTGGCAAGCGCAAGGTCATGAGTTCGGTTCCTGGTACCGGAGAAAAACCAAAAAAAAAAAAAGAGTGACTTCACAAAGTGTGATCAAAACTACTGTGAATACTGTTGCTAAGTGCCATTCAATGGAAAGGCTGCTCATAAAAATATTATGGTGTATTCTCATCTATCTTATTAACCATATCTGGCACCATGTGACTTCTGGCTCTTCCCTAAAATCAAAATGACCTTGAAAAATCAACCATTTGAACTGATTCAAGACACTGAGTTAGCCATGACAGTACAACTTTAGAAAGTAGAAAGAATGCTGTGATAAGTGTGTTCAAAGTGAGAGGGGCTGATAGTTGTTTTGGTTACTTTACTCTTGTTGCTGAGACAAAGTACCCAATGTCTAAAATTAAGGAAGGGAAAGTTTATTTATCTCACAGTGCATAGAAGTTTCAGTCTACTATTGGCTGGTTCCAAAGCAGGGTGGCATGGCAGAGGAGCAACAGTTCATAGTGGTGGAAGATATAAAAGCAATAGGAGCAAAAAAGGGGTAGGGAAAACTCTTTCCCTCCATTATATTGTATGTAGGATACCCACCCTAGGGCAAGTGTAGCACTCACACCATCTCCTTGCCCTCCTCTTGCACAAACTTAGGATGTTTACAAAGTGAGGACCCTGGCCCATTGTTAAGTCACTTAGTTAAACTTTTAAGCTTCTCAAGTTGACACAATGAATCAACCATTACAATAGTCTAGAGTGTAAACAGTCACCCTAGGGCATGTCCTCTACCCCCTAGGATGAAGAACTGCTGAGTTGATTAAGTTCTTGAACATCTCAAGTTTACATGATGTATCAACATTAGAGTAGTAACGTGTCTTTTACTGCAATAAATTCTTAAAAATGTAAATCTTTACTGTATTTTTTAGTCACATTTCACAAAACATGCACATACACACATGGCATAATAATCACTCACTTTTCAGTGGTTGTAAACAGGAGCCAAGTAATACTTGTTCAGTTATCTGTGAGTACTAAGACCTTGCCTCATGTGTGTCCAGTGCTCTCACAGGGTTGCATCCTGTGGTCACTGGTACTCCTTCCAAGGAACTGTATGGACTCCATGCTTAGGTGGGACATTTGAACTCATGTCACTGAGTTAAGAAGAAGCACAGTCAGGTGAAAACCCTGGTGTGTTTATTTTGAAGTCTGTACTCTCCTCACTAGGTGCTGTGGTTTGTGTCTGGATGTCCCCACAAAGCCTCATGCAATCATGGGGTGGGCTTCTAGAGTTTATGATTGATTCATGGTCCAATGCTGGGATTATGGGTGTGAGTGTTACATCACCGGGGGGTGGGGGGAGGTTTGTATACACTGTAAGGGAGGGAAAGAGGCTGCTTGCTGCCACTCCTCTCTTTTCCTCTTGCTGCTTTTGCTGTGTTCTGCCATCATGAGCTGTTGCTTTCTGCCATGTGCCACCCTGTGTTGGAGCCAGCCAAGTGTGAACTGAAACCTCCACAAACTGTGAGCCAAATAAACCTTTCCTTCCTTAATTTTGAGTGTTGGATATCTTGTCCCAGCAACAACAGAAAAGTAACCAAGACACTAGGATAAGAGAGTATATTTAAGATGTACAAATGAAAAAAATCTGTTCCTGATGTGATGCACTTATATTTATTGCTTGAAAAGACTTTTGCCTAACAGCCTCCTTCCATAAGGGCACTTCTTCTATGGTTAAACTTAGAATTTGATCTAAATACGAAATAATAAAGTAATGAATAGTAAACACATGTATGTTTACTCATCTTGTTCTGGAGTTAGAAAGCTTTTTTTCCCAAATAGGGTTTTTCCTTTTGTTGAAAATTACAGATAAATTGAACTCATCATTAACCAAACCTGATGGCTCCTCCATTGTTGATGCTGTGCTTTATTTTTAATTCACACTATGTCACATGGCTCCTGACTTATGGTATATTCAAATACTTAGTGAATTTGATTTTAATGTTGTTAATTTTAGGATATCTGTGATGAGACATCTGGTTAGAATGCAAAATTAACTAAATATGAAATTGTGTTTTAACATTTAACACTCAAGAGAAATTTGGGCAACTATTGCTATTATATTGACAATATTGTCTGGCTTAGAGATTCTTTGCTTTGTTAAAAATGTGCATAAAAACACTGAAGTCATTTTGTTTCATAAATGGCAAGAGAAATAAAAACAGGACCAAGAGCTTATTTAGTTTGAAAATTGTATTGATCCCTATTTTCTCTTATAATATATTAACCTAGGCACCAAACTAACTTTCTCTCTGTCCAATTACAGAGAGGAGAAAGAGAAAATGTACATTTTGCCTTTCTACAATGAAGTCCTAGTTTAAGTTTCAAACTTATTTCTTTACATTTACCATAGAAATTGCATTTCCAAGACAATTTGAAAGCATTTCACAAAAATTAATTACTTTAAAATGCATTGCATTAAAAAATCTATTGCCTTTCTGACTACTTTAAAATTCTTTCAAGACATTTTCATTTATCTTTATAGCTCTCTTGTTTAAAACAGTAAAATCTTGTATTGCAGTTTTGAAACTGAAAACTTGCTGATGAAATCACTGTTTCAGCATCAGCTAGATAAATATCTTCATTTCCATCCCAAAGACGCATACTATGTTTTCAAATTTGTTTAATCAGATATTGAAGAAAAAATATCATGCACTACTACAAAAAAGAATATGAAAGTGAAACTATATCTGTGTTTACTCAATTTATTTTTTTGCATTTGCAAAAGTCATTTCCTTTTTCATACTTCTATGGTGAGAGAAGAACTACCTCAGTTGCTCTAGTTTTTTAATTTTTGCTTTTTTCACCACTAGACTGCACCCAAACAATAGATGGTAGCTTTCACATGACAATTAGCACGAAACCTGGGAGAGAGCCTACATTAGACCCCTTTGATAAACACTGTGATTGTTTCAGAGAACATCAGGGACTGACTGTCTGTGGCCTTCGCACTGAGGGACCTGACAACCTCTTGGTAGAGAAAACACGTATACATGTACAACGCAAAACCACAGTGGAGTGTATGGTCTAACTACGTGAAAGGGGAGTCTATCAGTCTCTCTGTGTGATGGAATGCTGGATTGTTTTCAGTGTTCTTGAAGTGCGGACCATGTCCTCAGAAGAAATGGATTGCCATGGCAGGAGGCATGCTTACTTTACTTTGGAACTGTTATTGTGTAGTAGTAAATGACAAAGCTTAGTCATGATTCCTTTTTTGCCCTAGAACAGTGGCAAGATCCTCTATTATTTTCTAATTATTTTATATTAATTAATGAATTTAAGTGGTAATTGTAGGGGCAAAGCTGTGCCCCATAAATGTGTTTATTATGAGCATGATTTGACTGGTAATTAAAACCAGGCTTCCACTGATGGTGTCTTGTTTGGTTGGTGATTGTTTTCTTTTGCTAATTTTGAAATCTCTTCTGGATTTTGAAATCAGATATCAGGGAGATGGAAATGCATCAAAAATGCCTTCAAGACTCCAAAATGTTAAGGTCATTCTTTGCAACATTTTAAAGAATCTTTATTTCTTTTCTCATTGACCAACAAAGGAGCATGTGCCCATGTTAGAAAAGGGGAATTTTTTGCCAGCAATTTTTCTAATAAGGCAATTTCAACAGATCAGATGTCTGAACAAAGTGAATAATGTTCCCTGGGGAACTTTTGCTGAAGTGGCCACATTCCTGGACTTCTACTTTTCTCCTAGTGATTAAACTTTTACTTAAAAGTGTGAGCTAAGCCAAACATGTAGATCTGGAATTCACCAAATTACTTCCTTTGACTTCCTTATTTCTCAGCGAGTAATAATTTGATTATAATTGCATTTCATAATTGAGCAATATACAAACATATATTTGGAGCAGACTTCTCACTCCCTAAATAAGTTTTCACCTGAAAAACAAAACATTTTTTAGATACACATCTTTATTTTAACTTATTTGGTTTGAAAAATAAAATAATAAGTCAAATAACCTCACTTGGTTCAAATGGGAAATGCATTTCAAACTCCAGGGAGGGATGATAAAAGAGTGCAATTGTGATTAATAGTGCTCATTACCAAGTCACTCCTTTGACCGGCACACTCTTCTGAAGGTCTTATTATTCCTTCTGTATGACAGGAGAGAAAAATAAGGGAATGAAATGTGGAAAAGGCAAATAGTTTAATATATGTCTAAAGTTGGCTAAAACTTTATTATTTAGGTAACTTTCGGTGTCCCCTTTGGGCTCACAGTCCATACCTAGGAACAGACATACAGTAACTGAATTGTTTCAACTTACCCAAATAGCATTGAAATGGACTTAATTGTTGCAGGAGAGGAAAAACCATGTGTCCCCAGAGACTATTAGTGTCATTTAAAAGGCTAAATGTATCATAAAACCTGTCTTTAACAGAATAAAATTGTACAGACCAACATAATTTTCGTTAATGTTTTCCACATTTCTTGAAAAAGAAGAAAGAAGAAAGAAAGAAAGAAAGAAAGAAAGAAAGAAAGAAAGAAAGAAAGAAAGAAAGAAAAAAAGGAAGGACAAGTTATTGACATGGCAGTGGAGTTAAAGCCTACTGGGTCACTGAATTATTAGATATATGTTATTTCTGTAGACAAAAAAACTTTTTAAAAACTAAAGACATTGGAATAAAATACATGCAAGGTCAATTTGAATTAAAAATAACCCCTTTCTAAAGGATAAATTTAGCCTATTATGTTTCTTTAATAAAGTAGAGTTTTAAACAAAGATGAAATGTAACTTACACAACGAATAAGATTCAGACCTTGTCCATTTAGTGCCTTCAAAGTGGAAATGAACTTTGCAGTTTGTTTCACTGGCTCTTTATTTTCACTGTTTTTGTTCAGAGGAAATACTTACCCCCAGGGTACTTTTCCTATTGTCACACATGCTGTACCTGCTGAACATGTGCTCTGCTTCTTTTGAGTAAAGCAAATAATTGTAGAGCTCTTCCCAAACAGAAAGAGGTAGAGAGGAAGGTTTAAGCGTTGCTTTTATTCCACCAAAGAGACAAAGGGATATTTCTTTCCTCTAAAGAAGTTCAGAGAATAATGGGTAAAAATCAAGAACAGAGACAAATAGTGAATCAAACCTCAATTGAAAGAACAAATCTTTCTATTTATCTGTCTCATCTTTTCACTGAGGTTGTATATCAACTATCAAGAAAGCTATTTCAGATAACTTCTGCTAACATAATTGTTATTTTATAAGTTTAGTTGCTATGGTAATGTATGATGTAATCGTCTATTACCATCACAATCTGTTAGTTTTTCATACCTAGCCAGCATATTATTTTCCTCTTTTTCTCTGTTAATTCTCTATGATCTAGGAGGGGAAAACAAAACAAAACAAAACTGAATATATTATTCAGTTCTTCTGGCAAATCTCTGAATTGGGATATAATTACCCATGTGCAGGAGATTTTCTGTAACTCAAAAGTTTCAAATTTTCCTGCAACAGCCACTATTCTCACTTGATCCTCATTAAAATGCGGGTGAATGGAAACAATTGTAATTTCTCCATTGTTCATTGTTAAATGAATGCGCAGGATACAGACTCCAGAAGATGAGGACAGTGTACCAAATGCATATGACAAATGGGTACCCCACTGAATGGGGTGGGCTGCCTGGAGCTTTTGCTATCCATTTGAGCAGGAGCCCGAGACAGGGCTCTGTTCCCAGGGAATGGCTGTCACCAGCTGCCATTCAAGAAATGCCATAAAATCATGTCAGGCCAGAATGTTGAGACTAAGATAATCCATGTTTTGATAAGAGATGCACATTCTTCTTTTCCCAAGTGGAGAGCATGGGTAGTAATGCACTTTACTGTGCAGTGGACCCATCTCCCTCCTTTCCAAAGCAATGACAGAGTACGGCACACAAAGCTGAAAGTGTGCTCACCCTCGGAAGCCAGGGGTGTGGGTGATTAGTGCACTGGCATTTGCAGTATCAAAGACCAACGGACAAGCACAATTGACCTCCACTAGGTAAGGCCAGCTGTGGCTAATAACTGGGTGAGATCCCTCACCCAAGTTACTCCTTACCTAGACTCAGCTGTCCTAACCCTAACTAATCTATTCAGACTTAGATCTCCTGTCTTCACTCATGTGACACTGCAGCTACACATGCCTGTGCAGGCCAGAAGGTCCATCACCTGTTGTTCTCACTTATGCTTTCCCTTAGCCTGTGGCTGTCTTGCTTTTGTTCCCTGCCTATTAACTCCTACTTTATCATCCCATATTTGTCTCAGATCCACATTTGCCATTAGGAATTTTTATTCTTTAGCAGAATTAACATTTCTGTTCTCTGAGAACACTTTATGCTCTTATTGCTTGATTTTTAAAATCAGCTTTTCATTTTTCAGCATGAGAAAATAATATCTCTCTCTCTCCCTTCCTCCCTCTCATTTTATCTCTTGACTGTAAGTCTCCAAAAAGTGGGGACCAGGTTTCACTTATCTTCTCAGCTTCAGCATGTTCCAGTATAGTATTTGGGACCTAATGGTAGGCTTTTCATTTGATGAAAAGGAATCTCTCTCCAACTGTAGCTCATATACTGTGTATGTATATTTACAACCATTAGAACACTAACGTTTACACACGGTATATGGTGTTATATTCTCTTCAGCATATCTACTCCCATATTCCATGTACCAACTCCTAAACCCATTGCCTGTTTTTATTTCCCATTATCTGGGAAACAGATGTTTTTCAGATTGAAGGATTTAAACATACACTGGCCCTGAATGAAGTCACTTTCTTTGCCAGTTTAGAGAGAAACCCAGATTCCACTATTCCCCACACTCTTATATATTTTCCTTGATATATATCAGAGAAAGGACTTCTGAAAGCTTCAGAAAAACACATAATAAATTTGATGCTTCTCTTTTCTTATGGTTTTGTGTTATATTTAGAAATATGATAGCTCTGTTTCATTTTTGTATTCCCATAAGCATGGATGTAAGTAGTGAGTAAATATTTATTGAATGCAAGAAGAAGAATGGCAGAAGGAGAAAGGGAAGAAGGAAGGGGGAGGACAGAAAAGGAGGGAAGGAAGAAATAATTCTTTCTTTAACTGTGCATGAGGTACAGAGCCTCTCCTTTTGTTTTAAGACCCATTGTATGGCTCTGTATTCCAAGTTTTGGTGTGGGTTGTGATGAAGCCACAAGATAATGACTAAAAATTCAAAGGATTGATATTTTCCAATGAAACAACTATAATTATGGCCACACACTACTGTGGGAAGACATAATAACTTTCTTTATCAACACATTAATTTCCAAGCATTTTACTACTAATTACACACAGAAGTAACACACAACCTGTGTTTCCTGAGATTCCCTTCTTGATACTTTCTTCACAAATGGTGTTAGGTGGTACCCTTCTTTCTAACTTCTTGAAATTAAAATGCAATTAGATGCCTACTAATTTCAAATTAGATTCTCTAGGCTAGGACTGAGGAGGCTTTGGAGTCATTAGGCAGTATGTGTTACACTTCTTCTACCAGTATCAACTCGTCCTTCACAGAGCAGGTCATGGTTGATCCTGCAGGGGGCAGTTGTCTTTTTGGATGGCAAGGTGGTGCTGGGAAATCTCCTTTATTTTGGACAGCTCCGGGTGACATAATTGGTCCCTTAGTCTATTTTGAAGTGACCAAGGCATGGAAAGTATTTTGAAGGTATGCCTTCATCATTTGGCATGCCCAGTACATAATGTGGCAGATAGCAGAATTATCATTTAATAAATTAGCCCAATATGGTTTTCTACTGTGAAACACTTTACAGTTTACAAAAGGCTGTCTTAGATTCCTGAGTTTAGACTTCAGAATCCATAATATGAGATTATCATTATTCTACTCATTTTACATATGAAGAAAGAAAATTGATTTGATGATCTATCCAAAGGCTTTTGTTGGATCCCAAAGCCAGAACCTTAGATCGGGTCATCAGACTTCATGTTGCTTTTTCAATATATCTCATCATTCAGTCAAATGAAATGGTCTATCTTTGATGATTTAGATGACACATTTTCAAATGACTCCATTTTCTCATTGGCATTCAATGATTGTACAGTAATTTGCTTCTTACTTCGGAACCATGGCCTGAAGAAAAGTATTGTTAATATTTTAGCTGAACCAGACAATAACTGGGGCAGTACATTCTTCTTCATCTCACTGAGGTCTTCAACAATATGGGTAATTCAGCAATGGTATGTTTGGCGAAGATGTGGATATCAGCTATCCACCCATTTCAACCACAGTCTTTCTCATGAAAAGTTTGGTTTGTCCCCATTGGACATCTCTCCATGTGTTCCTTCGGCTAGGCTGAAAAGTGTTACCTTTATTTCTTTCACAATGGCTTATATGCAGGAGTGTGATTTAGTGAACTGATGTCAGAATCATCTATTTCACTCAGATGGCTTTTTAGAATAACACCTCTAACAAATGGGCCCGTTAGTGTGGACAGGTAACTCAAAAGTTCCTCTCTTCCTTGTTCCAGGATGACTGCAGACTCATCTAGATCAACATTCCTATTGTTCTAGCATATGCCCAGAAACAGCCTATGTTGGTTTGTTTATTACAAGATTTGGTGGGTTAATATTATACCCATAAAGGGATGAGACATAAACATGTTTGAAACCTTATCTTTCAAGAATTAAATATGCATGATCAAAAATATCTAATATTTGGGATCCTCTTCTGTATTAGAATCATGAATTTCAATGTTAAAATTATTTAATAATTCTCTTTTAGTCTCAACTAGTATTTCCTTTCACAAAGTAAAAAAATTTGGATTAACATGCATGAATTGTCCATATTATTTGGTTTTAGCATGACTTTTCAGTGTACACTGATCAACATTAAGCATATTTTCTTAGTTATAAGAATATACTTTGAGAAAAATTGAAGTGCATAAAAATATGAGGATATCAATGGAAAGTGTTCATAATATGTCATTTTTAAAAAATTCATTTAACCCTGTGAATCTTTTCTTCATTTTATTTTCTTGACTTGAGATTTTCTTCTCCAGGAAAACTTGTATCAATATTATATCATAAGAAGGGACTTTTTGTTGATTTTTGAATTTTTATTATGATAAATATAATTAAAAACATACCCATCACTTATTTTACTACATATGATCATGTTAATATATTTAATCTATAAATATGTCCATAAAATGAAGTATTTATATAATTAGAGGAATATATTTAGGAAATATATTCTTTATTTATAAAATTATTTTCCATATGCTACTTTCCTGAGAAGGCGACACTAAAATTTTATTCATGATATTTATGTATATATAGGAGCCTTACATTTAGCATAATCAAATTCACCAATATTTTTCTTTCTGGTTTTCTTCATTACTTTTAAGTATAAAATTTTGTTTTCTAGTACATAAAATTTTTAGTATAGCTTTGGTTATCTGTTTGAAAGTGAAATTACTGGCTCAAAGGGCAGGAACTTTGTATTAAAGGTTATAGTGATATATTTTATCTTGAGTGATTTTACCATTTCATTCTTCTATTCATAGAGTGTGGGGTTTCAAATCTCAATCTACCAATGTTAACATTAAGTATGGTAACCGTATTTCTAAAATTGATACATCTTTGTCACATAAAGTTTAGACGAAACTAATAAATGTAAATAAAAAATGCAAATCATCAACATCACCCAACCTAAGGGTATATACTGTTTTCTATATCACTGTATCTCCTTTCTCTTTGTCTTTAGAATCTTATGTTACATAGAAATTTGTATTTTCCTGTGTTCACCTAGCATTCCATGGGAGCAGTTCCTCACAACATGAAGTGGGGTATGTGCATGTCATTTTTGATGGTTGTCCATGTACAACTAGTTATTCTACTTTCAGCATAGGCAGGACTTCCATGCTTTCAGTTTTAAAAGGAGATGCTTTAAGGATACCATTGGTAACATACATTCATAAGAATCTCTTTTATTTGCTGAGGAATATTTCTACAACTGAAATGTTGAGATAAAAGTACATGAATTATACATTTATTTGTATTGCCAAGTTACTCATGTGCAAAGTGAAAACACTGTATCCTTGAATTTGCTTTTCAATGTTCAAATTTTGATTTTAAGTATGATTGGGTATTTTGGCATTGTTATCAAATATTTGTATGCCATCTTTCAGCAATAATTTTCCTTGTTTTAGCTGTTCCTTTAAACTTATTGTATATTACTGCCCATTAATTGGCTGAAGATATTTCCCACTTGTTATTTTATTAGAGAGGAAAAATTAAAATTTTATAGCATTATGAATATGAAAATATTTGATATTTTTGTCATCAAATGTAGATAATTTTCTTCATGGTTTCTTTTTTTATTTTAAAGAAAATAGTACCAAAAAAAAAGAACAACAGCAAAATACAAACAAAACAATGCAAGGACATTAAAAACCAAATGATAGGGATTAATAGTGGTTGTTATATTACATATTGTTATTTTCAATAAAGTTGCTCAGATTATTGGAAGTAAGAATAAAAGATTGATCAAATCATTAAAGGGAATAAGAAAATAATAATTTAAAAGAGCATTAGAGACAATGCATAGCTTCACTAGACAGGATAGTAGGAATTCACCAATGGTTGTTATACTGCAAATTGTTGTCGTCACATAAGTTGCTCAGATTACCAGATATAAGCATTCAAAATTGGTCAAAATTTAACAAAATTTAATCATTAAATGTTCCCCTCAACTGAGGAATGGATAAAAAAGATGTGGTATTTTTATACAATGGAGTATTACTCAGGTATAAAAAAAAGATAAACTTGAGGCTTTTATAGGTAAGTGGATGCAACTAGAGACTATTCTCATAAGTGAAATAAATTGGACCTGCATGTGTAAACATCACATTGTCTCCCTGGTGTAAGAATATGAAAGAGTAAATAAAACCCAAAATGTACAATAGATAATAAGAAAGGAAAAAAATTCTTCATGGTTTTTTTCACTAACTTTTTGGATAAAAGTTTATTTTCTAATCAGAGATGATGTAAATATTTTTATCTTTACAGCATTTTCTTCAGTATTTCATAATAGCTTTCTTGTTTCAGTTAATGATTTGATCTATTTACAGTTCCCCCTGGGATGTATTGTAATAGAGCAACAGCAAAATACAAACAAAACAACACAAGGACATTAAAAACTTTTTGTATTGTCACTGTCAAATATAAAAGTCTCATACATACATACTTACGTTTCTGATCTACTTTTTATTTCATTGATCTAGCTTTAAATTTTTTTTTCAATTTAGGTCAATAACATATAAGGAGTGAAACCTTTGTTAGAATTTAAGACTTATTGAAAAATTCATAGCCTAATTAAAAACCCAAAATAACCGCTCTTGGGCGGGAGAACTGTGGGCAGCTGTGTGCAAAGACCCACATGACAAAGAAGGGTTGGAGATGGCGCTGAAAGATCAGTGGGGTGCACCCCAGACCAGGCGGCAGAAGAGGAGAAGGACCAAGGAACAGTCAAGGCAGAGAAAACCAGGAGAATGTCTGGGACTTCAGTCCCGGAAGTGAGGGGAAGTCAGAAGCAGTGAGGGAAGCCAGAGATGGTGAGGGCTTCTCTTGCCTGTCAGCAGCGGGCAGTGCTCTGAGCCCTACCTGTAAATAGTGCCCTGTGTTTCCATGAGACAAATACAAGATCAGCTTAGTTTTCAGATATTTGGAAACAGACTGGCATCAGGCAGATAGTGCACCTTGTGTCTCCTCCTCGTTGGCCACTGAGAGACATTCTCTGTCCTGCTGACTGTGAGCGGATGTTTCTGTTCAAATTGATGCCTGCATAGAAGCTAGCATCACAGTCTTATTTATTTTTCTGATACTTTTTAATTTTCAGGAATGAACCCACCCTCAGAACTTTCCCAGAGTGTTTTACCATGTGGAAAGCTGGCACAGATTCTGAACCTCAACAGTTTTTTCCAGGTGTATTTCCAGCTCTCAAGGGTTCAAGGCCATGCAGACTTTGCCCCTTGGAAGACAGTGCTGGTGTCCAAACTGACAGCATCTGTCAGGTCTGTGGACATATTGCTGTTGTCATCTTGATTACCTGAAAAGCTGCTAAAGAGATCCACAGCTAGTGTTGTGCTGCCCGGCTAGTCTCACTGTCTCTCTGTTATGGGGCTGACTGCTGTGTGAGGGAAGCCCTGGTGTGCTTCTAGAAGCTTTCTTCCAAGCACATGGATAGTTGACAGTTTCTGAACTCTGTGGTTGGCCTGCATCACACGTAGATAACCTGCAGAACAGCGTTTCTCTCCCTTTCTCTCCCTCTGCCCCAATTTGAGTAATGATCCCTACCAGTGCTTCTGGGTCATGCTGGTCCACAGTAGGACAGCCTCAGCTAACCCCAAAGGGCACAGAATCAGAGCAGGAAGCCACCCCCACCTATTCAAGGTCTTAAAGTAACTTAGCATCTTTGATAAATATGTTAACTACCATTTGTCTTTATTAAGTAATAATTATTATACATTTTCAGGTATATATTTTTAATTTCTATTAAATCATTTATATTATTTAAAATTAATCCACTTTATTTTATTAAATAAGAAAAAAAAAGAGAATAAACTTTTCCAAGCCTAAACTGTGATGAATTTGGAATCCCTTAAACTAGTGCCAGGGTCTTAAGAGCCCAAAGAAACTATCAGTGCACAACAATTGAAGTGTCCAAAGCAAGTGGTGATCTAAACCAGAGCAGAAAATATTTCACACTGTTTGAAGCATGTTATAAAGTGAGTTTACTAAGTTCCATTTATTCATGGATTATATCAGCTCTTGAAGAGTACTGTATACTTTTAAAGTTGAGCTTGCATCTCTAACCAGCATGTATTGGCATTTGTGAGGAGTAAATCTTAAACTGATATAGCAAAAACAACTGAAATTTTGTAAGCTGACTTGTCTTGCAACTTTTGATTCTTGGTTATGAACAATAGTATTTGTATTTTTAATTTAGTCTATCACTGAATAAGGTCCTATGCTTATATAAATTTTGGTTACGTGTCTTCCGTTTTGTTATCAGCCATCCAAATCAAAAACAGCTTTCAGACCCATTGCCTTTTACAATCAAACCAGTTGTTCAGCTAATCTGATTCATTAAGAAGTGTGCGTCATCTTATGAGAAATAAGAAAGTTTTTTCACCACTTCTGCCTTGCTGCTTTTGAAAAGCATTATTTAATATCAGAAGTGTTGTTTCCCCTTATGACTTAGCTATTGTTTCAGCCTCAATAATACAAGGTATCATTGTAGAATTTCTTTCTCCTTTTTTATTATTTTATTTTATCTTAGCATTTCATCTATCATTGTGCTGCTTAATCCACAATTTGCTCTCTTTTGTACTAGCATTTCATGTTTCATCTGTATAATGTGTTTTTAGTCCTGATCTGCCCATCCACCTAAATCATGTTTTATTTCTGTCCCGGAAGGCCTGATGGTAATTAAATAATGGTGTTTCTTCTAATATTTCTAGGAACACTTTATTATTTTATACTAGACGTATTGGAGGCTGTGAATTGAAATGGACTTCAGGCAATTGCTTACTTTTAATATTGGTCTGCCATTAGGTTATGTCTAAAGGACAAAATCAAGCATATTCTGTTTTCTGATATAGTAAATGTAATTGAAGTTAAGAACATTTGCTTGTTTATGAAGGCAATGTTACACACAGTAAGAGAATATTTGGATTCCCTTCCCCCCATTAGCAAAAAAAGGGAGCAGTTACCAATCACATAAAGATACATTAGAAGTGAAACTAAGCTTTTTGTCTGAAAAGGCCAAATGCGGGGCTGGGGATTTAGCTCAGCGGCAAAAGCGCCTGCCTGGCAAGCGCAAGGTCGTGAGTTCGGTTCCTGGTACCGGAGAAAAACCAAAAAAAA
>NW_004955402.1:59288216-59378957 GCF_000276665.1 Chinchilla lanigera | reverse complement strand
TGAACTTAATCTCTGGTAACTAAAGTTGTGGAAAGTGAAACCATACATGAAAAGGATTGCTGTATGATCTCTGGATTTGATGACTGTGGTTTGATTCAAAACTAAACTCAGAGTTCCCGGGTATGAGAGTTAACATATGCAAGCCCTGACCTCCTTCAGCTTCCCACACTCAGGTTTCCTCATTCATTAAATGGTGTTGAGATGGCTTCAGCCAGGAGTTGTGAGGCTTAAGTGAAGTGATGTCTGCCTAGCGCGTGATACATACTGAATTCTCAAAGAAAATCATTTCTTTTCTCTTGAACCTCATAGTTCATGCATGGTAGATAAACGACACTTTAGAAAATGTGGTTTATAAAGTATACATTGATATACAAATGCAACAATAAGTGTTTGCTGAAATAAGAAACACGACCTGTTTGGTGAACTAACTTCTTTCTTTCTACATGGGTGCACTTACAATTTTGAGACTTTGTTTATTTTTGTCATACTGGGGATTGAATCCAGAACCTATCCACTGAGCTATATTACCTTTAACCTTTTAAAATTTTTTATCTTTTAATTTTGACACAAGGTAACACTAAATCACAAAGTTTCCCAGGCTAGGCTTGAAATTTTTTATAATTAATTGTTTGTTAGTACATTTTAGATATATGTAATAATCACATTCATAATAGGGAATTTGTACCTATATATGATTCTTTTTTTTCCCATTGCCTTCTCCTCCCTTCAACTCCTCTTTCCCTCCTTCTTTACAAAACCTTTATTTCTATTTTTCCTTCTTTTTTCATTTTATTTCCTTCCTTTCTCCCCCCACCCAGTTCTACTTCCCATTTGAATACTATCTTCCTATTTCACAGTATCTATTATACTTTTGGTCCTTCTTTACACTTTCAGTTTCTCATACCAGAGAAATAATGTGATATTTATACATGTACATCCAATTTGTTTTACTTAATATGGTCTCCATGCATCTAAAAATGTCTCAAGTTTATCCCTCTTTATGACTTAGTAGTACCCCATTGTATAAACACCCCCCACCCACACACACACATTTTCTTTATCCATTCATTGCTTGGTGGAAATTTGGGCTGTTTCCAAGATTTGGTATTAGAAACTATGCTGCTATAAACACAGGTGTGCATATATTGCTCTGGTATAATGTTTTTAATTCTTTGGGGTACATACCAACAAGGGGAATTGCTATGTCAAATTGAACCTCTAGTTTGAGTTTTTTGCAGAATGTCCACACTGATTTCCACAGTGGTTGCACCAGTCTACACTCCCACCAATAGTAGAGAAGGTTCCTTTTCTCCCACAGCCCCAAGAACATTTGTTATATGTTAATTTATTGATAATAGCCATTTTTTTCTGGAATGAGAGGAAATCTCAGCATTGTTTTGAGAAGAAATGGACAGATTCCTAGATAAATATGAATTATCAAAGCTGAATCAAGAAGATATAAAAATTCTAAATAACTCAGTATCAGTCAATGAAATTGAATTGTAATTAAAAATCTACCAACAAAGAAAGACCCAGGTCTTGGTGGATTTATTGCTGAATTCTACAAGAAATTTAGAGAAGTTCTAATGCCACTACTCCTCAAACTTTTTAAAGAAGTTGAAAGGGAATCAATATTCTCAAAGTCATTCCTGGAAGCAAGTATTACCCTGATACCAAAACCAAAGAAGGATCCAATAAAAAAAAACTACCGGCCAATCTTCCCAATAAACATACACACAAAAACTCTCAGTAAGATACTGGCAAGCAGAATGCAGCAAATTATCAAGAAGATTGTACCTTGATAGGTATAATCAAGTGGGATTCATCCCAGGGATACAGGGTTGATGATTCAACCTGAATCAATAAATGTAGTACACATGAATCAATAAATGTAGTACACCATGTTAACAGAGCCAAGGACATGATCCTCTCAAGAGATTCAGAAAAAGCAGTTGAGAAAGTCCAACATCCATTCATGACAAAAACCCTGCAGAAAATTGGAATAGATGGTCTTTACCTCAGTTGGCTAAAAGATACCTATGATAAACCAACAGCTAACATCATAGTAAATGGTCAAAAACTGAAAGCTTTCACTTTAAGATCATGAATAAGAAAAAGCTATCCACTATCAACATTTTTATTCAATATAGTTCTGGAAACACTGGTCAGAGCAATTAGACAGGCAAAAAAAATAAAAGAAATAAAGATAGGAAAGGAAGAAGTTAAATTATCATTATTTGCAGATAATATGATATTCTACACAGAACATCCCAAAATCTCCTTATAAAGACTTCCAGATTTAATAACCAGATTTAGTCACATAACTGGAAACATAGTCAACACTCGAAAATCAATAGGATTTCTGTACACAGATAACAATCTCGTTGAGAGAGAAATTGAGGAAACCACACCTTCCACAATATCATAAAAAATGAAATACTTAAGAATCAATCTAACAAAAGAAGTAAAAGATCTTTACACTGAAAACTGCAGTACTCTGAAAAAGTCTTACCATCCTACTACTGCATCAGCCACCCAAAGTGCTGGAATTGTAGTCATGCACAACCACACCCAGCTCTGAGTGTTCTTTTGATATGTTCTAAGAGGGCAAGGTCTGACAAATATTTTTGAAGTAAAGTATGATTTATCAGTCAATGATAAGTAAATAACTTTAGAATATTCAAGAGTAAGTAAAAGTAACAGTTATTGCAAAGTAAGTCTTTAATAAAATGTTGAAATTTTGCCTAGAGTTTGACCAATCCAAAGGGCAGTATAATGGAGTTAGAACCAAACTGTCCTTACAGCCTTCTGCACTAGAGAAACATATTTTTCAGAAACATAGTCTTTCCATTCCTTTCTGGAGATTTATATTAGCCTGTCCACTGAATCTGAAGTAAAATAGCAAGTTATTATACTACCAATTCTACAATAGGATCAAAGTATTCAGTTACACATTTTCCTTTGTGATATAAGTGGCATTAAAATAAAAGGTTCATTCCAGAATATTCACTATGTTCTTAGCTCCTAAATTATCTTTCCTAGCTCTAATTTTAAGTGAAGCATTAATCATAATAATACACAACAAATGCACATCACCTTATACTTACAACATACTCAACCCCAATGATTATTGATTGGTTAATCTCCCACCAGCCCAGCATTATCCTTTCTTTATACAGACCCCGAGGTTAAGTGCTCTGCCCAAAGACCCAGACATTCAAATTATACTTGAACCTAGAGCTTGATTTTTCATGTTTGCTGCAGACAGGAGAACTTATCTACTCCATATTAATAGATTAAAATACAGCACAGGAGAATGACTCAAAACAGATCTGTAGCTGCTCAGTGGTAAAACAGTAAATATTTAAAGTTGGTTTTCTGTGTTAGCCTGTCTTAGAGCTTCTATAAGAAAATAATGACTCATTTTGTAAAATTATAGTAATTTCAAAACAATTAGAAAGTTAAACAGGGTTGCTAGGGAAAAGGTCAATTTGAGGAAGAGTGACTTGCTTTCTCTTTAATAACAGGATTAGCTGAAAATTGGGCTCATATGCTGGGGGCACTTCTAGTCATTTTGGGGGTACTTTTTGATAGTCCACTGACACCAAGAAGTAAGTTGAAGGAAATGAGAGGTGACTGTTAGCACCCAGTGTTGCGAGATTAAAACTCAATGGGGTCAGTTTAGCCCACTCCCTTCCCTGACACTTGTTTGGCCATGATGTTGATCCTGTAGGTGGAGCTCCCATCAGGCCTGCTCTATGCTGTGCAGTGACTCCTGGGACCTGCAAATTTACTCCGCCCTTTCTCATCTCCTGTTGATATGTTACCTCATGCCAGTAAGACTCCATTTATTGCTTGGTGTTTTTCTTTCTTTCTTTTTTTTTTTCCAAAAAGACCATTAATCCACATCATTTTCAGTCAATGGCTCCAATGCAGCTTCTGAAGTCTCTGTTGGGTGTGGTGGGTTATTTCCCTAGCTAAGTGAGTGCCTGTCTGCTGCTAGTGTTTGAAAGGCAGAAGCTGCAGTTTTACCTTTGTCCCCTACAAGGCTTGGTCCTGTGTTTATAGAAGGGAATTTGGCTAATGAGGCAAAATAAGACCTTTCCTGACTTAACCACATAGTTTGGTAATAATCTTTGCTACTGTAGTCATTTCTTAAAAAATTACATTTTGTGAAAGCAATGAATGGGAAGGGAAACTATTCTTAAAGTTTCTGTCTCATCCCAGCAAACAGAAGAATTAAAAACAAATTATTCAAGCTTTCTTATGTCAGAGTAGTAAGGAAAGCAGACACTGGCCAGAAGTAGCAGACTCCTGGCTGTGCAGGTGAGTCCACCTGGGAGAGCAGAGTCACCCAAACAGCATCCCCAAGACTACTGCACTGCACAGTGCCTGCCGCTCTCTGCAACACCCAGGCTCCTGGGAGGAGTGGGTGCTTCCCCTGCTCCATCTAAGGCAGGATGCTAGGGTGGGAGCTCCAGCCACATCTACCTCCAGATGTGGAGTGCTCTCTGGGACCCAGCTGTCCTCAAGCCAGGTGAGCCTTCTTTGCTCACAGCAACCTCTGAATGCACCCCCAATTCATCACTTGAAAGGACTAAGGGCAAATACCCCGACATCTGTGTATGAGGCCACCTACTTTCAATTCAGTTTGTGGATGGCTTTCTAGTGCTTATGCATTCCAGACCTTGTTCTAAGGCTTGGGACATGTGGAAGAACAACTGTACAATGTTTATGAATCTCAAAGACTACTTTTAAGTGTTTGCCTATCTGCACAACTTTTGCTAATTTCATTCTTCTTGGGAGATGAGTGAAAGGGACCCTGTGATGCAGCATGTAAAAACTGTTTGGAGTTTAGTTCCATTATTATTAGAATATCATTGGAACAGTAGAAAGATGATTTCATATGAACACAAAGGAAAAGCTTTATCATTTACTTTTTACTATTATGACTTTCCTTCTCCCTTTAGAAATGTCAACCTTTTTCTTTTTAAATGATTTTAGCAAGGTATTATAAAATAAATAAAAATGTCAGGGAAAGACAACATCAGGGTGGTGAAGCAGGAAAGAAGAAATTTTGAAGTAGAGTAAAATTTTGTGTGTCAGTCTGTTTTTTGGTAAAGGCAGGCAGGGGAGGGCATCAGAAGTCAAGGAAAATAATACCGATCTCTGTAATGAACAAACCCTAAGAATTGCCAAACTTTGAGGTGTATGCCCTTCTATCAAAAGCTTTTGAAAGAGCCTACTCAATGTATAAAACCTTATGAAATATTCTCAAAAATCTAAAATGTCAGATAAATTTAGAAACAAATAGTTTAAGTAATTCTAAATTGTATGTTAACAGCATAAAGTTGTTAATAGTAACATAGTGTAGTGAGAACAATGTTGTATTACTTTTGGAAATTACCATTTGACAGACCTGAGGATCAACGGAATAGACTGGAAGATGCAGCCACAATCATAAACACACTCAGCTACCTTATCTTTGACAAAGGGGCCCAACAATTTCACTGGAAGAAAGATAATCTCTTTAACAAATGGTCCTGGAAAAACTGGCTCGCCACATACCAAAGACTGAAAATAGACCCATGTTTATCACCATGCACTAAATGCAAGTCAAAATGCATCACAGATCTCAATATTGAAAGAGAAACACTAAATATACTGGAAGAGAAAGTAAGTAGAAATCCTAAAGACATAGAGGTAGGCAGAAAGTTCATGAACAAAAACCAAACTGAACAGGAAATACTTCAAAGAACCAAGAACTGGGATCTCATCAGCTGAAAAGTTTTTGCACATCTAAAGAAATCACTAGCAGAGTAAAAAGAAAACACAGAAATTGGGAAAAAATTTTATCCAACTGTCCTCAGACAAAGGACTTCTATCTAGAACATATAAAAAATTTAAAAACCAGCACCCCCCCAAATTCAAAGACCCAATCCAAAAATGTACAGCTGAGATGAATACACATTTCTCAGACAAGGAGATACAAATGACAAATAAATACATGAGAAAATGTTCAACATCATTAGTCATTCAAGAAATGCGAATTAAAACAAAACTGAGATTCCACCTCACCTCAGAAAGAATGGCTATCATTAAGATATCAACCAATAACAAATACTAGTGAGGCTGTGGAGAAAAAGGAACACTTCTCTACTGTTGGTGGGAGTGCTGACTGGTGAAACCACTGTGGAAATCAGTTTGGAGATACCTTAGTAAACTAGGACTACAGAGCCCATATACCCAGCTGTTTCCCTTCTGGGTATTTTCCCAGAAGAACTGAAAATATCATATCACAGTGATATATGTGCACCCATGTCTATAGCTGTGCAATTTGTCATAGCTAATCTTGGAAACAACCCAAATGCCCATTAACTGAGGAATGGATAAAAAAGTTATAGTATTTTTATATAATGAAATGTTACTCAGCTATAAAGAAAGATAAACCTGAGGCTTTTATAGGTAAATAGACACAACCAAAGACCATACTCATATGTGAAATAAATCAGACCCACATGTGTAAACACCATATTGTCTCACTAGTGTAAGAACCTGAAAGAGTTAATAAAATATAGGAGGTTGAATAAATATTGTGAAAGGGAAGGAAACTGCTCAAGAGGAAAGAACAACTGGGATGAGAGAAAAGAGAAAAAAAAAGAAAGAAGGGAAAAATATGTAAATATGTATACACAGGATAGCTAAGATAGTTGTACTACTGATTTCTATCACTTTATTGAAAGAAATAGTTGATGTTTAATTGTTTGATCAGTCTTACATGCCTATATTTATTTGTCTGAGTAACCAGTTTGAAGATATCAATATGTAATACAACAACCATTGTTAATTTCCGATCACCTTGTCTGAAATTCTGTATTGCTTGTATTGTTTTTGCCTTATTTTGTAAACTTATGTGCATTCATTAATATGTTTTCATTCTTTTATCTTTAAATTTAAAAAAGGAAAATTAGTGTTTGAGTTTTAAATAGTTGATATTGTTACTTGGATCCAATGGCTGTCATAATTTAAAAATGAAACAGACTTCCACAGAGATACTTAATTCAAAATGGAAGAAATATGGAGAAAGTGTATCTTGAATGCTGTTTTATTGAATTATATTTGTTTTTCTCATCTATCCTATGTGGGCTTCTACTTTTTGTGTGAGGACTTTGTTAAATGTTGAACTCTGGCTATTGATCTCGCATTTTCCTTTCTGTCCATTAGTTACACAAGTGTAATAAGAGGAACAAATGTCTTTTGTTAAATTCTTAGCCATGGGAGATGGGGCTGGGGATTTAGCTCAGCGGCAAAAGCGCTTGCCTGGCAAGCGCAGGTCGTGAGTTCGGTTCCCGGTACCGGAGAAAAAAAAAAACAAAAAAAAAAACAAAAAAAAGCCATGGGAGATAACTGTAAGCAAATCAGAGGATTATGTTTTTTAAGCTTCCAGAGTATAGTTAAGAGGTTTAGGGTTTTATTTATTTTTTAGCAGTAATTAGCTTATATAATTTTAAACCAGAAATTACACATCTGTTATGGTTTGTGTCTGGGTGTCCCCCCAAA
Organism: Chinchilla lanigera; assembly: GCF_000276665.1. Classification (NCBI taxonomy): domain Eukaryota; kingdom Metazoa; phylum Chordata; class Mammalia; order Rodentia; family Chinchillidae; genus Chinchilla; species Chinchilla lanigera. Next base: position 59,371,397 of record NW_004955402.1, on the reverse strand, counting down.
GCCTCATGCAGTCATGGGGCAGGCTTTTAGAGTTTGATTGATTATGGGCGTGAGAGCTGCACCCACCCTGGGGTGGATAGTTTGCATATGTAAGGGAGAGCAAGAGGCTGCTTGGGGCCATTTCCTCCCTTGTGTGTGTGTTTGTTGCTTTTGCTGTCTTCTGCCGCCATGAGCTGTAGCCCTCTACCATGTGCCACTCTGCCTTGTAATCTGCCAAGTATGGACTGAAACCTCCACAAACTGTAAGCGAAATAAACTTTTCCTTCCTTAATTTTGGGCATCAGGTGTTTTGTCCCAGCGATGAGAGAAAAGTAACTGAAACAACATCTAACAGAGACAATCATGGTTATTTTAAAATATTTACAAGCATGTTTCCTTCAAAGAAGCACTTTCTATTATCTTTAATGTAAAACTGTATCAGTTAGTAGGCACTTTTCTGAAAATGACAAAAAAGTGGATTAATAATAGTTAAGTAATAAAGGTACTCATCAGACGATATAATAGGAATGCCTCATAGGGAAGCAGTAGCTCTGCATTGCCACCATGGACCCAGGCTCTTTCTTTCCTTCCTGTCATACCAGCACAATTACAGTTTTCCTCATAGTGGTACCTCATGGTTGCAGACTGACTGCTATTGTTCCAGTCCTCCTCTACTGATTCACAAGAGCAGATTGGAATAAGGAAAGATGGGAAAATAGCCTTCCTCTTTATTATCTGCCTTTAATGGAGATATTAATCTTTCTCTTTTAATTGACTGAATTCACAGTGAAAATAGGAGACAGTTGGTTATCTCTGTTATTTCATGTTCAACATGCCTGCCTATTTATATCAACAATCCTGACATATTTTCTTGAAACCTTAAGCAGGTTGTATATTTGGTGAAAGTCAGCTGGAAGGTAGGAAACCCATTCATGTGGATTCTCTTTGAGGAGGTTTGCAGCCTCTGCATGAGGGAGTCCCAGAGTGCTCAAGCCTGACATGTGTTGCAGGACCATGTGATGGGAACAGCCAGTGTCACCATGAACATGGAATACAGGGGAAGTTTGTGTCCATTCTTATCTATGGAAAGAGATTTTCTAGGGATTTGTTCTTACAGCTACTAGGAATAGACATTCACTTCTGCCCCTGCCCAGGGCTGGTCAAATGACTTCATAGTGTGAGGACACACACACACACACACACACACACACACACACACAGAACTTTAATACGTCCTCTTCCGATTGACCCTAAGCAGGTTAACTGTTGGGGACCTATAGGAACATTCCTACAGCACAGCCATAATATCTGCTCACTCGCTAAGTTATTCTTCCAAACAATAAAGTCAAACATTGAGTCCTGTCTCCCCTCCAGAGTTTGATAAGAGCTGCCAGAAGAAATGAATCTTGCACAATGTAAAATAACTGTGTCATTCAGACATAATTTTACACATATAGGAAGGGAATAATGATAAAAGGGAGTTTGTTATACTGGCTACAGGATAATACTAATGTAGTAAAAAGTGCATGAATTTCTGCTTAAATTTCATTTTGCTTGAAAATGTTCTTGCCTTTAAATGCTCTTCAGCCCCTTCCCTTCTTGGTCTTTGGCTGTTAGTGCAGTACAACTTCAGGAGTCAAGATATTATGTTGGGTTTTGGAGGCTGAAATGAAGAGGTCCCTGGGCATTTCTTTAACCTCAAAAGATTTGCATTTTGCCCTTCTGGGATAGCCAGAAGGCAAAAGGTGAATTGCTATTTCCTAGAGGTAAATGACAGTCAGCTTGCGTTTTCTTTCAGCCCCTGAGAATATCGTGTTCCTTTTGCTTGTGAGAATTCTGGACAGGCTTTCCTAAGGAGGGGGACCATTAGGACTAACACAACTTAAATCTTAGAAAATATGTCAATGCATTTCAGCGCCTGGGCACACAATTAATCTCCATCTATCTCCGGTAATATAAACACACCTGTGGGATGTTTTCCACTGAATACATGAAAGGAAAACTCATAATAAATCTCAGACTGATCGCCTTATCATGACTGACAGGGCTGCTGGAGGCTCCTTCTTTATGAGTATAATTTGGGAGTATATAAAAGCGGGAGATTGATTTCTACAGAGCACTTCCTTTCCCTTAGTATTTATTCCAAGCTGCATGACTCCCCCCTTTTTAATAAAAAAATACTCACAAAATATGGTTCCTATATTTAATTTTTATAACTGCATATACACACGCACACACACACACACATACACATACACAGTCATACATGCTGTTATTATTTAATACCTGGAAGATCTGCAATGCCAAACGAGAGCTGCGTATATGATTTCCTTCTGCCTCTCTCAGGCAGGAGTGTCCTCATTAGAACTTGTTCCTCTGAAACCAGAAAAAGACAGATGAGAATAATTTGGTTCTAGTAGCTAGAAATGGTGTGCCTAGGAAATCTTTAAAGATGTAAGTTTAATGTTACTATTAGAATTGAATTGTACTTCTCATTCATAGAGTGTTCATCACACCTCTCAGGTCAAGTCTCTCATGTTCTGTGGGAGTGTCATCCAGCTGTTCTGGAATGTTCTGGGCCTCAGAGTCCTAGGGAGTGGGTGGGAAATCATGTCAAGGTCAAGGAAAAGAAGCACAAAACCTACTACTTTGATCCAAATAATAACGTTTGGATCAAAGTTATACTCTTGGACTCTGTGTATGATTTTTAAAAGTGTGCTATTCAAGTTAGGTTGGTGACCCCTGGGTCTATGGTGTATAACTAGTGAGGAAAACGTGTAGAGCCCTGGCAAAACAATTCCTCTTCTTCAAAAATTCCATTTTACTTTCAGATATAAGCCATATCTTTTATGTCTTTGTTGCCATAAAAGTAGAAACGTAGTGAGCAGTCCTCTCCTTAAAGATTTTGAATTTGGTGAAATTTCCTGAATATCAGAGGAAGAATATTTTATTCAAGAGGACTTAGGAAGAGAAAGTTGTGCATGACAAAGATTAATTTAAAAAACTCAGTTTGATATAATCCAGCACTCAGGTTACAGAAAACTGAAAAAAAAATTGACACCTTGTTTTACATTGTAGTCTAGAGCATTCCCAAAGCTGTTTTTGTCCAGTATAGTTGTTTGCTTGCTGTGTTTGGAGGAGACAAATTTTGGAATCTTCTTCTCAAATATCTGGCTGATGTCACTTCTCTTGGACTTTTAAAAACAGTTTCTTAGGGTACATTCAAATTAACAGAAGAGTTGAGGAGATAGTGCACAGTCCTAGGTTCCCGGTTATTAACATCTTACCTTCCGTGGCCTGCTGGCTACAGTTAGACTCCAGTGTTGGCACACTCATAGCTACTGAACTCCACACTTCGAATTTCACTAGGCTTTTCCACCCTGATTTCTGTTTTCTGTTCCAGGATACTACAGTACATCCAATCATTGTAGCCTTTTAGGTTCCTCTTGGCTGTGACAGTTTCTCAGACTTTTTTATTTTGGCATTTGGAATTGAACTCAGGACCTTGCACTTGCCGGGAAGGTGCTGGGCCCCTGAGCTATATCCCTGACCCCAGTTTCTCAGAATTTTCTTGCGGCTGATGAATTTGCTGTTTGGGGTATTGGTCAGAGATTTTGCAAAATATCCATCATTTGTGATTTGTGTAATGCTTTTCTCATGCTTAGCAACAGGTTATGGATTTGAGGGATGTGAAGGGCCATTTCACATACCGTGTCACAGGTACATGCTGCAAATATCACTTATCTATCATGATGTTGACCCTGGCCACAGCATCATGGTAAAGCTTGTGGAGTTCTTTCCATTATGAAGTTACTTTTTTCTTCTCATCCTGCTCTTGGAAAGCAAGTCACTAAGTGTAACCCACTTGTAGGTCAGGCAGGGGAGGGGAAAGTAAGTTTCTGCCAAATTTTTGAATATCAACCTTTGAAAAATAATAGTTTATATTTCTTTCTAAAATCTTTGTAACCATCATAGTCCTGAACACTAGCTGATATTTATTCATGCAAATGTATCATTTCTGCCTGTTGAGAAGCTCTACTGTTCCCTGGGGATTGAAGTTAGGGCCTCCTGCATGCTAGGCAAGTGCTCTACCTGGTCCTCTTAATTGAATCTGAGGACTCTCCTTCCTCATGTGGCTTCTTGTTAGTTTATTATGGGTCGAAGTTGTTTGTTCTGCAATCATCCTGTATATCTGAAGGGTTTTGTTTCATTCTGTTTTGTTTCGGCTTTTTTCTCATGCTGGGATCCAGGGTTTCAGTGGACCTGGCCCAACATTTGTTGCTCATGCAAAGCCCAAGACATGGCTTGGAGTTTTGAGTTCTGCAAGATAATTTCTTCCCTGCCCTGCTAGGTCTTGGCCAGATGGCAGTCTTCCTTTCTGTTTCCCAGGGCCAGCTGGCAGTTTACCCACCCTCCTTCTGAAGGCCTAGATCAGTGGTTGTGAACCTATGGCACATGTGCCACAGTGCACTGTTTGTTATCATTGCAAGCTCTAGGATATTTTCCAGCCCTGATCTGGGTCATTCAAAGAAGGCCCAGCCCCGTCCTGCCTGATTCAGGCTGTAGCAGGGCCCACTGCTGACAGACCCAGGTCACTAGGCCTGGGTGCTGTTCTGAGGCCTCTCTGTTTTCCAACTGCCTTTGATCTTCCTCCCCTCCACTGGAATCTCAGATTTCCCTTTCTCTCCAGTGTGGCTATTTTGTTAGAGACTCTTTCCATTTTATCCAACTTGCGTATGTGTTTGGAGTTGAGCTTTTCACATCCTCTCTACCATTTTCCTAGAAGCTCCATGCAGTTCTTTCAGTAGAACAGAATTTCCCTACTCATATGCCATCTTCACAAAGAGGAAATTTTGATCAAAAATGTTAATCTCACCCTAGAATACTGTCAATACTCTAAAGGTTGTATTTAACACCCAACACCCTTTCTAATAGTTCTTTGAGGTAAATGTAGCCTTAGCTTTTGAAATTATCATATACTTATGAGGACCCACTCAAGACAGTCTTCATACAGAAAGATAAACGAGGAATATGAGTAAGTACTTTAAAAGTTGAAAGTTAGAAGTGACATGATATTCACAGTTACAGAAAAGTACTGCAAGAGGCCACGCAAGAATGAAGCAACACCCAGCTGGAATGACCTAGAAAAAGTGTGGGTCAGGAAGATCCTGGACTAAGCCTGCAAAATAGGTATCAGTTGGTGATAGAGCAATAGCTATGGCAAGTGTCAGCTGGCACTTAAACTCAGGTAGCAGGCAATGTGACCCCCAAGCTCTCTGGAATTTTGGTGTACATATGAGGTCAAGAAAATGCTTATTCAATGCACAGTGCAAGGTGTTGGTCACTGGTCTGCTCAAGAACTGAGGATTAAAAATTACTTATTTAAAATAGACGAAGAAAGTATTGGAAGAAAGCAATTGTTAAGGACAAGACAGTTTTAATCAAAGGAACTTGGAAATTAAAACACTAAGTCAGAAATAAAAAATTGAAACCAAATCATCAGAATCTCATACAGCCCAGGCCCTCACTCTGGGAAAAAGTCCTTAAATATGAGGAAACTACTCCCAGTGCAGAAGATTTCTTCAGGAGGGAGTGGACCCACTCATGGAGCTGGCCTGCCCCCAGGAGAGGTAGGGTAGGGGTGTTAGGCAGGAACTCTGTGCTGTCCGGGGTTTCTTCTTCATCTCACCCTAGCCACAAGCACCAGGGAGATGGTACTGTGATACATTTATGCACAAGTTTGAAAACATATTAACTCCTTAATAACAGTAACTAATATTAATAAGCACATAGATAGTTCTGTCTTCAAAGCCCTTTATGGGCATTAAGAATCAGTTAACAATGGGCTCTTCCTGACACTAATCTTATTTCTCAATGCAGAAACCAACTGTGTTCAGGAAGCAGAAAGGGCTCTTATGACAGACCTTGCTCTGGGGAGCAAGGGTTCCCTGGCCCAAAGAGGCGCCACCTGACTTCTTACCCCGTGTGGCTCACCTTCTGGTTTTATTCGCTCTGCTTCCTAGGGTGAATCTCAGAAAAACTGTCATGTACTTCTTTGCCTTTGTTTTTCCTAGGTGTGGTGCTGCAGGAGGGACTTAGTGGGATTGCAGTCCTCCTGAGAACTGGGTGCTTGTCTGGCAGCTGTTTCTGTGGAGTGCCTCAATTTGTTGCCGAGATACTAAGCTCACAGGGGCAGCAAAAGGCCTGCAGATATGTTTGCTTGAGCATGCAGAAATTAAACTACACCATGGCCATAGGCTCTGAGGCAAGGGAGGTCTGATTCATGATCCCAGACTGCCTATATTCCCAGAGTGTCACAGTACCTAAACACAGTGAGGGTGAGGGGATCCAGAACACGTGGGTATATTTTGGAGCTTGAGAACAGTTGGAATTATTTTCTATGTCCTCGACAGACCTGCTAGGGTGCCTCACAGCTCCAGAAGCCGCTTTGTGCCTTGTCACAGAAAAGCTGATGAGGTGACTCCTGTGCTGCCTCCCTGCTGGCTTTCAGACCCAGTGGCCTTTGCCAGTCACTCAGTTACCACGAGAGACCACAGTGCAGGGACAGAGTCAGGTGCTGGGCTGCGCATCCATATCTAGACTGCCACTACTTAAGGTTGCTCACATGAGTATCCCTGTGACAAAGCTGTGTCTCCACTCTGTCCCTACCTCCCATCAGTCATTAGCAAGTGGCCATGTTAGACACGCCCTTGAGCATTTCCCAATGCAAAGCCATGTAAATTGGAGGATCTCTTCAAGCTCTCCCTCAACCTTTATTCCCACAGTTAAAACAAACCTCAGATCCTGGAGGTTTCTTGGTAGCATCAGTTTTGAACTTTGATCTATACAAGACAACAGGAACAATTTTGTCCTTTAGTATTTCATCGTAGGAAGGAGGTCCAGGAAAATATACTAAGTGTACAGTAAGTGAAAAGCACAAGATGTGGTTGTTTTTTTTTTTGAAAAATTAAGAACAGGGTAGATTTTTATTATTGTTCTGTCATCAATATTTGTACAGCCTAATATAAACAGTTTTAATGTAATACTGATTTCAATTTCAGGGGAATAAGTGCTTGGGGAATTAAGTATCATCCAATTTTACTATCTTCAAATTTTGGAAATAAATACTTCAGAAACTCAAAATGTGTGAACTGGTGATTTCCACCCAGCTCCCTTGTCTGCCTCTGTGAGAATTAGAGTGTCTACTGAGAGCCTTGAGCCCCCAAGGGAGGCGAGAGACCCCAGGGAAGCACAGGCAAGGAATGGACCCCATGCCCACCCAGGCTCATTTTTGCCTTTTGTCTCATACGTACATCAGTCACTGAGACACTGATCATGTGGAAATTGACAGCAAAGATGAGAAACACAGTCCACTTGCTTGGACTTTGCTATGACGTGGTCACCCCTCACCCCCACCCCATGCACACACACTGGGATGTTCATTCATGGCTCATGGCCAGGAAATTACTCTGGACCAGAATTTGCAGCCCCCATTCCATTTTCAGTAAGCGAAATACGAAGGTGAGAACGTGGGGCCTAGATGTGTTACTCCTGGAACACCTGGAGAGACGGGGGTGTGATGCTGCGTGCAAAGGTGCCCTTTCTCTCTGAGTTATGCCATTCAATTGACTCTAGAAAGAAGGTGCTTGAAATCCAACTGAGTCTTGGATGGTGTTTCAGAAAGGAAAATTGAATTTTCTAGGACCACAGGATAAATCCTCATTTGACTTTTTCTTGTATTTTTCTTAATAAAATAATGTCGAAATTTTCCAGAACACAGGGAAGTGAGAGTATAGATTAAATATAAAAAGGCAACACAAAGATCTGAACCCTCTGAATATATGTTTTATTACTTTATATTTCCTTTTAATATCTTTCCATGGGAAACCCCACATGTATTCATAAATATATTTTAGTCTAATTATGTAGAACCTGAGCCAAAAGTTCTATTTCTAGTATTCTGATTAGTGTGCTCTTTTACCTAAATCACTATAATTATGTTGGCTATTTTACCCACAGACACACTTACACACACAGCTTTTAAATATGCATATGAATGTCATATATACATAGCCACACACATATAAATATATATCAATATTTATCATAGTAAGTATAAATGCACATTCCTGTACACAAAAAATTTGTCATTATTCCATGTCTATTTCAACTTTTATGTATTATTATTATTATATGTTTTTCTCAGCTCTTAAATTTTTTTAGGTATTGAGAAAAAAATAGAGGGAGAAAAACACTTTGAACTCTTTGTAATTTCACATAGTGCCTAGAATAACAACCTAGGAATTTCATGCAGTTAGCAATTTGAGACCTACTCCATAACTCTAAAATAGTTATTTGGTCAGTGGGTTTATGAGACACTTAAAATGGTAGTTGGGTTAAGACCAGGCATGCTACTTGGCTCATGGTAAGTCTTTCATACGCCTTACTGCCACCCTTCATTACTTCTTCTTCAGACTCTCACTGTTGCCAGTGGCATGTGTTGCTGACTCCTCATTTACTTAAAACAAAGGAGTCTTTAATTAAACTCTGTCCTATGTGAATGACTACTTTGAGGGACCTTCACCATATGAACCTAAGTCCCTGGGGTTAGTGCTCATCAACACCAGATCCCCGAGAAGACCAACATGCCCAGGGATGGTGTTCCATCACCCCTTTCCACCCCATTTGCTTCTTGCCATTTGCTCATTCAGACCCTACTTGTCTCATCTTGTGGTATTTAAAGATTTGAGAAAGCGTCTGGTGTAAGTAATGAAACTAATGGTTTCTAATGCACTGTTGGCAAAATTTAGAGGCAGGAATAGGACACCTAGGATCAGTAGGCCAAATGCAGCCCTCTTATTTCTTTTTGCTTGTTTTGTGTTATGAAAATGGCAAAACTGAGTAGTTGAGACAGAAGCAGTGGTCCACAAAGTCAAACATACTTATTCTCTGACCCTGTACAGAAAAATGTACCAACAGATTTTTGGTCTAGAGAACTATTGTAAAGCAACATCAGAGAATGTTAAAGTCGATGTTTTCTCACCTTTCCCACGCAGAACTCTATAGTGGTGCAATAATTATTAAAGAAGTGTCCTGTCATCTACTACTTTCCAGATGAAATCTCTGAATTACTTTTATTATATATTGTATCAATTATATTACCATATTTACTTACTTTAAAATCTTCAGTGGAAACACATTATCTTTCTCTTAAGATTTACATTAAATCTGGGACTCAAGTTTCACCCTTCTGATGGGTTACTTAACCTTCCAGTCATGACTTCCACATCCCCTCCCACAGCTCCAGCCAACCTCTGCCATAGACAGTACCTCAAGGTGACTTCCAGGCTTTGCTGTGTTTGGTCCCTGTGGTATGTTTAATATATACCTGCAAATTCGTTGACATTCTTCCTTTTCAGAGGTAGAGCCTAATTCCCTCTGGGCTTGGCAGATCACTTCCAATGAACAGCATGTGGGATAAGTGATGCTACATGCCTTGTGGGCTGTGTCATAAAAGGAATGGCTTCTGCTGGTCGTTTCTCTTTTGGGTCACTCACTGGGGAAGCCAGCTGCCATCTCTTCTGGTGAGTAACCCTGGCTGAAATTCCAACTGCCCCTCATGACAGAGCCCAGGCCAGAACCTCCCAGCTCCCAAGTTCCTGATGCACAGAAATTGTAAGAAATAATTTCATTTAGGTACTGAAGATTGAACCCAGAGCCTTCACACCAAGCTACATCTCCAGATTTTTTTTTGTTTTTATTTTGATACAGGTCTTGCTAAATCATTAAGTTGACCAGGCTGGGCTTGAACATGCAATCCTTCTATCTCAGCCTCCCAGAGTGTTGCTGTCACAGGCATGCGAAACCACACCCAACTCCAGCGAAAAATAATTTTAGACCACTAAGTTCGGGATGATTTGTTATGCAGCAGCAGATAAGCAAAACACCACCACTTTGCTCTATTCTACCATTTTCTATTGCTATAGATCTTTCTTGGAGTTAAACAACTTGGCAAAAGCCACTCAAATTTCTTTTGCCTGATTTCTCAAATGGAATTAATAATGGTTTGTATCTATAGAATAGATGAAGATACTGCATTGAAAAATGTAGGCAAATTGTGCAAGGCTCATTAATGTGGGTAAATAGTACTTCCATCAGAGCTGTGTGGAGCTTTGTCTTCCCTACTGTGCTGACAATTTCTAGCATTTCTTCTCTTCCAGTGGCCTATGTTCTGCTGCACGTTAGTTTCTCCTTACATGATAAACATCTACAAGGCAAGGACTCTGTTATGTGTCTTTCATCCATAAAGGGACATATCATGGTGGCGCACATCAGTATGTGACATTTTTAAGTAAATGAATGATTCATTTTAAGCAACCTCATATTGATGCGAAGGTCTTTGCACATAGATGGGATGGATTGCCTGAAATAGCAACACACTGGCTGTTGCCCACTCTTCCTGCTCTAGCTGTCAGAGGCTCTAAAGAGTGTAGATATTAGAGGCTTTCTTGCCCATTTCTAAGTTTTAAGACATAAATTTCACAACTGTTTTATTTATTTATTCTTATTATTTTGTAGTTGCCTAATAAGAGAATGTCTTCATCATTTTTCAGAGCTGGTCAGAACTTGCCTACAGAAATTTTGTCTGCTTTGGTATGTGGGTTTTGATTCGGGATTCTGGGCTGCATTATATTAACATTCTCAAACCTGGCTTTTCCATGTGCTAATCTTTGGGTAGCAAAATTAACATTCAAATGGTATTTTTTTATTTAGAAAGAAAATTGATCATTTCTCCTAAGCTCCATGAAGATTAGCTAAGGTCAATCCACTTTGCTGTCTATAAAGATTTTGAAGATATCTGGCAGGATTTCTTTTCATTGTCAAATATTGTCTGACTCTGGGGATTAAAAAAGACTTTTAATAATCCCCCCACTAGGGAGACAATATGATGTTTACACATGTGGGTCTGATTTATTTCATTTATGAGTATGGTCTCTAGTTGCATCCAGTTACCCATAAAAGCTTCAAGTTTATCTTTTTTATATAGCTGAGTAATACTCCATTGTATAAAAATACCACAACTTTTTTATCCATTCCTCAGTTGATGGGCATCTGGGTTGTTTCCAAGATTTAGCTGTGACAAATTGTGCTGCTATAAACATGGGTGCACATATATCACTGTGGTATGATGTTTTCAGTTCTTCTGGACAAACACCAAAAGGGAAATAGCTGTGTTGAATGGGACCTCTAATCCTAGTTTTCTGAGAAATCTCCAAACTGATTACCATAGTGGCTGTACTAGTCTACAGTCCCACCAACAGTGAAGAAGTATTCTTTTTTTTCCACAGCTCCTCCAGCATTTGTCATTGGTTGACTTCTTGATGATAGCCATTCTTTCTGGGGTGAGATGGAATCTCAGTTTTGTTTTAATTTGCATTTCTCAAATGACAAATAATGTTGAACATTTTTTCATGTATTTATTTGCCATTTATATTTCTTCATCTGAGAAGTGTCTCAGATACCCATTTTTGGATTGGGTCTTTGAATTTTGGGGGCCTAATATTTTAAATTCTCTATATGTTCTAGATAGAAGTCCTTTGTCTGAAGGACAGTTGGCTAAATTTTTTTCTTACTTCATGGCTTTTCTTTTTACTCTATTGATTTCTCAAATGTGCAAAATTTTTTCAATAAGGTGAGGTCCCAGTTGTTGATTCCTTGAAATATTTCCTGTGCAGTTTGGTTTTTGTTTGTGAACTCTCTGCCTACTCCTATGTCTTCAAGATTTCTACCCACTTTCTCCTCCAGTAGATCTAGTGTTTCTGTTTTAATATTTAGATCTTTGATCCATTTTGACTATAGTTTAGTGCATGTTATTTGTTTTCTTTTCTTTTTAACATAAAAAAGACTTTTAAAAAATTTTAAAAAACAGGAAGACTAAAATTTTGTATTAACATTTAGAGGAAAAAATTGAATCTTTATTGCAACTGCCATTTGCCAAGCCTCAGCACACTGTTTGTGTAAATGACCACATATCATTAGATCTTTGCAAAGTTACTCTCCTTTCTCACAGAAAGTACCTAGAGATACATTGGGTCAGGTAATCTTAATTGTCCAATTTACTGGGTTAAGAGACTTCTGAAGAAGCACCTGGATCATGGGGGCAGTGTTCTCATCAGTACAGTAATCTACGATGTTCAGAGCTGAATGTGCTGGTAAGAGGTGGCCTAGTTGGAGGTGGGTACCTGGGGTCATATCTTTGGAGGGTGTATCTCTCCCTTGCACTCTTCCCACGTGTTCTGGTTCACAGTGTTATGGTTTTCTTCTAACTGTCCCAACAAAGCCATTGCAGTCATGGGACTGTTTTGGAGGTGGCTGGATCTAGAGTCTCTGATTGTTTGGTGGTGCCATGCTAGGATTAAGGGTGTGAGTACTACAGCTGCCCTAGGGAGATAGTATTGCATACAATATAAGGGAGGGAAAGAGGCTTGCTCTTCCCTCCTCTCTTTTTGCTTTTGGTATCTTCCACCGCCATAACCTGTTGCCTCTCTGCCATGTGCCACCCCGCCATGGAGCCAGCCAATTATGGACTGAAACCTTTACACACTGTGGGCTAAATAAATCATTCCTCCTTTAACTTTGGGTATCAGGTGTTTTGCCTCAGCAATGAGAAAAGAAACCAAGATACCCAGTGTCCATGAAGTAAGCAGCTTTGCTCTATATACCCTTTTGCCATGATGTTCCAGCCTTGGAGTCAGTTGACCAATAGACTAAATTTCTGAAAGCATAAGCCAAATAAACCTCTCCTCCACTGAGATTTTTTTCCTAGCAATGGGAAAACTGAGCAATACATACACCTGTTGGAGGTGGCTCAGAAGGGTACTCTGATGTGTACAAACACTACACACCACATTGTTCTAGGAGAAACAGTTGATATTTTTCATGAGATTTAAATTAGTCTACAGTACATGAATCGTAGTGCCTTAATAAATCAGTGCAAATATTTTCCAATAGAGACCTTTGGTCTGTTCATTTATTCGTCTACAAGGAGTTTGTAAACAGTTTTAGTAACTCAAAGTATCCACAAATAAAAAAGAACAAATCTTATTTTTTCCCCTGAAGTAACCCCTTGTTCTAGTTACTTTTCCTCATTGTGGAGACAAAATACCTGACATTCAAAGTTAAAGGAGAAAGGGTTTATTTCACAGTTTATAGATGTTTCAGTCCGTAGTTAGCTAGCTCCAAGGCAGGATGGCATGGCACGGTAACACTGCCAGGAGAAATGGTTCATGCCAGGGCAGGAAGGAGGCAAAAGCAGTAAGCAACAAGAGCAGCAGCCCCTGGCATCTCGTTTTTATCCCTTTTATGCTACTTGCCTTTCCGGTGGTGTCACACACTTCCAGGGTAGACCTTTCTGATATCCATACCCAGAAGTGTCCTAAACCAATCTAATTTAGTAATCATATACCCTTAATCCTAACATCACAGCCTAGATCCAGCCACTTCTGAAAAGCCCAATCTATGACCCCAGCAGGCTTTGCGGGTCATCTAGCTACAAGCCATAACACCCTTTGTTCAAGGCTAAGCAGTGGGAAGAGCAGATGCGGCACAGCCACAGTCTAGCTGTTAGGGAAGGACACTATTGTCTAAGCAGTCAGAAAACCATTTGGTATATGCCACCTTAACCTAGATATTCATTTCATTTCAAAATTAGGCAGGATATTTAGTGGCAGATTTCATCATTCTCTATTCCTCTCATATATTTCAAGGTGCATTTATTTGGGTAACAAATGTGGGAAAGGAGCAAAGGAAAGATATACAGCTATCACATCTCCAGATGTGTTGATCCCTCAAGCAATGTATTGAAGCTGAGGGTTATAGACAGAGTTGCATATGGATGACTGGGTGTCATTTTGAAGATGATGGGAAAACAGGGGAGACTTGCGGCCTTCATGGTTGGCTCTCAGACATGACCTTGCTGCCTCGGTCTGAGTTTACTGCTGTCCTCTGTGCTCTAGCAAAGGCAAGATCCCAATAGGGAGAATGTGAAAATAAAGTGAGAGGCTTTGGAAATGAGAAGAAACAGTTCATCCAAGTAAAATTAACAGAATTTGGCAGCACCTTGGAGAAAATAAAGATAATTTTTGGGACATTATTGGAAATTGAATTCTCCTAGTCAGGAGGAATATATTACAGAAGAGAAGTTAAGAGCAACGGGAACATAGTTGTCAAGATATGCTGACTGTCCTGAGGTTGTTGGACACTGGAAGAGAAGTGTCCACACCAGGGCCAGCGCAGCAGCTCATGATGCAACCAGGCCTGGAAGTTCTTCTCTGACTTTCGCTCCCAGCTCTTTGCATGTTGCTGTTTATCTTCTTCTGTTGTGACAAGGTCAAAAGGGGTTGCTTTCCTCTACAAATCACTTCTCCATTCAGTGGAGAAGTGAGAAAAAGGAGAAAAGCATCACTATCAAGAAAGCCCAACCCTTTCAGAAAATGTGTGGTTCAGACTACATATTCTCTTGTGCTGGACCATGTCACATGGCAGCCATTATCCACAAAGAACAGAAGTCCAGAAAAAGGGGGGCTTGCTGCTCTACCCCATCAGTTGAAATAAAACTATAGTCTTTTAATCAGGAGAGAGTAAAACATGGACTGAAGATAGGACTCTTGTATCTGCCATGCCCAGGCACCATAACTGAAAGCACAGTGATGACAATATGTCTAACACAGCAGAATAAGATCATTTGTAGGGGAGATGCAGGAGGCTGGAGTGACTGGGGTAGCCCTGGAGGGTATGCTGTAGAACTGAAGGCATTGCATGTGGCTGGGAAGGGCAGGGGCAGGGAGATGGTAGTGGGGGTCCGGGGGTGGTATCTGGTCCATGCTGGAAACAACACTAAGTGACTTGCAGAATATTCCCAAGCTCTGCAATGTCCACATTTCATATGTGACCCATTTAAAGCGAGTCAGCTTCAGAATATCAGAAGTAATCTTGTTAATTAGCTTTTATCTATTTCTTCCCTATATCCAAGTAAGAAATTATGGGTGTGCTATAAATGTTTTCTTTTGTTTTGCTTGGTAGGAACTCACCAACAGTTTGGCAGTCCCAAATTCCCAGGTGGGCAGTATGAGTCCCTGTGGCTCCTGCCTCCTTACTGTCTCTATCCCCCTTTTGGCCCAGTGCTGTAGGATCTGAGCTCTCTACCCCTCACCCATCTCTCACAGTGCAGCTAGAAAGATCTATCCAGTCTGATTGCATCCTGCCCAAGTGTTGCACGGCTGTCCTTTAAGTTGACTGGCACGTTAATTGCTGCCCTTTCTGGGTCTCATTGATGCTTTGTGCATCTGTGCTGTCTCAGGAGTCATCATGGAGTCCTCAAGCTTGCCTTATTTCAGCTTCTGCTTTGCAATGTCACACCTGCTAAGGCACAATCATCTCAAGTTTGATCCCATTCTGGGCCACTTAGTGACTTAATGATATCTTTCCTCAAAATAAAGAAAGAGGGTTGGGGATATAGCTCAGTGGGAAGACTTGGAATTCAAGCCTCAGCACTGAAAGAAAAATTACTTTGCTAAGGAAAATAAAAGAAGGGCATTGAAAAAGATCTAGGTATAGGGAAGGGAGTAAAGGAAGACAATGTATTTAGATATTTAAGAGTTTTATGTGATTATGGAAAAAAGCACTTCAGATCTATGAAACAGATTCTTCACCTATAGGAGTGGACAGTGACCAAAAAGATGTGTTCAAGATTAACGGACATGTCTAAAGCACTCAACAAGGGCAGGAAGTAACGACAGGATAGCTTGGAACCTCTGTGTGAGGCAGCAGACTCCAGGCAGGCACAACTACCGAGCACCTGGAATGGGGCCAGTGAGAATCCAGGAGTGCTATGCATCTCTCATTAGATTTCTAGGACCACATGAAGGGAAGGGTATGCAACTGTTCAGTATGTTTTTGCTGATTACATGTGGAAATAATTAATTTTAGTTGTATTAATTTCATGCTCCTTTTTGTTTTTAATGTAGCTCCTAGAAAATTTAAAATGACACCTGTGTGTGGTGTTATATTTCTACTGGGCTGTGCAGCTCTGGAGTATAAATTAGAACCAAGATAAGCAAAATGTTTCTCTTCTATTATCATCAATCTATGGTAACACTTTGTAACACTTAATAATTTGCAAATAGCACCATTATCCACTGCCATATAGGTATATCACATATCTTCCCTTGAGAAAGGAAGCCAAGATCAGGCGAGAGTTCATGGTGTCCTTCAGTTTGAGACTTGATCCAGCCCTTGACCTTAGTCTAGTTGTGCAACTTCACAGATGACATTTGAGGTCCTGGCTGACCTGGGACCTGCTCAGAGTGCTCTGAGTACATCTGGCTTGGAGGAGGATGAACTTTTCAGGTCTTTCATCTCTGAGGATCTGTGGCTCTTCATATTCTTGCATCAATACCACCAAGTGCTGTGATCATGTTTGGCTTGGGAGGTAGGAAATGTGCACACTTTGGAGTTTGGCTAGGAGAGGTCATGAACAGGCATCACAAACACTGCATTGTGAATGTTAAAATGGAAACACATACTGTAATATTTTCTTTGATCCCAAACGTTATGTTTAAAGTGTTACAAATAATAGCGACAATCTAGTCTCCTCCCCTAAGGAAGTGGAATGTAACTTTTCACGTTTCATGGGAGGGCTGTGTGTAGTGACTTTCTTTTACAATGCAGTATGGAAAAGGAGAAAGTACAACCCTATAATGGAGAAACCCAACAGACAGTGCGCTAGTCAGGTGACAAGGCCAGCATCACCTGTGGTGATTCGTGTCAACTGTCTATCCTACTGAGAGGAACTGGTAACAGTGTATTATATTCGAGGTTTTTTCAAAGCTCCGTAGCTCTAAACTGTCCATGTGAAGGACATCAAGCAAACTCAAACTGGGAGGTATTACACAGAACACCTGATAAGTGCTCCTCATGACTGTCAAGACCATCTATAACAGGGGAAATTTGAGGAGCCTAAGGAGATTTGACAATGTATTGTCAAATTACATTACAATGAGATTTGTAATGTGTCTTGGATCAGATTATGAGATATCAGGGTAAAGTAAAGAAATCTGAATAAGTTATAGATTTTGGCAATAATGATAAATCAATGTTCTTGAGTTATGACACCATAAAATACATCAACAGTAAAGGAAATGGGGAGAGGTGTACTGGGGATTCTCTAACTCCACAGTTTTCTGCAAATCTAAAATTATTACAAAATAAAAATTTTGTTTAAAAGCATCAACCTTCATGTGCACATCTACCGAAACCTGTGGATTCAGACTTTCCACTTAATCTGATCTCCTCTGCGCTCAGCCACTGCTTTCCATCCTTACATCTCAGCTGCTGGAGGCCCTGCTTTGCTGCAGTCTAAGCCCTGTGATGGTGGAGATGGTGTGTCAGCCTCCCGCTCAAGGACAGCTTTGCCCTCCCTCCATTGTGGTGGCATGTGTGGATGGAGTGCTTGTCTTTAAATTTGTCTTTAAAGAAAATTCAAAATTGATGGAAAAGAAGATAAACCTATGGACTCACAATAATCTTATTCATTTATGACATTTTGTAGATCTTTAAAGATCTAGCATAAGGTGATTGGGTGTGTTTTCCTTTCTAAGATGTTGACGGGACAGCTAGGTAGCTACAAGGACATAAAACAGGAAGAACTCTTTCCTTGACACTGAATAAATATGTATATTGAGAATACCTGAGGCCCTAGGATTTTATCAATTGATCTTGCCTTTTGGAATTCAATGCTTTACATTGTTCTGTTTTAAAAATAATATGACCCTTGGAAAATGCCCAGCTGTTCCTTTTTTCAATGACCTGGGCCTTTCTGTGGACTTGAATAAGTCCTTCATCTCTCTGGACCCTGGTATTATCCTTACTCCATTCTTCCAGACTACTGTGAGTGTTAATGAAGTGATATCCATGTGAAAATCAGAAGCCTTTGGAGACTGGTACAATAAGATGACTTATTTTTACCATTATGGAGAAATTCCACAACATAACACATGCAAACTGAATGTATAAATATTTGTGTACACACACACTCTTGCCTTTATGAGAGTTCATAAAACTCAAAGAGTATTCATTGATTTTTGTCTTACTGCAAAGAAAAAAAATAAGCAATAAAACGTACCCAGCACATAAAAACATTTTAAAGCACTTGCTTTAGTGATAAAAATTTGCTTAACTAGTTATGGCCATTGTCACTTTGCTGAAGATTTGTGCATTAACAAAGTGCCTGATTTTTAGCTATGAAGTCATCACATCATACTGAATGTTCTGTGGGATAACTTTCATGATAGACCCAACCTTTGCCATCTGCTTTTCTTCAACTTCATAGCATTTTCCGACTCACAGCAGCACTGTGGCATATTGAAAAATCTAACTGGTGTGACTTGGCCAAAGTCACCTAACTTCTCTGAGCCTCAGTGACCTCTATGAAATAGGCAACTGTGTGGTGGAGGTAAAAGCAATGTATAAAATCGTGTTAACAAAAATCTCTTAGTTGGACTGGCAGTTGATAGGCCCTGAAAAACCTTAGTTCTCTTTTCTTTTCAATAGTGTTTAAAAAATTTCAATATTTGCTACATGAAGTATTTAATTTAATTTCTGAGTGTGTAAGCTAAACATTGTATTAATGAGGCATTAGATGTGACATTAATTTTCTCACTCTCTGAAGACTGAGAGGAAGATAGCAGACCCTAAATATCCTTATGCCTAATACCCTCTCGTGTATACCTTTGCTTTACATGCAATATCTCTCAAGAATCCTCTCATTCTTAGAACCCTACAGGTAGTCCAGAGCTCCAGACCAGGGTGTGGCACACATAGCTGAGAAGAGAGCACCACCATCTTGGGTCACTGCCATTTTCCCAGTATCTTCTTTCATAGAAAGGGCAGAACCAAAGCAAAATGACGCTCCAGAAATATAAGATATTTTCCTGATGGAAAGAGAATTTTATAAAATCTGTTGTGAAAAAATTCACATACTTTTCAAAGATTTTTTAATAAGTTAAAAGAATTAGTTCACAAATATATATAATTACTATCTTTTCATTACATGTATATGTTTAAAGTTAGAATGATTTGACAAATGAGAAGGTCTATTCATTGTGTTTTTATTGCCCTTCCCAAATCAATGCATCTATTAACATAAAAACTTGTCTGCTCAGTGAGCTTGAAGGTATTTTAGAAGCATGCATCCACTTGAGCTTGCAATGAATATATCATTGTTGATTTTTGTTGATCCTATTTTGTAGTGATTTATTTAGATATCTCTAAGAGACTGAACTATCAAATGTCCAACAAATTACACTGGGTTGAAAGTACATATTTCTAATTTATTTTAAATAGTCATTCAATTACCTACATTGGTTTATCTCATCTTGAAAATCTGCTGATCCTGTTTCTGAATGTTAATCATGGTTCTGGCTTGTTATTTATATCATTTAATCTTATATCTGTGTGTGAATTACTACCATGCAACTCAATCTAACTTGTTCTATGCTTCACTGTATTTTTGTACCAGGGGGAAGCAGAACCAAGTTCACAGTGGCTGGCCGATAACCTCAACCTCAGTGCTCTGGAAAGATACATTCTGCATAGTGGGAGTTGCAGCAGATACTTAGCTTTCCCATAGAAGACCCTCTGTGCTGAAGACAGCTGTACAGGAAGTAGCCAAGTATGAGTAAAATGTATAGGGGCTGAGAATAGAGGTAATTACTGGCAAACAAGGAAAATTATGCTGATTAAGCATACAATCCCTACCTCACATCCCATTAGCTGGAAACATACAGTATCTACAGTCACAGCTACTGTGGATGAAATACTTGCTTAGATGGAGTTAAGGATAATAATGAATGGAAGTGAATGTGCTCCCTAGAGTGCACCATCAATTTGATTCTCCAATTTGTTAGAAGACACCCACAGACTGCTGTAGTCTTCAGGGTTATTTGTCTTTTTCTGATCAGACGATCTAGGGGTCCAAGCAGATTGAGCAGTGGTGTCTGTTTTTCTCTGTAGCATAAAGGTTTGTTTTTTCTTTTAAATGAGAAAAGTGGATTTAAGCCTGTAAAAATCAGAGTAGAGTTCATGGTAAGAATGTGTGATGCTCCATATATGACAGTAACTGTTGAAATTTTCAGTGCACAATTTAAGATTCTTCTACTTTTTAAAGGTCTCAGTGGTGGAAGATATTTATATAAGGAGCCTTAGGAACTCTAGTTTTTATTTTCTTTTAGGTAGAAAATAATCTTTTTATTGGTCTGTGGATATATTTGTTTTCATCCAGATCTATATATCCATATTTCAGTGGAATAACTTCCAAAATAGAGGGAGTCTTATTTGTTAGCTCTTTAAATAAAGGTAATATTTTGATACTAATTTGTCATTGTTTTTCCTTTTATCCATTTTTTCTATCCATCATCTTTCACAACAACATGAAGTGGAAAGTAAAATAATTCAAATATAATCATAATCTATATCCCACTTATTCCCATGAATACTAGCAACAAATTGAGCAAGAAATATAAGGGTTATGTGTATTGAAAGTTTTATTCTCAGAAGTTTCTATTCTTGACACTTTCAAAAGAAGCACAAATTGCTAATAATTCTATGAAAAACTGTTCACTGTCTTAGCCAACAGGGAAATGCAAATCAAAACTGCATTGAGGTTTCAGCTCACCACTGAGAGAATGGCTATCACCAAGAGTGCAAAAAGAAGATGGGAGGATGTATGTAGGGGGCACTTACACACTGTTGGTAGGAATGTAAATTAGTACAGCTACTAAGAAAACAGTATAGCAGTTTCTCAAAAAACTAAAAATAGAACTACTGTAAAACCCAGGTGTACCAGTTCTCAGTATGTACCCAAAAGAGTCAATGTCAACATACAATAAAGATACTTGTGTACCCACTGCAACATAACACAATCCAAAATAATCATTTTATAGAATTTTCCTAGGTTCTTGTCAATCGATAACTAGCTTTTTAAAATAAATATTATGTAGCCATAAAGAGGAAGGAAATCATGATTTCAAGGAAAATAAAAGAAACTGAAGATCACTATGCTAAATAAAATAAGCCAGACACACAAAGACAAGTATCACATATTTTCCCTAGTATGTGAAATGTATATAAAATTAATACAACATGAAAGTAGAATGGAGGCTATTAGAGAAGAGGAAGGGGCCAGACAAGAGAGGAGAAAAGGCCATGAGAGGGTGACAAGGGGTTGGATACAACAAAAGTATATTATAAGGCTGTGTGAAAATGTCATAATGAAATTCCTTACTCTGTATAATTAACATGCAATAATAAAAGTTGCTTTTCCATTTGTATTTACTGAGGTTATTATTAATCTAAAATACATTATAATCTTCTGCAGCATAAATATGGAATTTTTGATTGGCAGTTTTGTTCAAATGAGTCATTATAACCATAAAATAGTTATTCCTAACAAAAGATAAAAAAGTCCCCATCACTAATTTAGCCATTACAAATGTTTGATGTATAGTTCTTAACTCAGTTTTCCAAAGTTCAGCATTTCAGGGTCCTTAGAGCCATTTATTATGGGTGATAGTTTTCATTCCTATTATTTTACCTCTAAAAAAACTAAACTCAAATATTTAAGGAAACCTGAGACATGCAGTAATAAACAAACACCTCTAGAGGTGTTATGGTTTGTGTCTAGATGTCCCCCTAAAGCCTTGTGCAGTTGAAGGTTTTAGAGTGTGTGGTGCTGTGATTAAGAGTGTGTGACTGCTACATCAGTCCACTGATGGGTTTGGCACTGCCCTATTCCCACCAGTCTAGATACACTGTATATGGGACAGAAAGAGTCTTGGCTGCCGTCCTTGTTGCTTTGCTACCTTGTGGGTGCCATGAACTATTCTCCTCTGTAATGCCTGTCTGCCAAGCCACCCTGCCTTGGAGCCAGCTGTTTATGGACTGAAACCTCCACAAACTGTGAGCCAAATAAATCTTTTCCCCTTTAACTTTGGGTGTCAGCTACTATATCTCAGCAATGACAAAAGTAACTAAAACAAGAGGTGACTTTAGGGTCTAGATTTCATAAAATTATTTATTTCTGCATCTGTTTAAGTATATTTTAATACATTCCAGCACAAGGCAATCATTTTCTGTACTGAAATGACCATAGCTAAATTTTTGAAGCAAAACAAAAAGCTTTTTAATATCACTGTTCATTGATATAATTCATAGTAAAGCCCAATAGAATACAAATTATTTATTCAGCATACCATATCAGTTCTTGGCTTGCTGGGACTTCTAAATTTAATGTTTTTCCTCCTCATACAGGCATAAGCCCCTGAAGTAGTCATTTGAACATGGGATAATGAGGGTATCCTTTGCAAATCATAAATCAAACACTTTGCAAGTTGATTCTTAACACCGCTATGATAGGTTTAGCATCAGTTTATTTGAAAGTATGTAACACAGTAAATTATATGGTTGCTCTCCTATTTCCTCATTTATGTTTTCCTCTTGGCTACATCTAGTAATTTTTTATTCAGATCACTATACTTGGTGCATTCTACATTTATAAAAATTCTTAAATACATGCAGGCTGAATTCATGCAACAATATCATTCTTAATGACTTTGTGTTCTGCATTAGAATGAATGTATAAGGCAGTGTCAAAATGGTAATTTGTTGCTACTTTTGCACACAATAGAATTTATTCATTTTGCCATTAATACCTAAGATATCACTTCCTGATTGTCACAAACACACATATACACACAAACAATTGTCATCCAAAAGAGGTCAAACCATAAGGAAAGTAGAAGGATTCTATCTAAGTTAATTAAGTATAATGGTATATTTATTTAGTGTATTGGAGCTGTCTTCATTAGGGCTATGGGTTCATGAGGCAATGTTTGCTGAACCTGGCCAAATGATAAATCAGAGCTCTTTCTACTCCCTTGGTCTCACAGCTATTTGTTTTCTTTTAAAAGCTCTTTATAATGTTTCTGTAATGTGGATGGTAAAATAAATAAACCTTTAGGTTCAAATGTAAGTGTCAGTACAAAATACACTAATTTACTGATTGTTGATGAAAATTAAGCAGTCTACACACTTTTGACAAAATGGATGTATAAATTTAGCTCTTTCAGAGTGCCTGGCACAGTGGAGGACTCAAGAGCTTTTTGAATGAGTAAATGCACTCAGTATATAATAAGTGATGAGACTGGTTATTATGATGAAAGTAATGCACCTTCAAATCATGAGATGGGCCTCATTCTGTCTACAGTGTCAGTTGGAAAAGCTATAGGTGGGCTCAATCTTGTGAATCACTTCAAAGCCAGTGTCCTTTCCTTGGCTCTTCCCAGCAGTGTGGAACCTTAGCACTCTAAGGTTTACATGAATTTATATTTTGCATCTGTTTTATTTGCTGTATCAGCCCACTTCAGAAACTATGTTGTGATGTGTCCTTTCAAGCAGACCTGCAGCAGAGCCACTCTCCCCAGTGTGGCACAGCATGTCACTCCAGAATTTCTCCAAATCACTGCCCCAACTATTTGACTTTGACAATAGATTGAGCATACCACAAATATTAATGAAACATTGATATTGTCTCTGAAAACAGCCATAGGTATATTGTGAATGTTAAGCACTTCCTTTTCACTATTAAGCACTTTCTGTTCACTGCTTTACATTACAGTGTTTCTTAGGATAGATAATACTTTGCTTTCCTTCGTCATATTCATATTAAACAGAGAGAAGGGACATCATTATTTTCATGTTTATAACTTCACTATTCTTAGCACAATCCTGTGTCTCTGACATGTGCTCTGTTAATGTGTATTGATTAAAGAAAGTGTACCTTAATGAAAGTACCCTTAAGAGTGTACTGAGAATGCTGATGTGCCCAACATAGACACTCATCCCTGGAGTATGAGTTCTCTGTCTCATTGGCTCCCTCCTGGCTATGTATTCCTTCACAAAGCACTATTTTATGCAGCTCCCTCTCAAAGATCAGAACAAATGTCAAGACTCTGCTGTTTCTGTTCATCACTCAAAGCGCCTGGCACAATCTTTATAGGAACTTTCCCATGTTCAAGTTTTCCTTCAGAACACGAGCATCTGTCTCTTGGTCTAAATTTAACTCTTCAGCTATCATTCTCACAGTTAATCATGTTCTCGAATTGGCCCAAGCGCTGACCTTTTCAGCATTTCCCTTGGTCTCGACATGATAGGATGACTGTACATCACCTGGGACATCATCTTACCTCCTCTAAAGTCCCTCTGGCAGTCAAAATTTCTTGCTCTTGATATTGCTTCTTTTATGACGTCAAATTTCTCACTTGTAGATTTGTTTAAAGTCCTGAAAATTACATGCTTTGCGCTAAATACTGACCATGAAGTTTTGTATACCAGCTTGACACTGCATGCAGTACTTTTCTTCTAGTTGCCAGCACAAAGTGAACCCCATTCTTTAGAGTGCTGATGCTTCAGGGTTGGAATCTTCGATCAGAACACATAACAGAGCTGTGTCTCTATAGGCAAAGCAGTGGGAGAAGTCTCATCCTTTATAAAATCTCATTGTAAATATGGATACATGAAAGGAAACCACATTCTCATGGTAGCTATCTTTCCCCACTGAGACCTGGCTTTTCCTGGTGGCCTCATGATGGATTTCTATTCTACACTACCTTGGATTTGAAGCACTCATGCTTGATTTTTGTCTCTCTATAGTGAGGATCCATGAACTTTATTCATTTTAGAGGCACTCAACTATTTTAGGAGCATAATCTGATGAAAATAGCTTCAAGCACTCAAAAAACTATAGACTCACATAGTCCAAAGTAAAACATAGTGCACTAAACATCTCAAACTCTGTGGCACTAAATGATAGTTCTATTTCATCGGTGAAGTAAGGTGATTACCAGATTAAATGTTGGGCTTAACATATTACTCCTGGGAAAAGTGCAATATGGGATTTTAAAACATATATTTTATGGATAATTAACAAATTTTGAATGATCAAAAAGGAGATGTCTTGTTTGGTGAATGATGTACCGTTCAATGAATTGTGGAAAGGTAGTGCTCAGGAGTCCTTGTGGGTGCACAAGTGCAATTCTTTCACATTATGGATGATGAGAACATAGGAGTTCAGTGATCTTCAGATGATCATAAAGCCAAGCTGACACGAGAAGCTGACCAGGGCAAAAGCTTCATGGCATCCTGCATGCTTTCCTAACCTACAGTTATTGATCTTTAAGCTACCTTTTGTGTCTTTTAGAAGTTTGCAATTTAGTACAACTATATCAATAACTATAATTTTTAAAAGCCCATATATAGTCATTACTTAACTAAATGAATACTTTGTAAGCACCTACTTCATACCATGTCAACTAGATATGATATCTGAAGAAATATATGACCCGGTATTTTCCCCCAAGGAACTTAAAGTCTGGTAGAAGAGACCAGCATATAGCAGATAAGCTGTTCCAGTAAATTTTCATACAGGAGAGAGTGCAAGGAATTTTATTGTGCACATGTGAGTTTTAGAGCACCCAATCAGATTATGATGAGGAAACACTCATTGAAAGAGATGAACTATGAAGAATATTGAGAATATTGTTATGAAGAATATTAAGTTACCAAAAGTAGTACAAGGTATGTGTGTGTGCACACATGTACAAGTGCCTGTGTCACTTTGTGAGCACATAGATGATCTACGTTAATTTATAAATGGGCAAGACACAGAGGCAAGTAGTAGCAGTTTTTGGTAAGCTCTAAGAAGATTTATCCTTTTATTTGAGTATCAAGTATTAGACAGGGATTGAAAAAGGTCAGCCACATGGAACAAATATAGCTTCCTTTATACCACATTAAAGGATTTGTACTTGATTTTGTCTCACAGAGGTTAAAAGGAGAATAAGAATAAAAAGTAAAAGAACAAGAAAATGAATATAAATCCAATTGTGTGGATTAGGAAAAACTCTAAGAAAGAAATAACGTTTGAGAAATAGGTTATACCATTTCTGGTAGGGAAACAGAGCAAAGACAGAGAGTGGAAAGTAGGAGGTTGCAGGAAGGGTGGAAGGAGGCTGAGTCTTACAGGACTGAGGCCTGCAGCAGAGAAGGATCATTGCCATGTCCTTTAATCCAGCCCTCGGAGACAGGTTTATAGAGAAGACAGTCATCAAAGCAGAAAGACATGCATTAATGAACTAACCACTTATCAATGATTTGTCATTGTTTCACTTAATGGCTTATTCATTTCCACTGAGCCAGTGATGACTCACTCAGTGATTAATACAGGCTCAAACTGTAAAATGAAGGAAAATCAAACTGAATTTGAAAAAAGAAATTGCAAAGCCAGGCCAGGTAGGGCACACTTCTAATCCTAGCACTCAGGTGGCTGAGGTAGGAGAAACACCATGAGTTTGAGGCCAGCCTGAATTACACAGTGAGTTTAAGGCCAGCCTGAACTGCATAGTGAGATCTTGTCTCCAAAAAAAGTGTAAATACATACAGTTTCCAGGAGCCAATACAAATCCTACTGGAAAATTACTTAAATCTCACACAAAGGTATTTATACAGAGGAACTGGCTGTGACAAGTTGTCAGTTTAGTTCTCCAAACACACCATAGGTTGATGGTATAATGGGCTTTTCCAAAGAAAACTGTACCAAAATCATATAATCAAGAGATAGTTTGGGAAAGTTGATGGAGATTAAATGCATTGATTTGTTTGAAAATATGAACATTCTCATGCTCATGCAGCACAGAAGTAAACATGCAAAATTCTGTAGCATCCTTCAGTAAAAATGAGTCAGATTTTTTTTCCTGAGTCTGAAATTTTTTACCAAAAAATAATTTTTTCCTCCCCAGTTTTTCCTCTGGGGAGTATTTTTAATAAGCATAACAGAATCATTATTATTTATAAAGACAAAGTGCAATTGTTTTCATAACTTGCTTTATTTTCTAAGTTAAAATTAAATGTCATTTTCAAAAACTATTTGACATGAAATGTTGGGGGTTGTTTCAGAGGATTCATCTTGAGTTACAGTAGCAGTTATCCAAGTGTCATGCGAATGGGGAAACCATTCATATGCAAGCAGCCTCTTTCTTGATTCAAATACATGGGTGGCTATGTATTTATTATAAAGGGATGAAAGTCCAACTCCCAGAGACAACACTGGTGGTCCTCATCAGTCTGGCTCCAGTCAACTTTTAATCAAAATTTCCTTCGCTCCAGTCTCATTAAATCTAAGTTCAGAAACCAGAGACCACTGGTCAAAGAGTCTACAATTTCCTGCTTTATAATTATTACCTCTATAATTATTATTACACTGTCAGTTACTCATTCATTCATTCAACAAAGTTATTGGCAGACGATTATCAAAAATTTACTGTGTACCTATTTGTTCCAGGCACCGCGTTTGGCAGTAGGACTAGAGTGGCAAACTTGTAGTCGTAGGGGCAGCCATGCCAGGGTTCGACCAAAGCTGACAGATAGGAAACCCACAGATGGACAATCAGAAATTGTAATGAAGGTGATAAAAGGAATTTGCAGATTTCTATGGGCAAGAATACAAGCATAATGAAGGGTCCATCTAAATTAAAACATGGCAAGACTCATTCAGGTGAAAGATGAGTGCACGTGTTACAGGCTCTGAGGGACAGCTGGGTAGATGTTGCCCCAGAATGAGGATTGACAAAGAGGAAGACCAGTCCACTGCTGCTGCTCCCAGTGAAATCTGATTTTTCCTTTCATTTCACCCCAGCATACTTCCTGGAATTAGCCTTTTTTTCTCTCTAGGACCTGATTACACTTGACTTGAAGCCTCTCCATTCAAAGTTAGGAGATGGTTTTTGAAGTGTGTAGTGGAAAGCACTGATTCTTGTGTATATAAACAGCACTGCACTACTACATATTTAATAACTATCTCTGGGAAGAAAACTGGCCTGTGTGTAGCAGGAATTATTCATTGTTTTAGCATGCTATGTTACAGAGCATATTCTATTCTCTAAAATAGCTGCAGAGACTATTTCCGGATCCACTTTCTGGGTCAGAGTTTACCAACTATTCCTCTAAGTCTGCTCTTTCTCGTACACTCTTTGCCTCAGTTAACAACATTTACCCAATTCTCCTAGCCATGGAATTCTTGGTGCTGTCCTCGATGATTCTAACTAAACTTTGTCTCCAGTTCCCTATTGACATACAATCAACAAGGCTCTACCATTTGTTCAGCCTTCATAACATCTCTCCCATTTAACCTGTCTTGTAACCCATTACTACCTATCCTGTGGCTTAGTGCACCAGGAGGCTAGTAGTTTTTTTGTCTCTGCACCTCTTCCTCTGAAATTCCTTCTCCTCAAAGCTGCCAGAGGAGTTTGACAAAGGAGCCCATCCGGCCTTGCACCTAACCTACAGAGTAGTCTGTCAAAATCACCCATGATCTAAAGAGACAGTTGTCAATGCAGAACATCTTATGCTCAAGGGGACATTAGACAATGCTGGATAACATTTTGATTGCCACTGTGGGAAGAGATCTTACTCTGAGGATCTAGTAAGAGGAGCCCATGGATATGCCAAGCATCATATAATGCATATGACACCCTCCCACTACAAGGAGTTATCTAGACTCAAACATTTGCAATACTGAGGTCAAGATACCACAGGCCAAGCCAGGTGCAGTGGCACACACCTGTAATCTCAGCACCCTGGAACTTATAGAAAGTAGGATCTTACATCCAAGCCCTGTCTGGACAATGTAGCAATTGTATCAGTCTGTGCTTACTAGAGAAACAGATTTAATGCAAGATATACAAATATATAGGGATTTACAAGGTTGGTTTACAACAGCAGCCTACAGTGTCAGGTGTGCAAAAGTGCAAAAGGGCTGTCTATGTGCTGGAGAGCTGAAAGATCCAGTGGAAAGCCTGGAGCTCACTGTAGTGTTCCGTACGAGTCCACAGCAGGAGACTAAAAGGTCTGTGCTGGAGGCCAGGAGGTGGCATCCGAAGTGAGACTAGAGCTCCTCTGAATAAAACAGGAGCAGCCTTCCTTCATTTCCCTTTTATATCACTCAGGCAGCAAACCCACTGGTCACTATCACTCACACCCAGTATATCCCAGCAAATCTTGAGTAAATCCCCTCAGCCCAACCAGAACTGTGCTGACCCAATTTAGTTGTCCGTTTTTCACTCAAGTTAACATCATCATTTAGCAATCACAGTGACTTCACAAGACCCAATCTCAAAATAAAAAAAAATAATTTTAAGAGGGGCCAAGAATATATCTCTGTGCAAAGGCCTTGGGTTCTATTCCCAGTACTGAAAACAACAGCAAATAAACAAACAGGCAAAGAAACAAAAACAGCTGAGGCCAGCATGCAAAGCCCTAGCCCCTTGAATGATACCTGAAATCTTCCTGGTACTATCCTTCTAGCAGGATGCCTTGTTGCTTCTCTGACATCCATTATTCTTAAGACATTGTGGCAGCCCTCCATAGTATACCATAGTAGCCAGTGCTTCTTACCTACAGCCATCACTACTCCACTGGGGCAACACTTAACCTATAAAATTCCCTCATCTACTGCCTCCTCCAGGAGGCCCACCTGGCCACGCTGAATGAAGCAGTCCTTCTGTGTGACCTGGGCACCTGTGTACAGCCGACTTCAAACCCACCACTTCAAGAGCATTCTCTTGCTGGTTTCCCCCAACCTACTCAACTATATTGTCAACTTCTTATATTCACAGACTATATTTTCATAGTCATCATTATGTCTCTGGTGTTCATCATGGTATCTGAAGCAGTGTTCACATTAGGAAAGTTTTCATTGGTTGATCTAGTCTAAACTGAGAGGTGGTTTTAAAATTTGAAGTACATCACTTCCTACCCAGATGCAGCCAATGGAGCAGCTCCCATAGCTTTTGTCATTCCTTGAATTCACTAATCAGTGCCGCACACATAAGGCAAATCAGTGCCGCACACAGATCTTGTGCAAGCTGGAGTCTGTGTAAATTCTGCTTATCAGATGTGGAGACATGAAGGATCATAATCTTTGTAGATGTGTGACTCTGGGTGGTTACATGGAGCTCTAGGTCTCAGTTTCCTCATCTATAAGACAAAAATAGTAAATGCCTGGACCTTCTAGTAATTTGTCTTGTTGCAAATTGTAACTAAAACAATGTTTAAATATTTAGCTCAGTGTAAAGCACATGGCATTCGAAGCCATAGCACATGCTTCTATAGCTATGGGCATTTTCAGTGTCACTATTAGAAAAGAGTAACTGTGAATAAATGATGCAGGCACTGCAAAATAAAAATACTAATTTTATGCTTCCTTTTATTATTTTCATGTGCAAAGGAAGTGATCCTTTCTTACTATATAAATAATTCATGTTGAGGGTTAGAGAAAGTGCCTGCAATGCATTATGAAAGCCAAACCATGGTGAAAAGCTATGTTTGAAGTCCCCAGTGATGATGGCTTTTTCTCTCCTAATGAGTGCCCACCAAGGATGAGCAGCATTGTGGGTGGAAGCAGCTGTGGAGACTGAGTTTCTGCTGGGCTAGCCTCTGTCAACACAGTGCAGATTTCAAAGTCATTTCTTTCAGTGAGAAAATCAGGGAAGTAAAGAGGGATTCCCCATATGTTACTTTTGAATAACACAGACATCATTCTTGGTGAAGCACTTTGAAATTTTTAAACCCTTTTTCCCTAGGTGATCACACCCTTCCCTCTTCTTAAAGAAGAGTAGGGAACCACCTTAAACTATTACAACAGCCTGGCTCATTAGTGATGTTAATTCTTAGATCACGTAGAGTCTTACTCCCTCAGGGACTCCTGAAGGATTCGAGTTGGTTTTCCCAAATGCTTTTGAAGTTGTAGTTAATTCTTTTTTACATTTTCTACCTTTTCTTGTTATGTTTTGAAGGTCCTTTCTCACAGATGCTTTCATACTTATAAATAAATGAGAATAAATCTTTCTCCCTTCCAATTTGTAGTTTTTCAAATAATGAAATTGTAACAGAAAATGAATCATCCTCTGTCCAGTATGCTTCAGTTTCTTAGTTGCTCAGGTAATAACTCCTGTTCCACTTCTGGTTGCTTCTGGTCTTTTAGAAACAATTGCTCACTGTGATGCATAGCTGGTCACTGTAGGGAGCAGCTGAAGGTGAAAATTGGTCACATGTTTGGGGGCAAGGCAAAGCTGGAGTGCCTAAGGCAATTAAGCTACTTCTGTCCCAAGAAAACATCTTGCCTGAGACAATTCTAGTCATTAGTTGTTAGGCAACCCTGTGTCACATGACGTTAACTTTGTGAAATGTATAAATAAATGTCCCTATGGTAGTTGTTTAGTTGTTTCCTCCCATGAGGAGAGAGAAGGCTCCACCTGACCTCAGTTTTCATCTCTTATCTTTATTTCTAAATTCCCTTGCTATTTTTCCTGGGAACATCAAGAGCTGTGTGGGACATAGTGTCACTATGATGCACATTGTATAAACCAATCCCAAGTTGACAAACAATTCTGCCTCTGTACTTCCTGCTTGCTTGTTCAATATAAGCCCTAAACCATCAGAGATCAGGGCCTGATATTCTGGAAACGATCCTGATCAATGCCTCCATATCCTGGGTGTCATTTCAGTGTTTCTGCTTGTCAATGCATCTGGTGCAAAGGCTAGAAGATTGACCTTGCTAACTTATTTGGTCAGATGTGGCCCTCACAGATGGAGCAAGGACCTCTCTGGATCCTGATCGGGAGGTGCACCCTTCAGATTTCTTGAGTCTCTTCAGAGGTCTGGAGGAGGATTCCGGGCTCCCTGCTCCAGAGGCTCACATCAGATCCCAAAGGAAGGAGGATGCAATCTGTCTATCTATCTGTTTGCCTGCCTAACTGATTTTGCAAAGACCACTGGGACACCCTAGTTAGTCAGTTTGTCACTCCTGCTCAGTTCAAGCAGAAGAGCCTGATTAACTCTTGTTAGTTAAGTTCACCTTCAAAGGAAGGAGGTTGAAGTGTTTAACCTCTGAGCCCCTGTAGAACGAATGTGTGAGTGAGTGGAATGGGCAGTACAAACAATGGGCTGCTCTGTCTGTGCACCAAGACTGGGGAACATTGGGCATGGTGGTTGATGGACTTCACCTGTGGTTCTGTGGTGATTATTATAAGGCATAACAAGGCCTCACACCCTCCTTAGTTAGGAGCATGGCCAGGTGGGCATCTGAATGGTCTCTCCCTGAGAGGCACCCACCCTTTGTCTGTTGCACCAATGTTCAAGGATATACAACATACACTGTAGGAAGATGGAATGGGAACTAATTAGTTAAAACCCCCAGTCCCTGACTGCAGGAGAAGAGGCTTTTATGGGGTTAAAAATGAAACCAAACTGCCCCCTGTATCTCAAAAACAAAACAAAACAAAAATGAAAAAGAGGCTCATTCTTCCTGAGAATTTTGCCTTGGCACCCTTTCTGCAGTCGCTGACAACACCTATAGCTTCACTCTCCTTCCCTAACTCATCTACTTCCAAGCAGCTGAACCAGTTCCAGTTCACTGCCTGCATTCTGCCACAGAGGACCCCCCCACCCCCAAGACATGCCTACCCTGGTCAAATGGCATCATCTAATGCCCACCCAAAATGACTGTCAGCAATTCCTTCTGAGTTCCACATTTTGAGTGAGGAAAAGTGAACTGTCAGCCCAGACAAATGAGTTGTATCCTATCAGGCCTGAATAGAGAGGGCAGACTGATCTCTAATCAATCTGGGCCCCTGAGAGCCTGCAGTCATTGCAAAAGTTGGGGGAAAACCTGTAATTTTCCTGGTAGACAGTGGAACAGATCTCTCTGCCTTCAGAAGTTCCCTCTGTCAAAAAGTTACCATCACCAGGGCACCTGGGACTCTGGATTCCAGCTTCTTATGCCAAGCATAAATTTAAAGTCTGAGAGAACATCTCCTTCACACCGAGCCAGCTGCAGTCTTGTTTAACCCTGCACATGCAACTTTGACTGTTAACACAAACAGGCATCCAGCCATACATCAGTCTAATAGACTGTTAGTCACCTTGGGTAAGAGCTCTACGCTGTCAACAGTGCAGAAAACATGCCTTCTTTTGCTTGCAAGTTGCTCCCATAAGCCCCTGCAGGTGGTAATATCCTGAGGTAAAAGACCAGCTCACTTGGACTCAACTGCCATAAGGGGTTAAAACTCTTCCACCTTGGCTCTGCACCTGTGTCCTGCATGACAAGAAAGCCATCCTAGCCATCAAAACAAACCCACAAGGCCATTGAAGAGGCTCTCAGATTCTGCCCATGCCAGGAAAGCTTTATCCTATTCTGCCCAAGGACCTCGAGTCTGACCTGCCTCCTCCTTACATTCATCAATTCCAAGTTATTCAGCCAGCCCTGATGCCAGCACCACCAGTCCTGACTCCTGCACTACACCCTCCTGCTCTACTGTCAGCAATTCCTACTGACTCTGTTTAATACTAAAGAATGCTATCATATCTTAGAAAGGCCCCAAGCCTCATTAAAATCAAAAGTCCCTGCCTCTGTGGTTGATCCCAATGCTTGGGCAAACACAGTCCTCCCCTGAGCTCATCCAAACTAGGACTGTAATGCGACAGGGGGCCATGAAGCCTTAGATCAGTTCCACACTGCTGTCCTGGAAGACCCCAAAGAGGCTCAAATGCAGATAAACATGTCTAAAGTTACTGAAGTTACCCACTGGAGCCCCCACTGAAAAGAAATTCTGCCAAAGCAGATCCTGTGAGATTGATGGACACTATCAAACATGAATTCCTTGCATGCTTGAGTCCCAATATCTTTCTGGGACATGACCAGCATCCCTCACACAGGTCCATTGTCCTGGATTTGATATTGACTCTGACTGAATCCTGAGAGGAAGAATAGTACCTAAGGAAATGCCTGATTATCATAACCCTGAAATGGTGAGATACTCATTTCCAGAAGTATGGACAAAGGACTCACCCCCGGGGTTTGTGATCAATCATGCCCCTTTGGTGATCAAACACTGTTCCACGGCAACCACTACCTTCATCAAACAATACACCTGCCCTGCCTGTAAAGGAAGTTCAAGGTCTCTAAGCTGCCAATGTTGCTGCAATTGCCCTCCATATATGGTGCTTACATAAAAGTTGTACTACAGTATCTGACAGAAACTGGTATCAAGAAAGAAACCCCATATATTTTTTGGAGCTGCTGGCCTCTACATGCTTACTCAGACTGTCAGTCCCTGGGAGGACTCAGTGGCCTGTAAGGGCTGCCTCCCTTCTTTGCCTTTGTGCTCTAACAGCCACTGTCCTTCTGATCAAGAAAGCTGACAAGCTCACCTTAGATAGAGACCTAACTGTCCTGGTGCCACATGCTCTGCTGGGATGAACTGTTTGAAAAAGGACCCCCTGACAGATACTGAGTAGACTTTGTTTATGGGTGGAAGTAGCTCTGATAGAAATAAAGTCCAACAGGTTAGATATGCTGTGGTCACCTTGGATAAAGTTATCTAGGCCAAAACTCTCCTGAAGGGATGATCTGTACAGCGAACTGCTTTCTGCTGCTGTTTGGAAACCTGCCACTAACAATGCAAAATAATCCAGTCCAGAGGCCTAAGCCCCCTCCGGGGATCCAACTGACTAAAAACTTGGTATTACATAAATAAATCTGCCTCTAAATCCTGGGTGTCTTTTCAGTGTTTCTGCTTGCTGTTCAAGAATGAGAAAAACAAATTCTAAAGTTTATTAGAACTGTATAAAAACCAGAAGTAAATAGGCTGCGAGGAAGCCTGTGGGTGATGTGTGGTCCCTGGGATATCTACTGCAGGGGCTCTGAGACTGCTTATTCATTGATTCAACAAGTTTCCACTGTATGTATCATATGCTAAGTGAATGAATCATAGAGTACACCCACTTGCTTGGTGTGATTTTTTTAAGGAGGTTACAGGACAGGAGACCACTTTCTTCTATAGCTAGGTTTCATGGGAGTCTCCTCAAGCTAATGTGTGCTCTGCTCCAAGGTTATATTAAACTTTATAACTGTCACTAGTGCAGGAGAGAAGCAAAGGGGAATGTCTTCCCAAGGACCTTGAAAAGATGGGGAGAGAATTTTATCTATGGAGAGAAATGAAAACATATAACTTAGTTATTTTCTTGTTGCTGGGATAAAATACGACACCCACTAGGTAAAGGAGAAGAGGTTTGTTTTGACTCACAGTTTGTAGAAGTTTCCAACCATAGTGGGCTAGTTCTGAGGCAAGGTGGAATGCAGAGAGAAAAGAGCTCAGGGCATGGCAGCAGGAAGAAGAGAAGACATCAAGGGAAGATTGGGAAGGGATAGACCCCAGCCACATTCTCAGTGACCCACCTTTTCCCACCAGACTTCAGCTCCCAATCACATTTAGTATAAACCCATCAGTAGACTAACCCAGTGATAAATATTACACCCCCATGACCCAAGCACTTCTTAAAAGCCCCCTCTTTGAGTGGATGAGGATTTGGGGATATCTAGATGTAAACCAGAACAACATACAAATGTGTTCATGAGATTAAAGTCCACTGTTCCTCTGAGCCATGGAGGTGGTGTGTGCAGGAGCTGTGCATACTCACAGTTTTGGCCTATGGAAGGTGATCTCCCCTTGAATGAGCATTTGCTGAAAGCCACCACAAGAGAACTGAAAAAAATTATTTCTGTGTACACATTTCCAGGACTCAGAAGGATAGGATATAATCCATTAGTAGTCTCTCTCTCTCTCTCTCTTCTGTCTCACGCCTGCAGATAGACAAAAGAAATGAAGGTGCAGACCCACAAGTATTGCTGAGTTAGCTGGGAACAAATAGAACTCTCCTGTGTTCACAGTTAAGCCAGCCAAGTCTCAGGCACATTTCAGACTAAGTGTTGACCTAGCAGAAAGGCTTCATCTACCCACTTTTGGTAACTGGTGAGATGGTGCAAGGACAAAACATGTTGTCCTCAGAGGCAGAGGAGCCTGGACTTGACTCAAGGACCATTGTTGTTCACCTGTGTAACTCAGAGGAAATTCTTGGCCTCTCTGAGTGTAAGTGCACATAAAATGCAAATTCTAAAATCTTTTGTGTAGTTTTATTGACAAGTTAAATAGAGGTTCGGAGATAAAGTACCTGACCTGGGTAGGTATTCAATAGAATATTAGTAATTGGTGTCATAATGTCCTAACTGGTTGATAGTAAAGAAAAACAAAATGGCCAGTAAAGATTGAATAACCATGAGAATAAGTGAGAAGAGAGATGTGTAGGCTACTCAGTGACATGCTATTCTAATTTCTATGTGTCTTCCCAAGACAGCAATTGAAAGAAACATTCATAGGATGTGACATCTATATGTTTGCTCAGTTTGTGCAAAGTAATTAACGTTTTGATCAGGTTCAAAAAATCTTAATTAGGCCTATGAACTCTTAAGGGATAGACTCATTTTGTGAGTGGTCTATTTAGAAGACTAAGGATCAGTTTTCTCGATGCTAGCTTGCTTCTCTTGTTACATGCCCTGAAAATACAGCTAATCCTCAGTCCTGCCACAGCAGTCCATGATGTTATTATTTCCAGAGGTGGTGGTGGGGTACATGCTTCCTCATGCTCCTTCCTTTTCTGTCTTCATCTAGAGAGAAACATTCTGTATTTTAGCTCCATATGTGTGGCATTTTATGTCTGAGTTTTGTTTTGTGTAGATGAATTTGGTTTAAAATAAGACAAAACAAGACTTTGATTTAGAAATAGAAAGTCTATGTATGCATAGAAAAGTGTGCAGATAATTCACTTATGTGTGTGTTTTTTCACTCTGCAGGTGCTTCAAGCAATTTGTCACTAACTTTTATAATTGTAGAGTTCACTATATAAGGGATAGACATGGTGGCTTTGACAAATGACTTAATATCCCAGTTTTGTTAGTGTTTCATTAGTAAAAGGGGAATAATGACATTTGCCTACCTACCTTCTGGGGCATATAGGAGTGACTGCCATTGTAAGCATGCCAAAGAACTTTGTAAATAGTAAGTACACTTCAATTTGTATTTTAAAACTCTGTTATAAAATGAATTTTATAGAAGTGCCTACTTATTTATTAACACTTCCTTAATAAAAATTGTTCCTGGAACTTGCTAAAATATTAAAGCTAAGGTCTTGCAAAGAGAAGAACAATTGGAAAGTTTGTTAATTGTCCATTTGTTTACACTGACATTAATAAAAGTGAGTGGTAGTTTAATTATATCCATTTGTGATGATTTGAGGCCTCAGTATAAAAATATATTGTAAATGTAAAAAAAACCTAATGTAAAATGTAAGGCATGTGAAAGTCAAATACTGCTCTACTTTATTAGTCACCTGAGAAGCCTATAGGTCCATCTCAAAGATACCTGTAAAGCAAACTTCATGGAAGCCATCTAAGTCTGTGTAATTCAATATTCCTGGAAAAAAAGGAGTCTTGAATGACTTTCCACACTCAATTGCATCGTGTCATTTTAGACAACCCCAAAGTGTGGCCCAGTAATTCAGGAACTTTCATTGTGTTAGCATACATGCAGCTCAGAAGGGTATCGTTATTCATACCAGCAGCAAATTCATAGTATTTTTTATTTTATCATGATATTACCCAAAGCCTTAGCATTATTTAGCATTTATGAGTAATGATTTCTTTCTCCAGATCTTTTTATAAACATCAACTGATTAATCCTCATTGCACATCTGTGAAAGGGATGTGTAGGTGGTATCAGTTAAATATAGAAGCAGGCTAATTGTCATTATTTTAACTTGCTAAGCCAGAGAACTTGGCCCATACCATACATTCAAATTTCTCCCCAAGTCTTCAAAGCTTGCAGAGAGAAAAGTTGCCCAAATCCGTCCCGTTTCCCTAGTTTTCTAGAGGGTGCACTTTTTCTCTGCCACTTCCCTTGGCCATCTCTGAAGTGAATCCTGCAGTTGAGATCTTGTGACCTCCAGGCACAGAGCCACTGCGGGCTCACAAGATTAGCCCAGGGGAAGGGCTTCCTTCATGGCAGCAGAACTTCAGTACTTCCCTACTCCCATGCCTGGAGATGCTGTGTTCGCTGCAGAGATGACCAAAGGCTTAGGCCGCCTGAATCTCCAGAGCCACCTATAACAGGAGTGACTTGAGTTGGTGTGTTTGGGAGTTTGGAAGGTCCTGGGGATGAGATGAAGTCTGTGGTGATCTGGCCAACTACTGCAAGTTTTCCACAGGAAGCAACCTCCAGGAAAAAGCCCTTCCAGAGCCACCATAATGAGAAGCCCAGTCCGAGGAAGCCTCTTCCTCCCTCCCCAGGTAGGGCAGCAAGTGCGGCGATGCTATATTTGAGGGAAGGCTCACTGCTACAAAGAGAGGCCAGAGGTTGTGTGGATAGCAGGACTCTACATGTGTCTGGATTTCATGGACACTCTCCTGTCCAATCTGCCTAGGAAGATGCTTCCACACTTAGACAGCCAGGGTGTCTGGAGCCCAGTGTGCCCGGGCGTACATCTGCTAGAAGGGGAGCTGCCATGCCGATGCCCAAGTACTGCCCGCCTCTGGGCCACACAGGTTTATCTTATTCTTTGTTTTTGTTTCGTTTTAATAACAGCAACTAACTTGAGAATACCTAAAGTGTCGGTAGTTCTCAAATCTTTAAGTACTGGCTCCCCAGTTCTTTCATCAGTCGTACTTGAAGGAATCTGCATCTGCACCTTAGGGAAAGAATTAGGGTTACCTAGGGGTGGGAGTGAAGAAATGCATGCAGAAGAAGAAGCTGGGATTCCTGGAGATTCCAAGACGCACCTCTGAATAAGGACTTCAGAAGTTATCTTCATACTGAGACTTTCTACATTTTTTCTTGTCTCTCTGGGGAAAGGGATTTCTGAGATTTTTACAATGCTTCATATCATCTAGATTTTTCTAAAATCACCATTCACATAGTCTCAATCCTGAGATTTTGGGCTAGCACTTACTTGTGAAGAAATTTTCTTCAAGTGACTTATTTCCCTGGAAACAAGCTTCGGGCCTGAGGTGGCAGGTCTCGCTGGCTCTCGGGAAGCTTCACTTCCCCACTCCTCTGTCTCCAGATGTCTAGCATGCTAGGCAGAAGTCTTGTGCTTGTGGCAGTGGTGTCCTCAAGTTCCTGCTTTTGAACCTTGCAGATCTCCTCCGGATTTCTGGGTTAGGGTTCTGTCCCCTGAGTTCTGCCTCCATGCACCGTTTTACTCTGGGCTCAGGGCTCCTCCAGCACTGACCTACCTCAGGTAACCAAGGAAACCGGTTGCCACAGTAACTGGGCGCAGGTTGCCGCCCTGCAGAAGCCCAGCCAGGAGCCACTCAAGGAAACTGTGCCCACTTTGGAGATCCTGAGGGTCAGTCCACCTCTGTGCTTTACCATCACCTTTATCTCCTCCTGGCTTGTGGAAATGAAAGGGGCACCCCACCCTCACAGGGCCAGCTTAGGTAGTTAGCAAGTGATTGAATTCTCCCAGAGGGCCGTGGAAGACCGGCTGCACTTGGGCTTCACTTGGCTCCAGGATACTGAGTCCCTGGCAGCCAGCGGCAGTGGGCGGTAGGCAGGACCGGACTGTGCCTGGCTCAGGAGCCACTGGGCTTGCCAGCCATTCATAGCCAAACCAGCCAGATTTTTGAAAGACTCTGTCCCACCCTCCCGTCTGTTAGCGTCTCTAATTTTCTGCATACATAGGATGACAGGATGATAGTAAATATAGAATCTAAATGTTTCTAACAACAAATTTGGCAAAGCCACAGGGCCTAACAGGCCTTCCCAGGTCTGTGACAGCCAGGATCTCATCCAGAAAAGGGGACACCAGGGCCAGGCAGGATCCCAGGGCCTGCTGAGACGCAGAGAAGAGCCTGCTCACTGACTGGCCTGTGTGTGGGCTTTTGGATATTCCTAGACACCAGGCAGCACTGTGAGATAAAGTGCAGGCCTCCAAAGAGCCACACCCGGAGAGTGGCTGGAGGGTTTGTCCCGTGTATAAATAAACACCTGCAACTCGCTTTTGTCCTTCTTGTCCCACACACAGCACACTCAGTGGAGAAATGCCACATGTTGGTGGCACCTCCCTCCCTCCACTTCATAAATATCACAGGATGCCATGCTTGGAGGGGAAATTAGCCAAAAATATCCATTGCACACTGATACATGTTTGAATAACTCAGATTTTTTTCTTCTTAGGAATATTTTTCCTTCCAATGTTCAGGAAATCCTAAATAGCTATTGACCTATCCTCTGCCTAGCCTAGGGCACCTGGAGAGTTTATCATTTGCACCCATGGTACAAATCAAGTCCATCAAAGAGGGCTTTCTCTGGAAAAGGCAGATGTAATACAGACATTCCTATTATTGTATTTTCAAACAAACAGAAATGTCACAAAACACAGTAACAAAGGTCCATATTTCCCTTGCCTGAATAAAATGAAAAAAAGCCAAGCTACTTAGGATATTTTTTTTCTGAATAGTAAGTGACTAAAAAATAATTTAGTCAATTAATAATATTTAATTTAATAGCTAATATAAGAAATACAAAAGAAATGTGGACTGATCTGTACTGTACAGGAGCTTCTTAAATTTTTAAGGACTAAAAAGAGATTCTATAAATCTGAGAAAAATACACATCCAAAAATAGTGTATGGAAGATGCTCACCTGTGTTTCAACCACCTGGCAGGAAGGAGCTCACATTCCTATTGGCTAGCGAGGATTTGGGACTAAAATAATCTCTCAGATATTTTCCAACTCTGACAGTAGATTGTACATATGGTTTCTGACATTTCACAAAGCATTTGGACAAACAGTCTCAGCTGTCCCAAACAATAAGACTTTTTCTTGTAGAAATCTTGGTCTTAGAAAAATGATAGTTTATCCACGGTAATATTTGGGGACACAAATAAGTAAAAAGCAAACGTCCTAGTCTTAAGGTATTGCACGTTCAGAGAACAGCTCTCTGCTCCCTTCCCAAATTCTGCTGGCCTTGGGAGATGAATGCGCTTAGCAGATACATGTATTCTACACCCAGTTGGAAATGCACTGGCTTTTCTGCAGAAGAGATAAGTCCTGGAGTGATGTTTATTCTTTATGTTAATGTCTTATAACTTAAATATTATGATGTAAAATAACAAAAATTAAATGTTTTAGATCAATCTATCTTGAGTTATGTAATAAAGAAATAAGATAGGAAAAAACATATTCATATATATACCTATATATTATATTATTATAATAATATACATATCTATCTATCTATCATCTATCTATCTATCTATCTATCTATCTATCTATCTATCTATCATCTATCTGTCACATGTATTGGCCAGGTAAATTAGGGCCTTGTTATTGTCTTTATTTAGACAGTAAGTATGGTTTAACATAATTTCAGATTTGGTGCTTTGTTTCATCAGAGCCTCATTCAGTTCCTTCAGAACAGAAAATGTTGAGCACATGTGCTTAACTGGCAATTGGAAAAATTACCAAATCAATTAGAGGCACAGAAAAGGTAGAGAGAACTTAAGGCAGGCAGGTGTACTATGATCTCTTGCCAAGTAACATCCCTGATCAAACCACGGCGAATCCTGTAAGATCATTTTTGTGCTGTTCTGACTCCTGGGGCATAATCTCTTAAGTGGGATGAAACCTCTTACACCCAAGTATGCAAGGTGCTTCTTCTCCATTCAGATGAGAAATGGACCTCTGCTTTCTGCTTTTCTCTGAACGCTGCTGTATTAGTAGTCAGGTATCCCCAGAAGAATAGAACTAATAGGGTATGTGGGGTGGGTATGGTATGTGCATACACACATGCATACACAAGCTGGAGGCCCAGAAGAGCCAGTGATAGAGTTCTGGTTGGAAGTCACAGGCTCAGTAGCCAGAACATCTGTGTTTCAGCCTGTGCTTACAGGCAGGAACACACCAAGGCCCAGGTGAAAGGCAAGTGGGCAGGGCGAGGTCCCCTCTTCCTGGGAGAGATCGGATTTTGTACCATTCAAAATTTCAGCTCATTGGATGAGGACCACCCTCACTGGGGAGGGCACCGTGTTGGACTCAGCCTACCAGATGAGGTGCTGTTCTCTTCAGGGAGTATCCTAAGCAGAACACTGGATGGCTATCTGGGCATTGTGGGCCAGTCAAGATGACATGAAAATTTAACCATCACATCTGTTTATTGATAGACAATGTTGTTTTTCCTAAATGCTCATTGCTCCTGTTTCTCCATAAATCAAGTCTCCTACAATTAGACAAAGTGCTTTGCCCTCTTAAGTCATGGACACAGGCATTCCTCCTTTAACCAGCCCTACTGTTTCTAATATATATTATGCCATATCTTGAGAATAGCAAGTCTTTTTTCCTAAATATTTAAGCACATTGGTCTGCTGGACCATTTGCTTTGTAGACTACTAAGGTCTATAGATCATTTGATTTTTTAGATTCAAGTTAAATTTAAATTTTAAGTCCAGCCATTATTTCTCAACCAACTTAAGGGTTACAGTCTCTGTATTTGACCTTAATATTACAACCTGTGAAGCTGACTTCTGAGTGTGAAATTACATCATGTAGGAGACCTCCTTTGTCCATTATCCTGGGCATTTCAGAGACCGAGTTCTCAGAGAGTCACGATACTGCAAACCAGGAGGGGCCTAAGGGTGTCAGGGGAGAAAATAATAGTTTTAAGGCCACCATGGTAATTTCTTCTGCTCATAACACCATGGAAAGAGCACCGTGAGCAGTGGGCAAGAGGTGCTTCTTCCTGGCACCTTGTCAAAGGAAAAATATTTTATGCAAATGGAGATATTCTGTTCCGAGAAATAATAGATCTATAGTGATTTCATTTCTGTGTTTAACTGGACAAGGTTTACCTTTAAAAAATGGGTTGGCTTTTACCAGTACTACTTGTTGAATGAAGAAGGAATGCCGAGAAGATATTAATTGTATGACATTAAGCTAATAGCAAGCAACCCACATACCACACTTGAGAGGGGTCATTGACAAAATTTGTTAAGGAATAATTGAGTAGGCTGGATTACTTAAATAGGTGCTGAAAATGATAAAATAAAGTCAGTTCAGAAAGATAAAAAAATGACATCAATGAAATGTTGAAACAGTGACCTTTAACTATTAGCTTTTCTTTGTACTAGAATGGAAAGCTTTTCTACTTAGGAGCTATTTTTCTTTTAATCGTAAGTGGGAATGTTTTAATGGGTTTCCACTTTGATTCTAAGAAAGTTACTAGAAAGCAAGGAATACTAGAGACAGAATAAAGCACAGATTTAATTTTTGGCTTTTTGTTTTCACTTCCCTTAGCTTTGTTCATTTGTGACATTGTACAAAATATGTGGCTTTCTGCGAGGTTTCCTCCTGTGTCACTGGGCAGGGCATTTACAGCATCAGACTCCAGGGCCAGTCCTGAGAGCTATTGATGGAATGGTGTCCACAGTATGTTCAGACCAAGTAATGCCAGCACAATAGCCACTCGATGTTCACTGTGCCTTACTTTTGATATTTTCTCTGGAAAGACCTCTGGAATTTAGTGTCATGTAGGAAATGCTTGTTGAATGCTTATTATGTGTCAGACACTGTGGTAAAGTCACAAAACAGAAGACATGAGCCCTGAAGTTCGGCAAAGGAAACAGACAATAGGTTATTATAGCATGGAGACGCCGTACACAGGGTGCTGTCAAGCACTCAGAATAGTAAGTGCATTGTGTTTAGATTCCACAGAGAAAACCATCCAAACTCTGCATTCTGCTCTCCATAAGAGCTCAGTATTAATATTTATCACCCTTAGATATGTTGCATAATGGCTTCAGAGTATCCCCAGTACCTTCTAGTTGTATCCTCAGGTAATTCATGGCTAGAGATACCACGAGGACTGCTCTAAACTAGTGAATTTCTGAACGTAATTCCACATGGACATGTTATACCAAGTGCTGCAGGTACTGTGGCTCAGAATGCCACAGGATTATCTTGAATCTGAAAGAATTCTAATAGTACTTCTTTTGAGGGAAAAATATTAATGAAATAAGACACAGTTTTTAAAAAAACAGAATAATAAACCATTCCACATTCTATTTAATCCTTTAAAATCAGGATTTGAAATCACATGAGGGACACCTCCAAACTCTAAAAAAAATCATATGTGCAATTTTGAATAAGTATATCTCAATATGAAAAAAAGATACCTGACATTTAGTTGCTAACAATTATGCATGACTCAGAGAAACTTAGACCTGGTCAATGTCACAGTAGATATTATTTAATCAGTATTTCAAAATGACCAATTCCCATAGGTAGTCTAATCCTTTGAGGATTAAATGTTTCTTCATTGTTTGGTTAGTGGTGATATGCAGAGGTTACAAACAGATGTGGAGGAGGAGGGGCCTGACAGCTACACTGGCTGCCTTAATCACTAATCAAT
Organism: Chinchilla lanigera; assembly: GCF_000276665.1. Lineage (NCBI taxonomy): Eukaryota > Metazoa > Chordata > Mammalia > Rodentia > Chinchillidae > Chinchilla > Chinchilla lanigera. Next base: position 59,326,952 of record NW_004955402.1, on the reverse strand, counting down.
TAAAAGAAAGGTGGTGGATGCTAAAGTGAATATGGTTTGGAATTAGTCAAATGATGGAGACAAATAAAAATTTAGAACAAACTTCTGCAAAGATACCTACAGATTATGAATTATGTGACCCTTGGAAGCCCATGTCAATGAGAAAGTGTAATTTTCAACCCTAGAAAGCATAACTCTACAGAGTAACCATGCATTCCTCAAGCTTTTAATATAATTCATTATAATTTGATAATGGAATAATCTCAAAATTGTGTCAAGTTCATGAACACTTTTAATGATGAAACACTTGTATTTTTCCAGAGCACGGTACTGGAATAGCATCACTTGACCTTTACATTGCACAATTGACATGTTAAGGACATGGTCTTTACTCATTTTCCTGTGTGAATATTGAGATGTAAATATGTTTCTCTATTAAGTAGTTAGTGAATCAAAATTTACTTATAGGTTGTAATGGTTGATACATTGTATCAACTTGAGAAGTTTAGAAGTTTCACTAAACAATGCAGCAGGGGGCCAGGGTCCTTAATTTGTAAACATCGTTATCTTATAAGAAAAGTGCATGGAGATTGAGAGAGTGCTACACCCGCCTTGTGGTGGGAGTAGCCTACTTACAATATAAGGGAGGGTAAGAGGCTTGTTTCCCCCTTTTTGCTGTTGCTGCTTTTACTGTCTTCTGCCTCCATGGACTGTTGCCCTTGTGCCATGCCACCTTACCTTGGAGCCTACTGATTACAGACTGAAACCTCCACAAACTGTGAGCTCAACAAACCTTTCCTTCCTTAATTTTGGGTGCCAGGTATTTTGTCCCAGCAATGAGAGAAGAGTAACTAAAACATAGGTACTTGATATAATAGGGACAAAATGTTCAGTGAACATGACAGTGGTAAGGAGTGGTGTCATAGGCTGTGGGACAAAGATGAAAATAAAACAGTCCTGGATGTCACCCAGGTAGTATTGTCTAAAGGAGATCGTCATCAGTGAGCATTACTAGTGAGAGAGAGATGGAGTGGAAGGAGCTTGGGTTGGGCCTACCAAGAGAGAGAGAAAGTGCATGATGATGAGTCAGATCTCAGCATGGCTGAGGATGAGGGGGACACGGCATGTTGGGGAGAATGATCTGGTTGTTTTTGCTATGGATGTTAAGGACGATAGAAGCTGGAGAGTTTCTGGGACTATTTCAGGTAGTGGATGATGGTGGTGGGACTAGAGAGGGGCCTAAGAGATATTTTGGAGTTAGAGTCAATAAAAATTGGCAAATGCAAAGTCCAAAGAACATCACAGATGATTTAGAATTTGGAGGCCTGAGTTACACGGAGATAGTGCTGGGTCTGTTTTACTTCTCTCTGAAGGTCAGTAATTAAGAGTTGAATGCAGTTCAACCACTAGAAGTGATACTTTTTAAAAATTATTTTATTAATTAAGTTTATTGGTACATTTTAGGGCATACATAATGATCACATTCATTAAATGGAACTAAAAGTGATGTTTAAGAGCATAATAGTTAATAAATAAAGGTCACTGGGCTAGGAGAAGAGATGAGTTCCAAGTTCAGGGTCTTTCCCAGGGGCGGGTTCTTGCTGCAGTGACCCGGCCACATCGCCCCTGGCCTGCTTTGGTGTATCCTCTTCTCCCTGTGAGAAGGGGGTGACTCAAAAGCAGAACATCCATCATTCACATGTGCAGGATTGTGGTGCAGTTGGCCCCAGCCCTGGCCCACACACTCAGGAGTGATCCCCAGGTTCTCCAGTGAATTAATTTTCACTTCTTCCTTCTCTGCTGACACCTGGATGCTGGCGATCTAATGTGATAAAGCCATCCTCTTCCTTCTCTGCCTCTCCAACACTGGATAAAGTTATACACTGCTGTCCTTCATCTAGTCACAGAGCCGCAGTGTGCTAGGGGTGAGAAGGACCTGGGTCATGTAGAATCTGAAGCCCAATCTCCTCTATTAAACTGAAACACAGAAGAGCAAAATAAAACTGCCCCATGCATTGACCAATCATCCCAGCAGCATTTCTTTCACCATGCCCTACCTCCTCACTTGGATCCTAACACTGTATTATGACCTGACTCTGCTAGGACTTTCTGGCCTGCCCCCTACGTCACTGCACGACAGTGACAGTGAATCTTTTAGAGCTTTCAGCGATAACAAACAGCCCACTGAGGCAGGCACGCCACATGTTCACACCCACTGTTGGACATGGACTCTGGCCAGCTCCCTCTGAAATGAGTCACTCTCATGTCTCTCCACGGGTCTGATCTGCTGCCCCACCTTCCCTATGCTGCAGGTGTTTGGCTTTTCCATCTTTCTATCTCCTTTCTGGTCAGTGGTCAGGCTCTGCGCTGTTACGCTATTTTTCCTGCTGCCGCTCATGGACCTGACTGTGGGCTATAACACCTTGTGCACTATCTGCACATCTCATTATCGCTTCCAACACGGACTGTTGGAACATCTCCTCCACTCCAAACCTCCCTTGGAGGAAGGCGGAATCTCCTTATGCCTTCTACTGGGCCACAATAGAAGAGGAAGAGCCGGCAGCCAGAAATGACATCCAGGGGTAGCTGCAGTAGAGAAGGGTGGGGAGGCCCCACTGGTGTGGATCTCAGTGCTCTCTGCAGCTCCCTGTGCCAGCTTGCTTTGTTCACTGTTTTCTATTTTTTCTCTTCTGTGCTAGGCTATATCACACAAGTAGATATTTAAAAAAAACTTGATGGATTGCAAAATAAACTATCATAACTGACAAAGCTGAAAGAATATCATTTTCAGATACATAGCAGCCAAATTTATACATCAAAGAATGCTATTATTAAGTCAGAGAATGGGGAAAAAAGGATTTCAAATACGTTAGCTCAATCAAATATAGTAGTATAAGAGTCTCTACCCACCAGGATGTAAGAGCCTTGTTGGGGCGGTAAATCATATTTACAATTAGTGAATACGATGATAGCTCATGGTACATGGATACGTTAGAGGCTGTCATGACAAAATCTCGCAGAGCAGGTAATGTGCGCCCAGAAGCATGAGTAGTGAACGACAGGAACTGATTACTGAGCAGGCTCATGACCAGGCCTGTGCTGAGCCCAGGATCTCTTCCAGTCCCCTCAGTCTGTCCCTGAGGCTACCTCTTCCCTCTGGAGAATACAGATGGAGTGACACAAATTCGACCTCCAGATTTATGGTATGCCAGAATCCTAGCCGAAAGGTGGAAAGAACGTGCAAACAGTGTGAGCCACAGATCTCAGGTATGAGCTCCTTCCTCACAAAGGCAGATCACAGTTGCCCAGTGAATACCATCTGCAAACATGAGTCTCATACAAACAAGTTTTTAAAATTTATACCTTTAAATAACGAGTGCATTTTTCTGATTGGAAAAATTTTAACTTCTATTATTCCCAATTTTGATTTTCTTCTCTAACTTTTTTCTTCCAAATTTTATCATCTAGGCATATGACTACTGATTACATATTCGATTATAAAGTACACTTTCACCCCTGTGGGGGAGCAGAGCCCCAGAGTGGCTTCCCTCCTCTAAGTGGTTGTCAAGGTGTTCAGCTAGACTGTGTGTTATGGTTTATGTCAAGATGGTCCCCCTAAAGCCTCATGCACTCACAAGTGGGGCTTTTAGAAGAGCACTGAATCATGGGGCGGGGCAGAGCTGATTTGCTGTTAGGAGTGGTGTCTGGTCAGCAGGTTGGGTCACTGGGGCTGTGACTTGGAAAGGTCCCTCCTACCTGGTGTCCTCCCTCCACACTCTGCATCCTGACCACCACAGTGTGAAGGCTTTCCTCCACCCAGCCCTTCTGCCATCCTGTTTTTGTGTTTACGCTACCTGAACACGGCCTGAAACTTGTGAAACTGTGAGCCAAAATAAGCTTCTCCTCCAAGCTGCAGGTGTCAGTTATCTTGTCATAGCAACCAGGAAAGTGACTGATACACTGTGTGTGAAGATAGACAAACCTCAGCTTCTGGCAGTTTCCAGTTCCTTAGCTTTCAGGAACACATAAACAAAGATTTCAAATCACTCCTGGGAAGGAAGAACAGGTTTGTTCCCACAGAGGGTATCTCCGACCTAGGGGCCAAGGCTACCACATAGGATGCTCTCTTATTGAGAGTGAAGTAAGCAGGGTAGTGAGGAACACAGCCTTTTTCACTCCTTGGCACTACAGACCACCTGCACATGTCCTTATGGGACATAAAAGCCAAGGCCCAGCCCTGAAGAGTTTACGACCTGAATCGGACATAAAGGAAATGGCATCCAGCAGTAAAAACTCCATTTGTGCAGGTATGACCACTACAGAGACTGGAAGGCAATACTGCTGGAGGAAATTTTTAAAGGAGATTTACAGGACAGTGGAATATGTGTAGCACATAAAAATCCAGGATGCTGCTTAGAGAAGTGTAGGCAATAGTGCAGAAGAAGGTGTAAGGCAGGCGGTTATGAGCTGAAGTTATAGACCACAGAATGAAGAAGTGACGGATATAACTTGACATAACCACCAACTAAATTATCCATCAACACATATATGATAAGATACTCATCTTTAAAATGTTATTTCCCCAAAATGACTTGGCCAAAATGCCTCACCATTGGGAACATAGCCCATAGCTAGTTTCATTTATCCTGATAAAACATTATATGATTTTTTTTAAAGCTAGCACTCAGTAACTTTGCTGTTTCCTCATTTAGCAGGACTACTGAAAGTTTTTATTTGGTGATCTAGCATTTGACCTAATGAAGTGGATGCTTGGTCCCTGGAAGGACTTCCTCCTGAAGGCACCATGCCCTCCAGAATGATTGGCATGTCACTTGATAAATGCCATGATGCTTTCTTCATGTATGCATAGGTGCAGTCAGTATTTCTGATTCATTGGAATTCCCAGCTATGAGAAGGACTGCAGAATGGTAGGTAAAGAAGACCTAAAGCCAGAGATGCACCATGACTGAAATTCCATCTTTCTGGAAGATCCTGTGCAAGGTGCCCTGAACAGGCATCTTGAGTGCTCTGAGGCCATTGCACTTACTTGGAGCACAGCCACTCCGGGCACAGAGGCAAGGGTGCCCTGCAGGTGGTAAGCTGTACAGGTTGGTACCACCTCGCTCAAACAGAACTCACTGGTCACATGGATCGGGAGGATGCACTGAGCCTCAACAGCATTCCAGCTTCTCTATTACAAAAAGCACCATAAATTTGTAGTGGAAAATAATAGAATGTATAGGGAAAAATCAACAAGATCCCATAACTCAGGGATAAAGCAGTTGACATTTAAGTGTAATATGCTTTCACACAAGCTTCTGTACTTTTTTCAGCTAATATACCACAAGTATTGAAACTTCTTTGACCATTCTGTTTTTAAAGGGTGTACTTTGTCCTTTTGATTTATTAAAAGTAGAAAGGAAAAATCAACAAACATACATTTTGCAATTCATAAAACCAAAGCAAACCCGTCCTGTAGTCTTCAAATTCCTTTTACTCTTTGGGTGTTCACAAGAGCAATTTTACTCCGGTGTGTGGCAAGCCTGGGGTAAGTCTCAGTCTCGTCCCCTGTTGGAGACTGATCTGTCTCTTGTGAGCCCTGCCTTGGGGACTTGCTACTGGGGCTTCCTGGGTGCTGGACCAAACCAAATTCCCTTCATCTCCATCTGAGTACCATCCTGAAGGCTAATGGAAAATAACACACCCCTTACCCTCTCTTTCTCCTTTGCCTCTTTCTACCTCTCTTCTTCAGTCCTGCAGCCACCTACACTTGACAAGACTGGGGCTAACAGCAGTGATGCCTGAGGGCTGTAGGAGTCTAACAGTGGGGAAAGGCAGGAATCTCCCAGGACTGCAGGTTAGCAGAAGGGTGCCAGGCCTATGTGGTAATTTTTGAAAAGTCTTACCACGTTCAAAAAAAGTTATCAAATTCCTCCACTTATTCTTAACAGTGTTTAATGCCTGTTCCTTTTTTGGGTGATAAGTTTTTACTTTTATTGTATTCTGTGACTGTGGAATTTTTTTTCCTTTTGAATTAAAAGGATTTCTTTGTTTCACTCTATAATTTTACTTTATCTTTAATAAATTCAGTCTTAACTGAGCTCTATGTTTGGTAAAATCCCTGTAGACACTTCAGGGCTCCATTTGCTTCAAAATTTCAGTATCTGAGAACACGGGACTTCTTGTTTACCCCTAAAACTTTAGTTACATTTGTTTCTCTGTCTGAAGAATGGTGCTGAACAACCACTGTATTGTCTCATATCTCTGAGCTTTTATTCCAATTAAATATTTCTAAGCTATTCATTAAATTTGTTCAAATTCATTTTCCTGGAATGTGTTTGCCATTTCTTTGTTAATATCTCTTTTAAATTCTGAAATAAATCTCCTTCTATAATTTGAGCCATAATTTGCATACAGGCAACTAACCCATTAGCGAAAAACACATAAACAAAAGATTATATCAAGAATCCTTTGCTTTTTATAATAAAATATTCCCTGAACTATTTTAAGAAATATTTTTGGCTAGCTGTGGTTTATTATTTTGTATTTGTTTCTGGTAGTTGATTTTATTTTTACTTTAGCCAAGAGACCTGCAAACCTTTTCTCTAAAGGGTAAGATAATAAATATTTTAGGCTGTCGGTTGTATAGTTTTTGTCAGAACTATTCATTGGTGCCACTGAAACAGGAAGCAGCCATCGACAGTATGTAAATGAGGGAGGGTGTCTGTGTTTCAATAAAACTTTATTTACAAGCCTAGGCTGTGGGCACAAGATTTGGCCCTAACCTTATTTGTTGACCTTGATTCAAATCTTTAGATGTTCATGTGAATAACCATAGGAAGTATTTTCCTTTTTCCTGGTCATATTTAGATTTATAGAATCATAAAGTATTACACAATCAAATTCATCATTTCATAAATACCTTACCTGAGCCCAAGAGCAGCTCAAGGAAATACCCATAGCAACAGGAATTGCAAGCAATGGCTGAGGCTCAGGTGAAGGGCTCCTTGTGATGAACTCAGTCCCTTGGTGTTTCTTCTGTGATGATCTTTAGGAGTAGCTAAGTACCGCTTGATTTATTATAGCATCTGTTGTAACTTCTGTACTATCTCTTATTCTTTTCCATTTATATTCTAGTCTAGCAACTTTTTTCCATTTTCCAAGTTCTGAGAAGGTAATTTTTGCTTTATAATATTAGTAATACTTACACAGTAAGAACAGCATCTATTATGCTTGCTTTGAGCACCTGTGCTATACCAGGCATTAAGTTACTTATTCTGTACCACTTGTATCTAATGCCTCTAATGATTCTACACAGAGCTGCAATTCATTTTTTTGTTTTGATTTCCAAATGGAAATATTGGTATACACAGAGATTTCTCCTTTGGTTTGGTTTTCATTTTCCAGAGAACTTCTTTTCTAATCTCTAATTACATAGCTCAGCTTCTTACATGGAACCTCCCACAAGCTTTTTCCTATCCCCTTATTTGAATATTCTTGATTGAATGACCTGACTTTTTTGCTGCATCAGGCCTACTACCATATCCCACTTCTGTTAAGGTAGAGCAGTGACTCTGCTTTCAGACCTCTGGTTCTTGCTCCTTGTATTTCAAGTCCATAAAACTGAACTGTGGAATATGGCCCATCCACAAATCCTAAAGTGATATTGTTGCCATGGATATTTATGGAAAATAGATATTAGATGACAAAAGGACACCGAGGCAGCTGCTGTGTGACGAGGTGTAATGGGGCAGCTGCATACAGGGTGGAGTGAAGGATTCCTCCGGGAACTGTTGTGAGCACCTTCCAAAAGAGCATGGCATGATTGGGCACTGCAGGGACCAGCCTGGCCCAGAGCAATCAGAACTGGGTGGTTCTTCAGTGCAGAAGGTGCCAGCAGACGTGAATCTAACAGATAGAATGTCAAAAGTTACAATCAGTGCAAATAGTGGCTTTAGCTCTGGGCCAAAGGAAGACTCTGTACTCAAGTTCGTGTGGAAAGAATTCCCAGCAACACACACGCATGTGGACTGAACCAAACAAATGAAGGCAACACAGAGCATTAGCAGCAGAGACACTCGTTCACGTAGATGCACGCTGAGCATGGAGACCAGGGGCTGCCCACGCATGGATTAGAAAGTGTCACGAGAAACACTCCCTGTCCCTGAAGACAGAAAGAACTCACTAACATCCTTCAAATTCTGTAGACATAGTTCCAAAAGGTAGCTCTCCCCTTACCCCTTTGTCTATGTGCCCATTTCTGTCCTAATGAAAGTTTGTTTTTTAAATGTTTGGATTGGAGTGTGGGGATTTCTCTGAATTATTACATTGTTCTATTGGCTGGACCCTTTTGCTCCATGCCAAATGAATGGTGGCCTTGTCTTGATCCTGTTTCAAAGATTTTCATCTCCTCTTGGAGGACCTTAGGGCAGGTAAGGAGCCTATGAATGGGCTAGAGATGGACCCTCAAGTTTCGTCCCTGCCTGGTCATTCTGCCTAGGTCCTGAAACATAGTGGGTAATTTGCAGTATGAAAGAACAAAGGCTAACACAGGAGACTGGCCCTGGGGACACCTGGCCCCAACTCCTAGCCGCCTCCTTTGGGGAAGCATTGATGCGGCGCCTCGGCACAGCTGGCCCCGCTGGCGTTGGCCTGAACCTCTCAGGAAAGACTTTCAACCACTCAGATCAGTTATCGCTTCAGTACATGTGTTGTTAAAACCCCTTTTATGTTTGGCAAAATCTCTGCTTGAGTAAACAGTTACATCACTAATTGCTAAATATGACATTATCAGATTGTTTTGACTTCCTGGGGATGAGGGTAAAGGGAAAAAAGTTAATTACAATTACTTTTGTCTCTAACTAATGGAAAACAGAGTTCACATCTGTGTGCTGCCTGCTAGAAGGTTGGCAGTAATCTCTAGGTATTAACTAACCAGCGTGGACTAGAATGACCCAACCTGTGGATGTCATTGCTTTACCTGAATTTACCCAGCAGCTAACAAAATAGGGCTCTTTCACTAAAAACTAATTTTCACATTAAAAAAAAATCTTTATTATGGGTGTAGTACAGTTAAATTGCCTTACACAGTAGGGAGTCCACACTTAGACTGGTAATGTTAAGCACTGAGAAAATGCCTCAGGTGATGATCAAGCAACACAGTAATTCAGACTCCTGGTAATTCCCTTTCAAGAAAATTCCACCAGGTGGCACAAAACGTCTCAAAGTGCCACTGATCTCTGGATCTCTGGATTCTCTGGACCACAGTGAAACGGGGAAAAAAGATAAATAATTGCCAATGATGATAATAAGCCTTACTCACTCTTTTCAAACACATGCCTTCTCACCCTTAAGCAGCGGTCTCAAGACAAAACAGTGTGTGTTCGGAACCTTGTCTTTTGAGGGATATACAGGACTAGTACGAAATGATTCATAATATGGGAAGAGGGGAAAGAAGAGGAAGAGAAATTTGTAAAGTTGTCAATGCTCCAAATCTAATTGTCAATTTTGTACAGAAATTTTAACACAAAATATTCCTGTGAATCTCTCTCATTCAAGATGCAATTGTTCTGACATATTGAGAAACTGTAGTGATCATAAAGATTTGTAAGGTTTAGTTGTCAAAATTGTTAACATTCAACAACTAGGGTAAGAGTTTATAGTGGAATGAAAGGTGACACTTATTTGTTGTATATTCTTCCACCACCCCTGAAAAAGTAGTCTAGTATTGAACTAGCTCAGGAGGGGGAATAGATATATCTTAGAATAGGATTTCAAATAAATAATTGCATATAAATTACTATAGCACACAATCCTATGTGTCTTGAATAGTCTGGAAAATGATGAGGAAAATGGTTTGGCTGTAAGACTATAGAAGGAACCTTGAATGGCTTACAGTCTTTTCCCCCTGCTGGCACCAGTTACTATGCCTCAGAAACAGTAGTTTGATATGTCTAAAGAAGGGCCATTTGTATATATTTCAAAAAAACTGCAAGTGGGAAGGGGATCAATAAATGGATTTTATTGATAAGGGGGAAGGGATAGAAGGGGAAAGGATGTAGAAAGAATTAAGATATATTATATACACATACCAACTCTCATGATTAATGTAATCATTATGCATTGCAAACATACTAATACAAATACATTTTTTTAAAACTTCCTGGATGACTTTAATGTATTTTGCAATTAAAAGATTCAGACTTAAGAGTTTAGCTTCCTTTTTGGATAAACATGAATGGGTTGCCAAGAGCTCTATTTTAGTAGGCTTTTGCTGAGAACTCCAGAAAATAAATAGCCAAGAGTTGATCTTTGAAGCAACCTTTCTGAAAGTCTTTTTCTTAAAGTACAATTCTTTGCTCCCATTGTAAAGAAGGAAGATGATTGAATCCTATGAGACTTCAAGCATCCTTCAGTCTCATCTGTTCCTGGGGAGATGGAGGAACAAGACCCATGAGGATAACACAACAATTGTTCTTAAACTAGACCTTGGAATGTGCAATTTTGAATATTTCGGGTAGCAAGAAAGCATAAGAGCAAAGATACAGAGGCAGACAATTAAATTAGATGGAGAAATTAATACTTTGTTTATTTTAACTGGAACATAGAATTTATGAAGAGAAGTTAAATAAATCAGATTTTGGATTTTAAGCTAAGAATTTTGAGTTTTATTCAGTGTGAAGCCAACAATGTTCCTGATCCAAGATCTGATTCACTTTATGTATTAAGAAGTTTCTAAATAGCAGCTAGTGTAAAGCCTATTCAAGTGGAAAGGGACCGAAGTGATGCTTACCTTTCACTGAATCCTTTCTACTGATGGAACTTGTGATAGGCCCCAAATTATGCTCAGTATGTTTTGCAGTGACCTGTACAGTAAGTATTATGTTCCTATCTTGATAGTAACAACAAAACAGTACTTCTGAGAACTTAAATTCCCTGCCTCAGTTTATAAATTAAAAGGGATAGAACATTGTTCTGTGTGATGGCCAGACATGGAAGTTTTATGACTTGTACTAGTTAATGTTTTCTAAAGGAGTAGATTCAATATCAAATATGTGTATGATTGCACAAGGGCTTTATTGTGTAGAGTTCCAGAATCAGAAACCAAAGCATCCCAGTGGCTATCTGCCAGATTAGAGACAGAGAATCCAACACGGCTGTTTGTGTGCTAGAGAGCTGGAAGGTCCAGTAGCAGTCAAAGGTCAAATGTCAAAGGCAAGTGGAAGAAGAAAGTGGGAATACGGAGAGGACCTGGTGCTCTCAAGAGGATACCTCATTTGTGCTCTGGAGAACATACATGGATCCTCCAGAGGAAGAAAGGAAGAGACAGAAAGTGGTGAGAAACGTGAACTCTACCTTCCACTGGAAGGAGGGTGCTGTTAACTGTTAGCAGTGGGTCTTCTCCTGAGAGGAGCCTTGGGCAGTGTGGGAACCTCATCATTCAGGAAAGGATCTGGAGACCAACCTCTGTTTACCAGTGAGATCAAAAACCACAGAAAGCACCAGGGAAACATCTTTAGATTTTCTACAGAATTCTGCTCTTAACCTTTGTGGTTTGTCTGGTTTCTCCCCACCGCTCTCTGAATGCATCCTACTCCCGCTCAGTAAAGCATTCTGCCACTCTGTGTCTGGTATTACTAAGACAGTGCCCTTGAAGGAACATTCAGGAACAATGCTACACAACACTCCTCCATTTTTATTCACTACTAGGTGGCGAATTTCTCTAAAGAGTTGGTGTCTTAATTATTTTCATAGGTTCCAAAATAGTCCTTTGCAGACTGTAGAAACTTCAAAATTTGTTAAAATTCTGGTTTCCATGAGTAGGAAAAAATGCTAGGCCTATACCTCCAGTTCAGCTCTGCCAAAGGAGATTTGGATGAGGGCTCCCATCAGTATTTTATAGGGTTTGTCTATGCACTCAAAGCTGAGCAGACGACTGTATAAGTTATCTGCTAAGTTTGAATCCAGCTGAAGAGCATTCAAGTAAACAGAAGATCTGTATAACTTATTTAAGTATAATTGAATTCTTAGTGCTTCTAGATTAGAAATGAGATGTCATCTTTTTTGACAGTGCTCTCTCTCTCTATCTCTCTCTCTCCCTCTGTCTCTCTTACCACCCACCACAGAGCTAGAAAAGGTAAAATGGATTGGCTTCATCTTTATGGTATCTATTGTCTCCATGGCCCTGGCTATTCCCAGGATAATTCTTTTAGTGTATTTTTTAGAGAGTCCTAATTATTGCTTCAAGTGCGGTGTGCACCGGGCTTTAAAGAGCACACAGCACAGTAGCTGTGGGCCTGTGGAAAATGGTGGCTCTGAGATTGCCAGGACACAGAAAGTTTGACATTGTTTTATTTGTTGCCAAGAAGGAATATAGCACTGGCATGGGTGTTGCAGCCTGGAAAGTCTGTCAGTGTTTCTGCAGTCCTTCAAAGGGCTAACGAGGAAGATAGTAAATGAATTGAAGATTGGCACATCATTTCTAATTACTTTCTAACTCTTTCATATGTTTGTATATGTAAATAATAATATTAGACATACTGAACCCTATTTCATATTTTGTAATGAACTGTTTTCTTTTGTGAAGCAGAAAGTTCTAGAGGTTGGCTATTCCAGCCTCCTCTGTACCTGGGGTCCAGTATGCAGTGAGTCTTCACCAATGAAGCCACACACCCTAGTCACCAATGGCAAAAGGAAGCCACTCAAGGTGGATGGTGGTTACGTACTGTGAGCAGATTGCTTGTGGAAATATTGCTTAAAACACCACCTTGAACCGCCTTCTCTTCCTTCCCAATATTTCCCAGAGCCACATGACAGCCTTTTGATAAATGTTCTCCTGCTTTCACCCATCTTTGATTCGCAGTGAATAATCCTTCATGACCTCCATGCAAGACACAGGGGAAACACAGAGATAAAAGACCCACCTTGACTCTGAAGGGCCTCACACTCCAGCAGGTATATCACACAACTGCACTATTGATGTGATAGTTAACCCAATGATTCTATTGGTGAAACATACTCATGCTTAAAGGGGAAATCCCTTGGAGTGAACCCATGGTTAGGTAGGAAATTTTTCCATTTTTCTCAGTACTTGGAGAAGACACATTCCACACAGCCTCACTTTGCAAGAGTGGCTAAGAGAAAGGTAAAAAAAAGTCACACCTTGTATCCGACGTCTTTGCTGTAGCATGAACTGAGGCTGAGTGAGCAGTGAGGAGCTTGCCTTGGCATGGCTTGTGTGATCTATACAGATGGCACTCCCAGTAGGATTGCACATTGCGGGAAACTTGTGAACCATATGGAGGAGAAAGTTCCCCGGCTGAGAGTTCCGCTCCATTATTTCCCATTGGAAGTAGTGCATTGTGATCAAGCTTGAATTATCAGATGTGAGGCAACGGGGACCAAAATGTGATATTTGCCTAAGTTTGGAATCACTTATTCTTAGCCTAATGATTACAAAGAGCACATGGTTATAGCATATTTTGAGCTATGCCACCAGGTTCCCTTATGACACTTCAGTGTTTCCAAGGACACGGGCATATAACTGCAAAGACAGCCCCTAACCCAGAGTGACATTCGAGAAATAAGGGTTGGCTTCTGACACTGCTCCCTCTGGAATCTGGCTTGGTGAGAGAACATTGAACTTTGGGGATGGAGAATGCAGTGTCCTGGGTTTTGGCAAGCACCACAACACTGCAAGACCTTTAAGAGCATCTGCATTTGTCCCTCTGCAGGCCTTTGAATGTCTTTATAAACCAGCAGTGGACAAAGCTAAAGACAGATGATGGGCAGCATGGAGAGAAACACAGCTCCTGCTGCAGACATGCCGTGTCTCCTGGCCAGACACCTTTAGCACAAAGGTTCCCTGGCCAGGAGACACAGGCCCAGCACCCTCTGCCACAGACAGCTACACCCTCCAAATGTCCCCAAACATCTCTCATGTGTCCTGGAAAGGGGTACCACTGGAGTCTATCCAAGAAGGGGTTTCTTGGGGGTGATGTGCCTTGTTTGTGTAAACACGTGAGCTGAGAATCAAGAGCCCAGAAGGAGAGGATGTGTGGCAATAGCAGCACACCAGCTGGCACCAGCTGAACAACAAACAAAAGCTGACAAACTCTCCTGCCATGTGCATACATAACTTCCACAGTCTTCCATGACGAAGAGGGGACTATCTGCTGGCAGAATGCCTGGTGATCATTCATCTCTGCTGTGTGCCAGTCCTGCAGGGGAAAACCAGGAGCTGCAAAGGTCAGGGGAAAGGGCAGAGTCTGATTACATTCACAGTCTGCCCTGCAAAGGGACAGCACATCACATGCTTGGCTGAACCCCTGGGCTCTGGCTCTCCTCCTCTCTTGCTCTGCATGTGGGAGATTTTCTGGGGTACATCTCTCTGCTGTCACAGAGTTCAGGTACTGTTAGGAAACACTGTAGAACCTATTGAAGACAGTTCCCTCAGAGTGATAAAGAGACAGTGTGGCACCCCTCCAAAGGAAACTGCTTGCATGATTTCTGATGTCTGAGGAAGAAGTTTGTTTCATAGTTTGCAAATGCAAACAGAGAAACTAAAGGGTGTATGGGTTTGAGAGAAAGAGAAGTAGTAGGAGTGACCTTGGAGCTACCCCTTTGCCTGTAGAAAGCCTTGTGGAGCGTAAGAGCCCTGGCTGGCCCCAGAGGTGAGCCGGGTGTGGATGGATTGTGGACCATCCCTCTTCCATGCACTCTGCTTTTCTTTATTCTGACCTTCTCTATTGTGCAAAGGGCCTTGGGGGCCCGGCCTGTCTCATCTGTGCCAGGGGCAAGCTTGGGTTTTGACCTTGGTCTTCTGACTGCTTGAAAAAGATATTCTAAAATAACTGGGACACATACGAGGCCAGCAAGATGAAGGACAAAGAGAAAAAGTGGATGATAGAATCAAGAGGGCTTGTTTTGTTCTGAGGGTAAGAGTGCTACTCTGTTTGGCAAAGACGTTCCCCTCTGTAGCATCTGACATTTGGAATCCCCAGCATTTGGCAGCCACGGGTGCAAGGGCAGCTGCCACAAAACCACAAAACTAGGTTATAGATCTATAAACTAGAAGTACTTGTTCAAGGCATAGAAATATTTTAAACACTTTCTGACAGTATTAGACAAAATACGCGATATTAGTAGAAAATCTACACGCAGATTGAACTCAATCCAGAAATGTAGCTTTAAATACCAGTTACAAATATTCTTGCTGAGTCTAGACCAGACATAGATGATATATTCTTACCCAGTTATAAACCAATTATTCCCACGACTTTGGGCCAAAAATTGGATATTTGAGACTGAAATGATCACCCTGTAGATGATCTTAATGTGGGTAATTAAAAATAGATTATTGGATTAAGATTTGAATTTCTTGTGAAGGCCTTACTTTTCCTTGGCATATGTGGTTTTTCTGTTTTGTTTTGTCCCCCTTATTTTTCCCTCTCTCAGTGATCATAATTGAATGCATCTTGGGATTACAAATTGTAATTTTGCTGTCAGCAATAGTACTTTAATCTCAGATGTTTATTAGAAAATTTCTTGCACTAACTGTGAATTGAACTAACAAAAGGAACTGTGATCATACAAATGGACTCCTAACAAAATTAAGGCTGTGCCTTCACATGGCGTGACTGCTCTGTGTCATGTCTCATGCCCTGAGCTTCATTATTCTTAAATTTCATATTTTTATATGTGGGAATTTAATAATAATTAGGATAAACACAAATGTATAATGCTCACATTAGCTGTTCCCTAGAAAAGAGAGATGTTCTGGAATATAGTAGTGTATATATATATATATATATATATATATATAATTGGCCCAAAGGAAATAGAGAATTGAGTAATCTCTCAATGAATTTGATTCATGTAAATAATTTATCTGGCTACTTCCTCTTTTACACTCTACTTTTTCCTTAAAGTGTAAGGCATGTTTTCTTAAATAGATTTTCCTCCAAGCTCTCTAATTCATGGGAGACTCCACATGCAGCATCAGCAGGTAGCAGGTGGAAGGGAGCTGAGCTGGAGATCTCCGCCAGCCCCTGTACTCTCTCACTGTGCGAATATCCACCTACTGCAGCTCTGTGTATCAGCTTCCTTGTGCTAAAATACTTGGAGTTTGGTCCAAATCAATCTTCCAATTCTTCTGAGCTCAGTTTCCATGTACAGATTCTACTACTGTTTCTATGAGGAAGAATTTCCTGACAGAAAGATTGTCTACTCTTTGCTTTTAAAGGGGAGGGCATGTGTCCTTATTTCATGTTAACGTGAAGAAGATATAAACTGCATCATTTTTCAAAAAGTTCAGTGTGTACTTACCATATGATCCAGCAGCTCCTTTCTGGGCTTTTACTAAGAAATGTTCTCACAAAGCAACTGTGCTGAAATGTTTACAGTTGCTTTACTCATAATTGCACCAAAGTAGAAACAACCAGTGTGACTTTTAACATATGCAGAGATGAATAAAACATAATATAACAATGTAAGCATGTAAAGGAGTACTACTCAGTGATAACAAAGAAGAAATGTGCACACACCAGAAGGTGTATGGATCTCACTGAATCCCATGCTAAATGAAAGAAGACCGTTTCAGAAGCACTCTCATGTGTGCCATGTGATTGCATGTGCACAGCACCTGGGAAAAGCAACACTTGTAGACAGAAACCATGTCCCAGAGTGCTTGGGCTGTGAGTGGAAAGACCTATGATCACCCAGCTGGGGGTGGTGCAGAAATTTCCCATAACCTCTTGATACTAATTGTGTTTACATAACTATGCATTTGCTAATGTTCATAGATTTATACATATAAAAAGTGAATTATTCTCCAAGTTATACTTCAATTAAGAAAAAAAAGCAGCATCAGTCTAAGATGTCACTGAATTACCCTTTTCCTTAGAGAATTCCAACCCTAAGGTAAATTCTTTAAAAAAATTGCCTTCAAACTAATCTAATTGGGTAAACCACTGTTTTCTGTTTCCTTCTCAGAGATGCACAGGTTGAAGATGGAAACCATAAGCTCATGGCCCGTTAAGTGAAATGTGCAGTGACACTGGCCTGACCTGGTGTAAGTGCTGTCCTCAAATAAATCTCTGCCTTCAAGCTTCCTCAAGTTCCTTTCTGCTCCTAAGCAAGCAGATCTCATTTGCATTGACTTCCAACAACTCCCTCCAGGCAAGCCCCTGGAGGCAGCCACCTGTAGTCATCTGCCTGCAGGCACAGGCTTGGTTCAGGGCAGCTCCCTCTGTGTTCTTTTGTGCTTCAAGACATAAGGACCTGCAGATTCTGACATCCAAGGCCTCTGGATTTCAAGCTGGAGGGTTTCTAGAGTTATCGACCTTAGGAGGGTAGGTACCCGTGCTAAAAGAACACTTTATACAAATGAGAAATTCCTATTTTCTGCTCTAATTCAATTGTAGGCTGTGAGCTTTATTGCAAACACTGACAAATTGCTCTGCTTCTACAAGTTAAGTCTTAAAGTTTTGTTATTAGACCACAGGCATATAACATCTAAAAATCTATCAAACTGATGAAAAAATTTTACTGTTGGTAACTACATATGAGGTCCTTCTAGATTATCAAACAACTAAACACATGCATATATGATATTTATTAGAGAGATTTAAAATTAATCCTAAAATTACATAATGAATCTGTGGCAGTATACTTTGTAGGAGTAGAAGTTACTTTGTAGTAGTAGAAGTTACTTTGTACCTCCTCTCTTATCTTCTGTATAAAGTTATTTTTAACTAGCCAGCTTGGAAGGGAGATTTAATCTGTGGTCATGTAATATTCAAAGTCTTGTGATTCTTTTTTTTTTTTTTTTTTAATACCTCAAACTCATTTTATCCTAGGGCTGAAAACTTTAAAGATCAGAGTCCAAATACTCCAAGACCAAAGGACACCAACAGCTTTTCTAGGTTCACTGAGTGGGCCTGGACACTTGCAATGAGAGTGAGTTTGTACCTTCTAAAGACAAATCACTTCTCCTTTCCACAGGTGCCTGATAAAATTTTGTCCTGATCCAGCATTCAAAGCGCCAGGTTCAAAACAATTAAGTTAACCTTGTGCGGTGACTCAATCAAATTGCAATGTAGCCTACATATACCTAACTATCAAATAAATTAATACAAAGAAAACTGAATATCAGCCCATAACTTTCAGATTTTTCAGTAATGCATCTTAATGAAAAATAATTTATAAAAATTGTTTTTAAAAGAATTTCTCCAAAGGTTTTTCTACCCATAAGGGGCTAATAAACTAAAAGCATTCAGGCTTCAACAGCAGGTAGGGGCAAACTATAAACTGGAGGCCAAATCTAGTTCCCCAACTGTTGGGTATATATTGTAGGGTGAAAAGGGGTTTACAAATGCACATTGGCAATTGATTCAAGAGGGGATGCTCACTTTGAACCCTAATTACATAAACGTTGAGTTGCAAATGAATTACATTTTCTCATTAGCAGTTAGATCTAAAACAGCATACCCAATTATTGTTATTATGTTTTGAATTTCATCAGAGAACTTGTGGAAGCTTTCTTTTGTTACATAAGCACCAATATAATGTTTTCACTGTTGCCCCTTGCTTTGTGAAGCCCAGATGCAGATACGCTGTGTGCATCTTTAAAGAACACAGCTCACAGACCCCTGGTCTAGGCAGCAGCTCATCAATGTGCAGTGAAGGAAGGTGTGCAGACATCAAGGAGATTTCTTAGGAGAGAAGGAAGCAGGATGAAACCGTTGCTGCCTTAATTGCTTATTACAAAGCAAAAGTAAGTGCTATTTCCACGATTAGAATTTATCCAGGACAGTAAGATCATTTCAGATGCCATGAGCTCTTTCATGCTCACGAGTACTCAGTTCTGAACCTTTATATCCTTTCCAAAAGACAGTCCCTTCAGGTTATTGGCTAGACATGACAGCAGTGAAGCCTGAGTGACTTCCAGCAGCACATAAGAAGGAAGTTTTCAGAAATGACTAATAACTGACCGGATGTGGCCTGCCTAAGAATGTGAAGTCCAACAGGCTCTGACATCACGTACAGAATTATTTCCCGGTAGGCACTGGGAGTGTGACACTATTCAACTTTTCAGAAAATGAACAAAATAAAGTCAGGTCAGAGAGTAGACTCCCTTTTATCTCCCAGTGATGGGTGAAATTGAGCTCTAACCAATTGATGGAAATATTACCTCTTATTATTTCTAAAATCAATGATGAAATAATTAGATTTATCAAATGGAACTTTAAAAATAATGAAAAAGAACAGATCCCTTTAAGGTCATCAAAGCTATTTCTTATAGTTGATCTAGGAGAAGTGTGTGACTTTAAGACTTCAGCTTTGTTGTGTTAGTATTGCTGTATAGCAAGTTGCCCTAAAATAATGGCTTAGCTTGATCACTAACTGTTCCTCACATTTCCTGTGGTTGGCTATATGGTTCCTGAGGTTGGACAGTTGGTAGGTGTATCTCATATGTCTGGGTCCCAGCTGGATGGCAGCATGGCCCTAGTGTACTACCCAGCTTCCACATAGCTTGGCTAAGGCTCTTCCTGAGCAGAAACTGCCAGGTATCTTAGAGGCTGAGGCTCACAAGTCACCCAATATCATATCTGCTGCATTCTATTGATCACAGGACCTGCTTAGATTTGAGACGTGCATAAACAGACTATGTACTAATGACAGGGCTTAAAATTACACGTGGCTGTTTATAATCAATCACACTTTTATTCCAATACATTACTATTTAGACCCTGAGATATCATGTAAAACCCTGTGAAAGAAGTTTGATAGTTCCTTAAAGTGCTTGAATAATACTAACACAAACGACTAAATTGCTTTAGAGGAGAAAGTGTCAGAAACAAGAGAGGAAACGTTGCCTTGTCTTTTATAAACTTGTAGAACAGACACTTTTAGAATGTTGCATGTAATCTGCTCCATGACTCAACTTAAAGTGGAAAGAGTTTTATATTGGAAGACCAGAGACTCCCCTTCCCAGATATGCCATTGGTTAGCTGTGTGATCCTGGATTAGTTAATTAAACCCTCGCCCCTTAGTTTCTTTCTTTCTACATTGGGGATAAGAATAGTGCCTACCTATCTGGGTATGGCGGCACATGCCTATATTCCCTGTACTGTGAAAGGATGAGGTAGGAGGACTGCAAGGTCAAGCCCAGCAATTAATGACTTAGCAAGACCCTCTCTCAAAATAAAAATGTAAGAAAGAGCTGGGGATATAGCTTAGTGCAGATGTCCTTGGTTCAAGCCTCAGTATAAAAAAAAGTACCTACTTAATAGAGTGGCCAGAGGATAAAGGAAAGTAATGCATAATGCTTGACATACAGTAGGTCTACAATTAGTGTTAGGAATAATTATAACTAAAGTTTTTGTTATAGCCATTAGTTCGTACAACTTGCCAAATCAGGAAATCAGGGCCTTTAGTGAAATGATCTTAGAATTCACATATTTCAGTTCTCTTGATTCTTAAATCCACTTTTATAATGATTCTGTTGGGTATTTACATAGACTAGAGTACAGTGGATTAATGGCCACAAAGTATACCAGATTTCATTTTTCACCAATTAAACATCCAAGGCCACTGTGGTCCATGTAGTGACTCAGGGATCCAGGATGTTTAGGCATCCTAGTCCTGCCAATTTAACACAAACCTCCTTGGTCTCTGAGCCAAAGAGTGGAAAATCACCTTGGTCTCAGCCTGAAAGTAGCAACCACCATGACAGTTCACATTTCATTGTCGTGGACTCATCCTGTGGAGATGAGTCGTGACTCATCCACAGCTACAGGACTCTGGAACAGCAGGGGTTATTCCCAAGGAAGAAAGAATCCACCTGAATTTAGAGAGCATATAGCACAGCTGCTTTCACAACAGTAACAGCCTGTGCTTTGTCCCCCAGTTTTCTCAGTTGGCCCCCTTCACTGTTGGTAGTTCTGAAGGGAAGCTAGGCCTGCTTATGTGGCATGTTGGTCCACACGATTTTCCTTGGGGAAACAGAGGAAAGAGGATGACATTAATGTTTCTCCCATGACAGCCATCCTAGATTGTAGTGAAGATGGACAAATGAGATAGTCTGGCTGAGGAGTGCTGTGAGCTGTGGCTTGGACAGATGACAAGTGCCTCCTCGTTCTGTCTTCTCCTGTATAGCTGCACCTTCCTTTAGCACCTCAGCTATTATAAGAGCTCATGTAAATTATCATAAATGGAACATAGGTCTATTACTTTGTCTAAGGGGATTGCCAGCTTAAATGTTAATTTTCTATTGCTACATAAATTTCACAGCTTAAAAAATGACAGTTTATTGGCTCACATTTCTGAAGATTGGAATTCAGGAGGGCTCCACTGATCCTCTGCTCAGGCTCTTATAGGCCTGAAACTTAGCCTCAAGTTCATCCAAGTTCTGTGTGGCTGTAGGACTGAAGTCTTACTTCACTGTCAACTCTACAGACCCTCTACCCCTGCAGACCACCCACATTTCTTTTCACGTGACTCTCCCTATCTTCGAAGGCAGCAGTGATATATCAATATCTTCTTGTGCTTTGAAACTCTCTTTCTGCTACCAGTTGGAGAAACTGCTGTTAGAGGGCTCTGTGGATGGGATCAGCTGCCCCAGGTAATCTGCATGTTCTTCTGTCTCAGTAGTGCCCATGCCAATGTGGATTGAAAAACCAGGGACTAGGAACTTTGTGGCCCTCTTTAGAATCCTGACTACCACCAATGCTAACTACCTTATGTCTTCATTTCTCTGCATAATAATAATAGCTAATATTTATGTGGTGCTTTATAATACTTGTTCATAGCAATCTCATAAAGTGAGCACTGTTTTTCTCATTTGGCTGGTGAAGAAACTGACATACAGTGAGGTTCACCAATTGCACTAACATAAGGTGGTCCAGTCTGTCTGCAGTATGCACCATTCTAACCACTGTACCTGCTTCCTCCACAAGGTTGGGTGTGGGGTGATTCTGAGCCCTGGCACGAAGAGGGAGTCCTGACTGTTCCTCTAATGGTTTTCTCTCCAAACCCTGCTTTTGTCTGCAGGAGGTGATAGAACCAACAAGATGCAGAGACTTTAGAAACTAATTGAATTGTTTCATTCCAATTGGCAAAAAGTGGTGAAAAGTAAAACAGACTCAATAGATAAAAGATTGAGCTCTTCTTCTTGCCCTTTTTAAACCTCACAACACTTAGAAAGTGTGACAGTTAATCTTTCTTGTTTTTTTTTTTTTTTTGGTTTTTCTCCGGTACCGGGAACCGAACTCACGACCTTGCACTTGCCAGGCAGGCGCTTTGCCGCTGAGCTAAATCCCCAGCCCAGTGACAGTTAATCTTCATTTTCAATTTAATTGGCTTAAGAGATGCCTAGGGGGTTACTGAAAAACACGACTTTAGGGGCTATGTCTGCCTCTTTCTCTCTGTGCTCTCCCTGCACTTCAGTTCTCTGATGCCATGTGTTGAGCAGGTTTCCTCTGCCACACCCTTCTGCCATGCTGTTTTTGCCTTAGAGCCAGATGACTTTGGACTAAAATCTCCACTCTTTTATTTTGTGAGCCAAAACAAAACTTTCTCATTTAAATTATAAGTGTCAGGTATTTGCTCCTAGCAATGGGAAAGCTGACCAATGCTGAAAGGTAAAATAAATAGAAAGATGAGAGTTTGAATTTTGAATATATATATTTCTCTTGTATTTTCCCAAGTCATCCTCAACTGTGGAGAGATCCAAGGGTCCAGTTGGTGCTGCATCAGATCTTCTTAAAGGAAAGTTCTCTTTAGTCCCTGTGCTTGCTGGAGTCCTTTAGACCCACAGCTAACCCCTCTGAAAATTCTAATCTTGAGCACCATAATGCTTTCTAGAAATCAGTGCTCGAGTCCACAGGGCTGAAGAACAATAAAGGGCCACCTTTTTCTCCTAAGCAACTCTGCTGGTAAGAAATTGAAATTGAAATGACCTGTGGAGGCCAGGAGAGTCAGTAGTTTTTCTTGGACACTCCAAGATGCAATACCAGCTTTAGAAAACCCAATAATAAAGCACATGTGAACATGAACCATCTTAAACTAAGACTTACACTACCAAGGTACTACTTTGGTTGGATTTGCTGTTTCATTAGCTGCGCTGTTTTTAACATTAGCTGATATTGCTCTGTTCATCCTTAAATAGCATCCTAGAAACGTTCGGGATCCACAGGAATGCTGAAGATGTGGTGCTGTCACACATCTATTTATGTATTTAGGATGTTCACACAATGAGTTATTTATAGAAAGTGGTGGATTTGTGAACAAAGAAAGTTTTAATTAAATCTTCACTTTTTGTTATAGCTGATGGTCAGTGAACACTCATTTTTAATCATATCTATTTTTAGTGGACATTTGTTGGTTTTATTTGCATTTAACTGAACCTAGGAACTTGACAGCTTATGACTTAATAAAACAGATATGGAAACAAGACTTCCATCCATTTCTCTCTCTCTTTTTAAGTTCTAGGACATTTGAAATTGTGCTTATAAAAATGATCATTTGGCTTGGTATTTTGGTCTATTCCTACTAAAAAAAGTGAATTAATCTTAATAATTGCAAAGAAATCATATATGGAGCAGTCCTCAGAAGGGTAATTACTCAAGTACAGTGGTTTTCATTAAAAAGTTAACATTTATCTTATTACAGTAATTACCTTATTGCAGTAAATTGGCGATATTTTCCTACTCCTTCAATGAGATAGCATAGTGAGTTCACTGCAATAAGATGTGTTTGAACTTATTAATGAGAATCATGAATTATTTTTAACTTGATTTTAAAAAGGAAAAACATACTTAATTTTTTTGTATGCAATAACATTAATTTAGAAAACTGCCAGCAGAAATCATCCATCTGTCTTCTAGATGGCCATCCTTTGAGACAATATCTAGTTATATTTGTTCTTAGGTAAAACATTGCCTATTTTTGTTGACTTCTTGCTTTAGGAAAAGAATACCACTTTAAATGAAATATTCTGTGCTCATCTGCAAAAGCTTCCTGACTTTTGAGTTATCTCAGAAATCATTTTATTCAATAATCCTTATTTTCATGACAAAGCATTTAAAGCACAAAGATGTTAATGGCTTTGTTTAAAATGAAAATCAGAAGCACAAAGTTGTTAATGCCCTTGTTCAAAATCACATGATGAAACAGTGAGAGGGTGGAGGTTGGTTTCCGCTCCTGGCTGAGAGTTCTTTCCTTATTAATGTGTGTGTGTGTGTGTGTGTGTGTGTGTGTGTGTGTGTGTATTTAATGCCTCCACATTTGTGGCTAAAATGATCACATGAGGCAGGAATGCCTTCAATTTCCAGGCTGAAATTGTTCCTGAGAAACCACAATGCACTTTAATTTGATCTCTTTGTCTCACACACTGTGTGACAAATTTGTTCAAAGAGAACTGTTTGTTCCTGATTATTCCAGCTCCTCTGATTCCCACAATCCTTTGAGGGGGGTAGATTGCTTTAGGTTATCTGCTAATATGTTTTGTCATAAAAGATTTTGTGTGTGTTTTCACTCTATGCTGGCGGTTTAGCTAGTCTTTTCTATTTCATCATCACTGGTCCAGCCAGTAACAAGTCTGTCCCCTAGTTGATGCAGTAAACTTGTATGAGGAACCATCAATAAAGACCGGATGCTGTCATTGACTTCCAAAGCACGCACACATAGAAAGCTCCTCTTGTTGTAATTAACTTAGTTTTTCTTTTGGCATCCTGGCCCTTGAGTATTTAAGTAGCTAAAAAAGGTAGAATAAAGTGCTTGAACTTGCTGAGATTTCATTGATTCACACTTCTGTGAATGCAGCTGATAATCTGAACAGCAGTGAGGCCTTGATCTTCAGACCCAGGATTATCTTGCTTCCACCAACCTAAGTTCTTCTTTTTTTTCTTTTTTTTTTTTTCTTTTTTTTCTTTTGAAGAGAGTAGTAAATGAGAAACAAACAAAGAAATAAAACAGTAGCAGCATACCAGTATCACAGACATAAACAAATCAAAGCAAGAACATTCAAAGTGATACAGAGTCTCAAGACAAAATAATACGAATCAACAGTGGTTGATACATTACATATCGCTATCCTCAACTACGTTGCTCAGATTTACCCGATGTAAGAATGAAAGATTGCTCAAACCATTATAGGGAACAAGAAAATAATTCTTCTATAAAACAGTAGAAATAACACAGAGTTTCACTAGACAAGATGGTAGGAGGTCATTGTAATTCCAGTGCATACTGCTACCTTCAAATCAGTTGCTCAGACCACCAGACACAACCATGCACAATCGATCAGAACATAAAAAATTGTAATCATTAACTGTTCATTTCAATACGCCATCAGACATCACTTAGGTTATTGACATGCTGGAAACATGGAGAAGGAAGACCATGTTCCAAAGTATTTTTCACATTGCAAAAAACAAAAAAAGCTTTGTGATTACTATAGTAAAGTTACATATATTTGAGAACACACCCATTGATACAGGCTATGAAGGAAGTCATAGTCTTGTTTTAAAGAATTGAGAAGAGGATAGTCATACTTTAAAAAGCATTTCCAAATAAAACTCATGACTGAAGCTCAGAGCCATCAGATACGTCATTGTCTTACTTCTGGTAAGTACGGTGGAAATTTTCCAGGCTTGTGGAAGCTTAAAACATCTCTAAAAGATTGATGGATTACTCTCTAACTGCATTCCTTTCCAAGCAAGGAAAGAACTATTTTTAAAAAAACCACCTGACCTAGAATCTGTTTCTATTAAATGCCAATGCTCCCATATTACCACTGAGATCTTAATAGTCATGATGGGACATTATATCTTGTCACGCAGACTACTGAAAATGGTTTTTCTTATTTCTTTTGTGTTAAGAAAGAAACATTTCTAAAGAAAAGAAGTGTCCTCTTTATAGCATCCATTATAAACAGTCTCTCAGACCTGCTTTTTCAAGATCTTTCTATCTCTTCTGTTTCTTTAACCACTTTGTTCTTTCTGATACAATCTATTTGACTCTCAACATTTCAGTTTACAAAGAAACATGAATCATCAGGGAGACAGAAGAATCAAAATAACTTTTTTTCATTCCTTACATGCCTATCAAGATTGCTTTAGAGAGAGTGTAGCCATGGGATATGGCTTGAACGTAGAAAAGAAGTTAAGAGTGATGATTTATTTTCCAAGAACCAGGTGATTTATGTGAGTATTTTCTCTTTTCATATCTAGTTCTTCATCTGCTACATAATATTTCCTCCACAATATGGTGTAAGTGAGAGATACAGCACATTATTATCTTAATATACCTCGTCAATAGAGTAAAAATACATTCTAAAAATTAGAAATGTCTGGAAATGAGTAGAATTAATGCTGACCCTATAAAAAAATCCACAATTTAAAAAAAAAAATAGTCAGTGCCACATTTGGGAGATGGTGTTCAACGTTTGAATTTGAAGATTGTCTCCTCCTCCTGTGGCATTTTTCTTTATGCTTCTTTCTCTTCTGATAAGGACATTATTCGTTTTGGATGAGAGTCCATTCTATCCCAGCATGGCCTCATTTTCACTCGATTATATCTGCTAAGACCCTACTTCCAAATAAAGCCACGTTCGCAGTTGTTAGTGCACAGGCACCTGGGGGTCACTGTTAACCAGTTAGAGCTTGTCTCCAGCTTGCGCTCCACATGCCATCTTCCTCTCCTCCATCTCTCTGATGTTCCCTTCTGTGTCCCACTCCTGTGTCCCTTTTTTGGTTTGTTCTAGAGACCAGCTGTAAATGTACACCACTCCCTGCTATTCCCGGGGTGGGTGTACTCTCAGGGACATAAAAGCAAGGGGATCTGCAGGACAGTTGAGGACCTCTGTTGAGGCACACATCCAGAGACTACCTTCCTCACGGATACCAAGAGTGGTGTTTTCTATGACTGCAGATTCAGAGAAACTGCTCTGTGCTTCAGGAGCTCTTGAGGCCCTTTGATCTTATGGCAGATCGTTTCAAGTGTCTTTAAGGCTAGCTGGAACCTAGTATGCATTTGTAAAAAGGGGTAAGAGTGGGGTAAATTAAGGAATGAAGGAAAGGGTGGTAAAAGTTGCTTCAATTAAGGAAGGCTGATACAATTTACTATAAAATTTTGTTCAATTCTTACCAAATATCTTGGAATATTCAACTGTATATTAGCAAATAAAAATGGGAAAAGATGCACAAATTATGATCTAATCAGGTTGCTCCAGGGTTAGGTCCTTTGTAAACTGTAGAGTGCGTCCAAGATGTGGTCCCAATCTTTGTTCCTTCTGCCCACAGCCAGCTAAACTTGGTCTTCTTGCTATGAACAGCGTCACTGGGCAAATCTTCCCCTTGATGGCAGGAAATGATGTCACTGGCCGTATGTACTGCCCTTACGGTGTGGCAAGTCCACAGCAGCCCAGCAAGTGTGCAGCTGTCCTGTCCATTCTTTCAATGGAACGTTGAGGTCTACAGAGAATAAGTAATTGCTCAAAGATGCCCTGTAAGATGCAGCTGGAATGAAGCTTCTGAGTCCTGGCTGGCAGGCTCTGCTCCACACAGCTCCCTGGGCAGGAGGCTGGACATGCTTTCTCTTTGCCTGACATTGTTATACATACAAGTACTAAGAATCATTCCATTCTATAATACATTCACCTAGAGGAGCTCAGAGGGAGTCTAATCCAAATTTCAGGAGAGACCAGTGACTTGCCTGAGGTCCCATTCTTCTGCACCAGAAGCCATCTCTTCTGATTGCCTGCACTACATGTAGTCATCATAGCATCAGAAAGCAAAGAAATACATTAATTTAAAGTGTTTTCATATTTATCCACTCCAGATGTACACATGTGTGACATTCAGATATACAAAATAATAGACAGAAAGCAAGGCAGCTTTAAAACTACACAAGCATTTTAAAAATGAAAGAAAAGATAGACTATGGAAAGTTTCAAATAATAATTTGATACTTTTAGGAATTTATGTTTCCAAATTTTCAATTTTATTTTTGCTTTTTAGCTAACTTAGTGAATTGTCATTATATGACATATGCAGGGATTTAGGATTCATTAAATATAATGTTTAGATGGTAAATGTACAGATCATTAGCCATTATCAATAAATAGTGGATGCAAACACATTATGACACACTCAGTTAAAATCAATGTCTTTGACCATAAAAATGTCATCTAGGATCCTGCAGTATCTCAAGGGTGACAGAGTTATGGCACAGGATTTGGAAAGAGTTGTCAAACTTCTCTACCCACAGTGTTTCCTTTCTCACTTTGGCTCTCCTCTCTCTGCCTGCAAGGCTGTTCTCTGCTTGTTGACAGAGTCAGGGGTATAAGAACAGAAAATCTCAAATACTTCAGCTTTTAGGGGAAAGGGAGAAGCAAGGGGAGCTACATAGACAAAAGGTTCAGAGCTGCATGTCCTAAGTCTTAAAAGAGAAATGAGAAGCATTTGTCTCATGGCATTTGTCAAGAGACTTTGCAGGGATCGTCTCCCACAGTGCTCACTGTGACCTTGAGGTATAAATATTATTACCCTCCCCTGTTTTCAGCACAGGAGCACAGGAGCTTTGTTCAGCCATTTGAACTTCCTGTCTTGACCAGCAGAGTAGACTTTCAGATCTCACCCTGCCACCAGCCCCTGCTCTTCCATCCCTCCTCCATACCATCACACCATGGCTTTCCTAATATTTAAAGCCAGATCATGCCCCTCAGGGCTTCAGAGAGCCTCTGATAAGCTGCTGGTGGAGCTCCGGATCCCTTGCCTAGTTCACAGTCTTCGACTGGCCTGTTTAATGCAGTTCTCTCAGGACCAGCTGCCAGTTCACTCACTTTGTAGCCAACATCTGTTTACCTACAGCAATAATAATTATATATATATATATATATATATCTCCATGAATGTGTGTATATCAGTGTTTATATTTGTATATGCACATGTATGTGTCTTTGTGTTTATTTGTGGCTGTATCTCTGTTAGTGTTCAT
The DNA here is from genome assembly GCF_000276665.1 of Chinchilla lanigera. NCBI lineage: Eukaryota > Metazoa > Chordata > Mammalia > Rodentia > Chinchillidae > Chinchilla > Chinchilla lanigera. The sequence goes on along the minus strand of NW_004955402.1, from coordinate 59,297,972 downwards.
ATAAGTGTATATGCCTACACAGGCATATACCTACATGTGAATGTATGCATACTTAAAAGTATGTTTCTATGTGTGTCTGTGTAAATATGTCTCTATGCATAGTCACGTGTATTTGCATGCATATGTGTGTATCCACTCATGCATATCTGTATATGTGTTTGTGTGTATATTTGTATACGCATATGCATGCATGTACATACTATATATCTGTGTTATGTGCATGTGTATATGTGTACATGTGTGCACGAGTGTGTTTATGCATATGTGTATGTGTGCTGTGTGTATTGAGTCTATATGCATCTGTGTGGGTATCTGTGTATATGTATGTGCATAAGCGTATGTATGTGTTTCCCAGTCATTCTGCTTCTCTGGTTGAACTCTGCCTGCCAGACCCTGTGTTCTTCAGAGCTGCAAGATTTTTACATGTGCTGTTCTCACCTTTTGCAAGTCCTAGCTCCCATACGCTGTCTCTGGAAAACCAAAAACTTATCCCTGACACTTTATAAAGACTTAATCACTCCTCTGTTAATGAGGTCTGGCTCCTTAAAGTACCTGTATAATATAAATTCTCCCAGTTTTCATTTATTTATATTTTAGTGTCCACTGGACCTTAGTGTCTTACAGAGTGTGCCTTACTTTGTACAATATCATCTGCTATGAGGCTTAACAAACACATGCCAAAGTGTTTGTTGGGTGAGATCAGATGCATGATTGAAGAAGAACCAGTGATCAAATAGATGGACAAATGTAGAGATGCCAAGATTAGTACCTGACAGTATTGGGTAGATAGACACTATGCTTTACAGTCTGAAGTTTATTTCTGATGCTGAGATGCTAAGTGAAGTCTGCAAGGTCAGAGTTTATTCAAATGACGGAAATATCAGATGTTAGTTTCCAATCTCAATATATTGAATTAAAATATAACTTGTGAAAAATTCATCACAAACTGAGGGATATTTAACATCATTCTCATAGCCTCAACTTATCCATATTTTATAGTCTTTTCTACTTATCTGGTGGGACTTTAAAAGAGTCTTTGTCCTTCTTTCCTGAGACAATTTCTCTTTCCCCATCTTTGTACAAAAACCAGTAACACAGTCTCACTCACATTCCATCAGCCTTGCTACTTGGTAAAATCACCTCCTCTTAGATTTAGTCCACTACAGATTTATGAACGCATTTGTGCTCCAGACAGTGCTGGCTGGGTTCTATGAAGCATCAAGTGACCTGCAGAAAATCTGAGGTGGGGTCAATGCTGCCAGGCATTCTAAGCGAGAGCTTTGGGGACACTGTCTTTCATTCTGTATTTCAGTCTCTTGGAAGTTGTATATGCTGAATAATTAGGAAATCATGATGATGAAATGTGAAATAAGGATGATGATGGTAATGATGATGGCATGGCTGAGACTGTAGGTTGCCAGGGCAGCTAACTACTTGGCTGTCTCAAATCTCTTTGAACAGCTCCCCTGATGGGCACAGTGAGGGAGGGTGCAGCCTTAGTCTTGGCAACTCTTCTCTCTGGTGGCCTGAACTCTTACTTCCATGACTGACCTCTTTCTTGCCCACTTTTCATATCTCAGCTGCCTGAAATTGAGATTTAATTCCTCCTATTCTAGAAGGATGTCAGACCAGCATTCCTCATAATTCCAAAATACCCCAAAGAATATATACTAATGACAGTGCATTTTTCCCTGAGTCATTTTGTACTACATTAGTTTACTAGTATAATAATATAAACTAATTATATTAGTTTACTAGTATATATATATATAGGCTACAAACCATAATTTTCCATTTTATAAATTTTGTTCAGTAAGATTTTTACCACTGCCCATGAAACTGAAACACATGTACCTCAAAAATTTGAGTATTTCTGCTTCATGTATCTTTCTATGTAGATTTTAGATGACAGAAATTGCACTTGATTCTTCTTTACTTCTATTCCTATGCCAATTTGGATAACTGAAATGTAATTTGGACCCAGTAGATGTTCCTTGAGTATGACAATGAAAGAACAAATAAGTAGATTGATGTAACATCTATTTTCAATTACTTGACATATAGATCATGTGTTTATAAACCATGAACTAAAAAGTTATTAACTTCTAAATTATGTAGAATTTCTATTTTTAAGTTTTAAGATAGATTATTAAACATGCCTTTATTCTTTGTGTGATTTTTTCATTTGAATAGGATGACAATTTTCCTGCTGAGTGTTGGATTCTGAATTTTCCGTGCATTTTGAACTCTGGAGTGCCTGGTAAGTCTTCCTTTCTGGGCACACACCCTGTCTGAAGGAGCAGAGGCAGCACCCTGCCCCTCACCATGGCCGCCCTTCCTGAGAATATCAAGACTGTGTCCTTCTCTTTGAGTTAAACTCCACTTTTTAAAATCTTTTTCTTACAGCATTGCTGCCAGCTGCAGCCATTTGTTTATGAGTTGGTTACTGACTCTTGATTGCAGAGAGCACGCTCTTCTTATTCTTTGATGAATCCTGCCTACAGCAGAGTTGATGGGGAACCAGTACTTGATAAATAAATGGTGAAAGGATGTTGAATCAATGAATGAAAGAAAAATTCGCCTTCCCTTCAGGAATTTAACATGCTAACATGAGAATATTATGAAGGCTGACATGATTCTGCATCTGTCATTCAAAAGGATATAAGCAGGCAAGGTCTGGGGACCTATTTATGATGAAAGGTCCATAAGAAGATAGGTCATTTGGATTGAGATGTACCTTCTGGGAAGGGATAGAAGTTGGGAGATCAGACCCATAGTCTGGTGTTATGAAAAAGTCTGGTCCTACAGCTAGATGGGAACCAGGGAGCCAATGGTTCAGAATTCAGCAGAGCCCAGACAGATGCGGAGGTAGAGACAAGTTCGTCAAAGAACATGCCTTGTCACTGGGGGCAGAGGTTTCAGTGGGATGGGGATCAGAGGCTGGGGAGTACTATGGGGAGAATGGGTGGGGATTGAGGGGTAGGTTGGGGTGGCCAGCTGTTGGGAGGAGACATGGTTGTTATAAAGGATTCTAAGGGGCTGGGGATTTAGCTCAGCAGCACAGTGCCTGCCTGGCAAGTGCAAGGTCATGAGTTCAATTCCCGGTACCAGGGAAAAAAACTAAAAAAAAAAAGAAGAAAAATAAGGGATTCTAAAACAGGTGTTGGTGTTTTGAAATCCGAGTACTGCAACTGTAGCATGATAATCCATCTCAAGCTAGTTACAGAGCAAAAGCTAAGGTCCAAAATGGCAACTGAAAAATGTGGTTCGTAACTTGTTTCATTAAGGATTGGTTATTAGGTTTGTTCATAATTCTAATCATGGTACCCCATGGCTCTTTTTACACTTGTGAATTCTCTTGCCTCATCTGGCACACTTTTCACCCTTACCTGGTTTACGGTAACAGACCCATTGCGCTGAAAGATTTAGCACAGCTTCCAATGAAGAACCATAATACTTATTGCCTTAAGGACCCATGTAAATTTTTTTTCCTGAAAAATCAATTTTCAATTTATTTTATACAAAACAAATTTAAGGATTATGAATTCAGTGATGTATCCCTTCTGGAGAGTCCAATGGAGAATTTTTGAGCCTTAGAAATAAGAAGCTCTGGAAAACGACCACTATATTTCAGCCATTGAAAGTTTCTAATAAGCACGGACTTAAGATGTTTTTCATAATATTTTTATCTTCATCTTGAATGACAGTGATAGCATGTCCAAAGAAAGTGCGAAAGCAGCTGAATGTCAGGGGAAAGTCTTTTTTTGTCAGTGGAAGTGTCTCATGTGCTTGCATTAGAACTGTTACGATGTCAATGCAAATGTGAGTGCCATTACAGTCAATGTGAGATTTCTCCCCTTGCTTTTGTCAGTTTCAATTAGATGCTTGATGTTACCATAATGCAGTCTCTCCCCTCCCCCACATTTAATGTACTTAAATTCTGAAAGTTTCCACTTTTAAGAACCGTGCTCTATTTCCTAATGGCACTCCACAATGAACCCGTATTAAAAAGTAATACATTTTCCATATAGAAAGGAATATAAAGTAAGTTCCATAAAGTACAACACACTTAGGTTTTAAAGTATATAACATTAAATATATTAAAAGCACATTGTGTCATACTATATATATTAAATACCATGAAAAAAGCCGGCTTTGCAATTTATTTTAAGTACATGAGAACTGCATTTAATAAAATGTTTAAAATATAATTTATTACTGTAACAATTTATTAATAATGATAACTAAATGCTATTGAAGAGGTTATTCAGAAAAGAATGGTTTGTCAAAAGAAAAGATTTTTCCATTCTAAAGATAAGGGCAATAGTCAGAAAGGCATACATTTTGCCCTTCTTGGTAATTTAACAATTCTAAAAGAAGCAAGCACATTAAAAACCTTTCCCATAACCGCTATTTTTTAAAACACTGACATCGGTGGGATCTTATTCTGCACATAAAACTATCATTTACTGTACTGAATTCCCCTTGCCTGCAAAGATAACGTCACTTGTCTTTATTCTGAGCAGCACTTCCTGATTTAAATGATCGTCAGTTTGTGTTGAGGCCAAGGTATAAATATTTTACATATTGCATAACATAAACATCATTACATTTCCTCCTCTGGGAGAGTTGGTACGTGCAGAATATTTGTCAGTGCTTGATGCTCAAAGCCACGGTAAGAATGTCAGATCTGGAATATGTCACTTTGAGCTTTGCATCTCCTGTATGTATTTCACTCAGGCTGGTCTATATAAAGTGCCATAAAATGTGCATGCCATACGCAGATGATTTGTGCCAGACAAACAGCAGATCCCTGCTCCAAAGACAGACAAATTCTAAACTTCTTTTTTAAAAACTAAAAGATGTAATGTGTATATTGACCAATAATTAATATTCTTAGTCTTTTTCAAGAAACTTATGTTCAAAACTGAGGGAAAGCTAATTATGGGTGTTCTCCCTCGATGGATTGTAGCTGGCCAGAGCATTCCGGAAGAGAAAGAGAGTTATCATGTGAACAATAGATTAAGTTCTTCTCTGCTTACTGCCCTTGTCTGTTGAGGAGAGTGTCTTGTAGCAGCTTATCTATCTCTTTCCCTGAACATGTTTTACAGCATTCAGTGGTCAGACTTGAATGATTGCTTTTACCCCAGCAGAAGTGTGAATGAAGCAGGGATGAAAATTTCAGTAATGTTGCATTATTATTCTCCCACACAGCCCTCAATAACTCCAGGCATTAAGGGTAGAGTGGGAATGCGTGTAGAAAAATTTAAGAATTGATACATGAATTAAAATACTTAGAACAGCCTGATTAGCAAGCAACCCAAGCTTAAGTTTGAACAGGTTGTGCCTTCCAAACTTACACTGCTATTACTAGTGGGTTAAGAGTCAGTGTTTAGAAAGAATGAGCATCTGCCTGGTGCTCATAGCGGGTCTGCATTACTCTAGAACTATGGGCTCTGGGGTTTAAAAGTTTTTTAAGAAATGAAGGTTTATTCTGATAACTATTTATTCCCAAAGAAGCTGACGAAAGATCTCTGTCCTTTCTGCTCACCTGCTCTTGGTAGGAAAATGGGTATCCGGTCAAGAACTCAATTAGTAATAGCTGACTTGTTTTAAGGCCAGAAAGACAGCTTAATATAAAAACAAAGTCTGAGGACTACTCGGGGAGGCTGAGATAGGAGGGCCATTATCTTCAGCTGAGCCTGGGTAACTTAGTGACTCAGGGAGACCCTGTTTCAAAGTAAGAATAAAAGGTCCCTGGGTATGATCTCCAGTACTAAAAGAAAAAAAAGGAAGTAAAACTCTAGGAAAGTTGCAGAGTTTTCATTCATGGGTCTCTTCCTTACCATTTAGTATCTATTGACTGATAAATGGATAGATGAAATATAATTTTTCCACACAATGGGGTACTATTTGGCAATAAAAAAGGAGAGGCTGGCACATGCTACAACATGGAGATATTTTTAAAACATGATACTAAGTAAAAGAAGCCAGCCATAAAAGACTACATATCTTGCTCCCACTTACAAGAAATCTGTAGCATAGATAAATCTATATAAATAGAGAAAGCAGAGGAGTGACTTCCAGAGCTGCTGGAAAGGATGAAAAGGGATGGGTAGCAGCTGAGAAGACTGTGGTTAGGGATACAATGCAGTGAGTACATGCTAAAATTTTGGTGAGGGATGCACACGCAGATGAATGCACCAATGGCTATGCACTTTACAAGAATTGTGTGATCTGCACGCTATATCTCATGAAGGTTATTTAAAAGAAGAAAAGCAAGTCTGGAAAATAAATCAGTAGCAGTCAGGACAAGTGTAGCTTAAGGGGAGTTAAAAAGGGGTGGTGGTGGGATTTTTTAGATCAATTTGATTAAAAGGGTAAGGAACTGAGTTAGTTAGCCTGCATTCAGAGTATAAACACAGCTCACGATGTCTTGCTCCATCTTGAAACTTTGCTGTCTGTCAGAAAGCCTCCAGTGATGGCCTCTGGAAGCTTTGTTCTTCATGAAGCAGATCTGTAGCCAACCTCCTTTCAGCTTCATCTCTACCAAGACAAGATAAAGTTGTAGTCCAAAGACACTCAGAAAAGTAGCACAGGAGTGAGGATCCAGAAAGGAAAAGATCTGCAGAAGAAAATATGGTAGCAGTAAGATGACAGATGTTAATTTAAAAAAAAAAAAAAAGGAGTGCCGCTGTACCATAAAGAAGGGTTGTATCTAATTGTTCCTCCAGAGCCTCATGTGCTCATAGGCAGACCTTTCAGAGGTAACTTGGTCTAGGGTGTGGGAATATAGATTAAGGGTATGTGATATCTAGATTAGTCCCCTAGTTGGGCACAGTTCTGGGTGTGGCTAAATTGATTTACTGAATAGGAAAGCTTCACCCTGGGTGAAGATGGCACCAATGAATAATTCTGTAGCCTGGATGGGATAGAAAGGAGAGAGGGAAGGCAGGATCTCCACTTTCTGCCTGCCCTGCCATAGACTGTTTTTCCTTTGCTATCCTTTTCTGCCCTGCTGCCCTGTTTTGGAGTCAGCTTGACTATAGAATGAAACCTCTACAAACTGTGAGCAAAAATAGACTTTTCCTCCTTTCACTTGCGGGTGTTGGGTATTTTGTCTCAGGAACAAGGAAGTAACTAAGACAGGATAAACCAGTCATTTGTGGGAAAATAGATGTACTTTGAGACAGTAATATCAAGTGAACTAAATCAGACACACAAGCTTAAATATTGCATGGTTTTTCTTATTTGAGAACTCAAAGTACAAAGCAAAAGTAAAATAAAAGATAAATAGTAGGGAATAGCTAGATCTTTCTCAAATAGTACGGGGACCAAGAGCTGGAGGTAGAGAGGGAAATGAAAAAAGAATTGAGATGTATATGCACATAAACCAACTCCACACAAAGAATGTCATCGTTATGTCCTACACACAAATATGACAAAGAAGGAAAAACTCCAGAAGATTGTAGATAGATGGGTCACAGATGGGTAGGTGAGCATTCACAATAAACATTTTAAAGAGAATTCCAACTAATTAGCGGTTTATTCTTTTGTCAGCAAAACATAATTTTAATTATCATCCGTTTTCAATGTTTTCCTATGACAGAGTAAACTTCCTCCTATTGTAGATGTTTACTAAACTGATTTTGGATATTCTTCTAAAATGTAAATACTTGTGTGCTCATCATAATTATTAAAATTAGAATCTAGTCTGGAAATGACCACATTCAAGGCAAGAGAAATTTCTATAAACTATGGAAAATTATCATCTTTCTATAAAAAACTTTTATGAAAACATAACTTCAATGAAGCTGGAGATCATAACTCAGGGAAAAATTTAAAAATACAATCAAAAAGGAATGTTGCAGGATGAAGCAAGGAATAGATTAGCAAAAAGCACTACAGATGAATACACAAGGCATTGCCTACTGTTTCCTTGCCCTGGGGTCTTAAAATACTTTAAGACATCAATTTTCAAAATATAAGCAGGAAGAACATATGAAAACAATTCATTTTTGTGGTTTTTAATGCAGTTACTTCACAATATTTTACTACCTTCCATTTTGTCTATTTAGGATTTCTATTTCTTCTTGGGTCAGAGCTAGTAATCAGAAAAACAGTAATTTCTTCAAGATTTTGAGGTTTATACGTCCAAAAAATTTACACAACATTTTCTTGCATTAATTTTTCTCTGCTTCTATAACTGTATTAACATATGTGTCCAGAATATTTACTACTTGTGTTTGTCTGCTTTTTTTTTTCTTTTTCTCAACTCAATTCCTCTTTGTCTCTTTCTATCAGCCACATTTTCCAGATATTTTCCACTTCTGATTCCTTGGATTTATCTATTCCACTCTTCTAATTTTAACTGAATGTCATTCATTGTTTCATTTGATCTTCATAGGAATCCTGTGTAGTAGACAGGGTAATTTGCATTTTAACACTAAGAAAAATTGAGATAAATTTCCACACTCACAGAAATAATAAGTGGTAGAGACAAGATTGGATGGAATCAGTCCAATTCTCAAATCAGTGCTTCTTGTGGCAAAGCTACATTGCCACTTTGATGACCATTTTATTATTTATTCATTTACAATTATTCCCATTTTAACTTACTTTTGCCTAGTGGCTTTGCAGAAAGTACAAATCATGTTAATATTTCTTGCAACATTTACATTTATTTCACTGAAAAAAGTAGTATCCTAAACCCCTAAACTTGAGTGATGTAACACAACAACAACACGTTATTTTCACTTTCTTGTTGGTTCATAAGCCTCCACTGGGAAGAGAAACAATGATTGGCTGTCAGCCCTGCATCTTCCTTTATTTCTTGAGTTAATTCAAAAGCTATCTCCACTGCTCCTTTTTGATAGCCACGAAGTAGGCATTGTATCAACTGTGTAGTTTGCCAAAGAATATATACTGTGGGTGGGATCTATGTTATCAGGCATTCTTGTTCTTTCAAAACTATAAGATGCAAATTGTAGCTGTTGGTGAGCCTGGGGGAACATCATCAGCTGCCCTGCTTTTAAGTTTTCATAGCAGCTCCAGACGCCTGCTGTCATATCCAAGAGGGGTGAGGCTGAGGAGAATCAAGACTGGGGTGGGGCTATCTGGTGGTCAGTGCTAATCCAAGGTAAGCTAAACAGTTTCTCTCAGCAAATGGAGGTTCTTCAGTGGCAGAGTTGGACAATCTGAGGGGTATATTCCCGCTGTGGTGGTGTCTAATATGGTGCTCAGAGAGGAGGAGAGATACAGGAGACACTGGTTTTTCTTACCACACTTTCCCTACACAGTCTTCCATGTGTACAATGGAATGAGTCTTCTGTGCTGTGTAAGAGTCAGTAATGTGCTCCAAAACCATTGTTGCTGATGCCTGAAAGTCACTGTAGATGCCAAAATCTTCTTAGCTATGGATTAGGATTTATTCTGTTTCAAGTGACAGAAGCCAGGTATATTAATCAGGAAACTACTTACTGCTATAAAAAATGGCCAAAATAAGCAACAGCTTATAAACATTGTAAACTAATTTCTCATGTAGTGACACCTTAGGTGATTGAAGAGTGAGTCCAGGGGACTTCTGCTTTCTACTGTCACCAAGAAATCCTATGCTGTTTTTGACATAGGTCTCAAAGATCTCCTGGGAGGTAAAGTATTTAATTTCAGCTGATGAGAGAGAGAGAGAGAGAGAGAGAGAGAGAGAGAGAGAGAGAGAGACAGAGAGAGAGAGACAGAGACAGAGAGACAGAGACA
>NW_004955402.1:59247792-59288116 GCF_000276665.1 Chinchilla lanigera | reverse complement strand
GAGACAGACAGAGAGAGAGAGACAGAGACAGAGAGACAGAGACAAAGAGACAGAGACAGAGAGAAGAGGATGGTGGATGAGACTAGATAGGTATCTCTGAAGATGGAGGAATGGAGTTCAAAGGTAAGTTAAAAGACAGAGGGCATCTACTGATCTATGCACTTTCCAAGTGCAGAGGGCAACTAACCTCAGGGGTTTCCAGGTCCAAAGCAATGTTAGTTCATATTTGGTCATCTATTCTCTCTCTTTGTTTCACCTTCTCCCTCTTTCTCTTACTCCCTGTACCCTGTACTCCTTACCCTGTTCCCAGTTCATTCTATCTATCTATCTATCTATCTATCTATCTATCTATCTATCTATCTATCTATCTATCTACCTATCTATCATCTATGTTTTTCTGTCTGTCTCTCTCTCTCCTTCCCTCCTTTCTTCCTTTCCTCCTTCTTTTTACTGTCCCTTTTTTCTATTTAGAATTGAATAGCGGGTATTTCCTTCTGTATCTAGTAGGCTTGCTCAGTGTAGAGGAAGAAGATGAGCAGAGCTCATCCATCACTAAGCTTGAGCAGTCCCAGAGTAAACATGGGACTTACTCTCCCATTTTTCCACGAACTGTGTTAGACCTGGATCAGATGCTGAGCCCACCCTGGGATAAGGATGATGTCTATGACAAGGGGCCCTATTTTTAGAAGGTGCACATTGTTCTCCATTCACCCATCTGTGGTCAGTGTGTTTGGGTACTTCCACGGGCACCTCACCAGAACTTCATGGAGAGATGAAGGGAGAATGACTTAAAGAAGAGCCACTCTTATGAAAAGAGGGGAAAAGGGCTGCTGGGCACACAAAAGCAATGGATGACCCCAGAAACCAAAGAAATTATTTTAAATGAAATTTTACCAACAACAAAACATGAACAAGATGCAGCTGACAAATCAATTGACTGGAGCATGAACTTGCTTAGAAGAACCTAAAACCACAAAAAGACTGAACTGTAGTACAGCATGAGGAAACTCTCCTCATCCCAGCACTGGGGATAGGAGCACTTCGCTGGCCTTCTTTGGATAAGTACGCATATTTCTGGACCACAATGCATATTTTGAGGAATCCTTATTGTTCATCCCCCAAGCCACTGCTGGGAGAATTACTGCTGGGGTACAATCCTAACCAGAGTGCCCAGACACGCATCAGGCACTCAGTGAGTGTTTCTGTCCCTAGAAACTGGGCTCTGGGTCATGTGCAGCATCTCTTGAGCGAGCTTGCTATCCGCAGTAGTGAGCTCAGATGCTAATGTGCACAGGAGAGGTTATTTATAAGAAACTTTCAAAACACTGTCAGAAGTACATACATTGGTTTTGCTATTGCTGCTGTCAAATTTACTCTAAACCTAACTAATACAACATCTGTTTATTATCTCACAGTTCTGTTGCTCAGACGTCCAGGTGGGTGGTTTCTTTGCTTGGGGTCACACTAGTGCTGTCCAGCCCGGGGTCCTAGCCGGGGTACTAGAATGGCACGTACACTTCCAGGTGGTCTAGGTTGCTGACAGAGTAGAGCCGTGTGGGGCCCGGAGCTAAGATGTCCATTTCCTTGCCGGCTAGCTGCTGGGGCTCTCTACAGCCATGTCTGCTGATCACTTGGCTTCTCCTTCTTCAACTGCATTACAGCCCCTCTTTACCAGCCAGTCTGATCTCTCCTTCTGCCCTCAGTCCTCTACTTCCAGCCAGAGAAAGTTCTGTCTATTAATGGTTTATGTGACTTAGATAGGGTTATCCTAGATAGGTCTCTGAGCAGGTTTTCTGTCTACTACAGAGCATTTCAAAGAATATAATGTTGAAACTTATATCTAGATTTCATTTTAAGGAATAATATTCAAATCAATGCAGAGTTTTGGTAAACATCAATATTACTAAATTAGCTTATTCAGGCAAATGCCTAGGCAGAGATGAGTGAAGCACTCATGGACATTGATAACATAGATAGATGCGTTGTGAGGATTCAACTACCTTGATCCCCTAGAACATCACCACTTTTACAATTGTTCTTAGTAAATTCAAGTGGTCTCCAGCAAAAGATTTTTTCCATTTGCTTTACTCTTTTAAGTATTGCCACTCAGCTTGCAATTGCTATGGGCAGGCATGGGGATATCTAGTTGCTACGAATGGCAGTTTGATGATTATACCAGGTGTTTTGTGTCACATTGCTGTTTAGTTGGCATATTACCCAGCCAATGGATACCTGGCCATTTTAGATTCGTTGCCAAGAACCAGAGTTTTTGATGGCTTTGCCAATTTCTTTTTTTATGCTACCACAACGCACAATGAGGTGCTTGCCTCGATCTTCCTTCTTGTTCACAGTGATTAGTTTGGTTCCTCTGTAGCGGAGTCTAGGAAGGTTATCTCCAGAGCTCAGCACTCTCACAGTGCCGTCACACTCCTCTGAAATGGGCTTCAGCCTTGGCAATGGAGCCCTCTGAGGACATCACACATAGCAGGTGTTAGCACACATCTGCAGAGAATGTTTGATATGTCCTTAAATATACATATTTATATGAGCATCAACTAAGGAAGAAAGTGGAGACTGCTACTTCTTCTAAATGTAAAATGTGGTGTTCAGTCTGCATAAGAAGCTCTTATAATACTGTATTAAAATTTATACACTTTTCCTGGAGAAAATTTCCCTTCTGGAAGGCAAAACAAGAAGAATGGATGGGCAGTGTTTAAACATCAGAGAATGTGGCTAGACTACCCATTAAGCCTAAGAAATGTGTCCAGAACTTTTAATTATTTTGGTAGAATTAACTGGATGTGACTAATACCATATGAAAGTTTCAAATCTTTAAATTTTTGTACAATTAAGCAAAAATAGTGAGACTGGCTATGAACCTATGCAGACTTGCAATGAAAAATACACTGTTTCAGAATATTGTATTGGAGAGTTTGGAACATCAATGTCATGTTAATTGAGGATTGGTTTTTATGGGCAACCTAACATATTTCAACCTCTCAATGTGAAATTTAGAAGAAGCAAGTAAATATTTTAAAGGAAAAATAAAGCTAGTTAATACAGTCACAGACATTCACATTGGAATTAAGAGTTACAAGAAGCATGTCCAGAAAATAAAAAGGGATTAGGAACTTAGAGAGCTAGACACCCCAGGGCAAGCATGGGTCAACTAAGCAGGACTTTCCAAGAATGACCCAGCCAGTACAAAAAGTTCAACCTAATACAAGGAAAAAAAAACCAAGCAAAAGAACAATGAAAATAAATATCAGGTAAACTTCACACTATTGAAAGAAAAATATATTGTCACACCAACACTTTCTGTCATAACAATACTTCCGATGCAAATATCTTATGAACTTATATTATATTCCCCATTCTTAGAGTTTATAACTTAGCCTTAAAAGTTTGGTGCACTAAAATGTGGCAAATAAATTCCATACCAGGTGTGAAGATGTGTGTATATAGCTTTGTGAGGGTCAAAGAGGAAGAAATATCCACAATTCAAGACAACTGAGTAAAATAACAAAATCAAAACTCTATCTGTTCGCAGAACCTCACCTCACAGCCAGGGACCTTGGCAGCAATGCCCATGCCACACGTGAGGGGCTCAGGTACAGCACTGTAGACATGGGCCATGTTTGCTGCCAGTAAGAGGGTCGCATGCTGACATTCGATTCTAGAGTATGCCACGGGGCTTGTCATTCTCCTGCTCCTTTTCAGCACTGCTCTCCATCCCCTTCCTCCTCTAGCGTTGCCTACTTTTCAGATGCCATTGTTTGTTGAGCACTGAGGAAGGCAGAATGGTCTCCCAAGTGCATCCACAACCTCAACTCCCAGAAAGTGTGAATATACCCTTTTCTCCTGGCTGAAGGAACTTGGCTGATGTAATTGATATTAACAACCTTACAATAGGAAGCCTGTCTTAGATTATTCCAATGTGTTCAGAATCATCACAGGTGCACTTAAACATAGAGATCTCTCTGTGGCTAGAAGAAGCAAATCTAGAAGCAAAATTCAGAGAGAGTCAGAAACATGAGGGGACTTGGCCAGTTTTGCTGCCTCTGCAAATGGAGGACTATCACTGCGGAAAGCAGCCCATGGATGACATGGAAAGGAGTAGAGATCCTACCACTGGGGCTTGGTCAGTGATGGCAAGGAGATGGGAGCTGGGCGCCCACTCTAAGGAGCTACATTTGACCAAACTCCTGAGGATGCTGAGTGAAGACTCTGCCCCAGAGCCAGCGGTAAGGAGGGCAGTCCTGACCAGGAGCCCAGAGAGGCCTGCCACAATCTGACCTACAAAAAGATGAGATAATACAGGGTATGATTTCAACAGTACATTTATGGTGGTTTGCAGTGACTGAATGCACTAAAATTTCAAGAATGATGGAAAATTTTTTCAAAAAGTCTAGGATTATTCAATTTTGATGGTGCATTCAGATTCCAATGTAGACTCAGTTAATCCCCTTTATGGGTAAATTTTCTCTTCTTTTAGTTTTTATACTTCTTTTACCAATGTCAAATTCAGTGCCTGTGTAAAAAGTTCTTCTTCCTAGAGTCATGAAACACAAGGAATTTGTAGAAGACAGACAAGGGATGGGAAGATGAGAGACTGAGTTGACATCTGAACCCCCAGAGGGTCTCCAGGGATTCCTACCCAACAGTACTCAAGACTCATGTTTAGGCTCCTTCAGCAACAAACCAGGGTTAGTCTGTGTGACTAGGAGAATGCAGAAAGGTAATAATGCAAGACCTACTCTATTGCTCAGGTCACCTGTTCCAGCAGATACCAGCTGCTGTATTCAGAGGACACTCATGCTTTCTAGAAGGGAGGCACATGAAGAACTGGGGCACCGCCCAGCCCCAGGCCACTTTTCCAGTAAGTCCACATCCCTGTGTGCAGCTTGACCACACCCCGTGAGAGAGCCCATGTCAGAACCACCCAGCACAGCCATTCATGGACCCTCAGTTGTAAGAACTATTGGAGGTAATAAAAGTCTATTGATTTATACTATTGTATTTGGGGCAATTTTTTTTTTGTGGCAATCAATAACAAAAGCAGCTCAATAGCTTACAAAGCTTTTAAAAACATAATTATTTCATGTTAGACATTTCCATTCCTGAAAGTACCTCAGCCAGGTTTGTGACCCTGGAATTTCTTCTGACATTGTCTGGCCCCATCCCTCTCTCCCTGTGGGCTCCTCATCACTTGCCAAAGTTTCCAACAGTTCCAGGTTGAGCAATCTCATTTCAGCTACCACTTCAAACTACTCCATTTGCATATCTCAAAACCACCCAGAAGCTCAGCAAAAACTAGGTGTTTCCTAAAACAGAATTTAGCCTTTCCAGAGGTCCAGAGGGCAGCGATTTATCATGACTGTCATTTCTGTCCACACACAAGGCTACTACTCCATGCCCAGTGACAGTGGAGAATTATATCCCAATAGCCTCCTGCACCTCTCCAGATCCTGCTCCAGCCCATGTATCATGGCACAAGTTGGCACATTCACAGGCATCTTCTCATTTAAACTAAATATATTTCCTTTACCCCTTTCCTTTTGAGTCAAATTTTCAAAAACTCTTTTAAGAGTGATTATTTGTCTGAGAACCTTCTCTCATTTTTATAGACAAATCAAATAGTAAAAAATAAAATTCATCATTGTGTTTCAGAAAAATGTTTGTTTATATGGATTATAGTTGGGAGACTCCCTCCCGTAAATATAAGTCCACATCTCTCCAACTTTGTCAGCCATCTTATTTCTGAGTAATGGGTTAGAAAGACTCTAGGCTATCTGCAGAACGAGATCAGACCTCCAAATATTAGTATTTGCAGTCACTCATCACCAAAAAGATATGGCAGATGTTTTACCTAACAGTGAAGTATCAAAAACATCTGAGAAATGACAAATAACCTTTGAAATAAAATTCAAAGGGAGTGATATTTGCTCTTTTATCCCTGTTTGCTTTTGTGGTAGTTGGTGTTTTTTTTTTTTTAACCCACTCCTCAAGATAGTATCTGCTTTCCGAACATTTTTTATGAAGATCCATAATTTAAATGTATATAATGTCCCACATTTTTATCAATGTCTGGTCTATCATAAAAATGTGTATTCTGCCACATCATGTTTGATTTTATGAAAACAAAAAGTATAAATTCATTTCTGTCAATTACTATGCTTTTTCTACAACAAATATAGGAGAACTCTTTAGACGTTAAAATTTTTAAATCTTTTCCAGTTCCTCCCATGCCTATGAAAGCTGAAATCCTGTTTTTGTTTCTTTTTGTTTTGCCTTCACATTTTATTTTTTATTTTCACAAATTTATATTATCTCCCAGCCTGTTCCTTAATGATCTAGTCTGATTCTACTTCTTATGGCCTTCTAATTTGCATTTCAGCTCTCTGGATAGTTCTTAGCTAATTAAGAATCATCTAATGGAGCTCAGCAATGTCTACAATGAAGCTGTCTTAAGGTGAGCTGGGGTCATCAGCACAAGCCTACAAGATGCCAATTATTATAGGAAAAGAAACTTTATTAGGCCTAGAAAGCAGCATTTGAGAAATCAAAAAAACTTGAGTTCCTGAATTTAACTAGGCTATTCAGAAGGGAATAAATGGTTTAGATCAGTCCTAGTTGTGTAAAGCTCTTTATCCGTCGGTCTGACCATGAGTATTGTGTTCATTTCCTACACAGAGAGGAGAAAAAAGTCATGGTGGGATGGAGGAACCACTTGTTGCCCTGGTCTTCAAACAGTCCTTGCAGGCTCACACTGAGTTACTGTGTCAGGAATAATGACTCCCTTGGTGCCCAAGGAGCAAAGTGACAGCAGCTAATGAGGCAGAACAGGGTATGTGATGAAGCAATGACATTTTTTTGAAGTCAGCAATCTGAGGAGGGGATCAATAAGTGTTTTCCAGGGTTAATTCACTGGTCACCATTGCTGACACGCTATTAGAGCTAGGGATGAGCTCAGGGGCTCAGGACCAGGGCTTCATCTAGATAAGTGTCCAGAACATCAGATGCTTATTTCAATAATCTGAACCATTACAGCATCAATCCTATCTTCTGTCAGGATTCAAACAACCCTCCCATCAATTAGCCTTGCCCAACCTGTGGCGTATGAACCTTCCTTCAGCCTACATCCATGACTCCTTCCTTCTTGGCTGTATCTGTATGAATCAGATAAAATTTCAAATATCTTGGATTTTGTCTTGCTTTTTTACTATTTGCATCAAATCTGGTCTCTTCACTTATGTGTTTATTCATCTGCCAAATAAGAAAAACAATCACTCCCTAGTTTCTATTAAAGCTTAGGGAATAATAATATTTATTGAGCCCTTGCTGCTCTTCAGGCACTGAGGTAAATGCCATGAGTTAAATCATGTGACAACTTCAAGAGTAAGACATCATCATTGCTGTTATTCTCAGGTTGTATGGAAATATAGCTAGAGTAAATTGGGTCTTCTGTGTTCCTGCAATTCTTTAGTAAGTCCTCTACTCCTGGAGTATTCTCTGGTAACTCCTATACTCTTTGAATTTATTTGTAGAATATTACAAAAATAATATTGAAGTGTATTGATTACAAATGTGTTAGTCAACTTTTGTCACTGGGAACAAGTACCCAACATGTACAGCTCAAGGAAGAAGAGGGTTTTTGTTTTGGTTTGGTGTGTGGCTTATAGTTTCAGGAGATCCAGTCCCTGTTAGCTGGCTACAAGGTGGACACATCATGGTGGAGGACACAGTGGAGAAGAGTTGCTTAGTTCAAAGCAGAAGAAAGCAGAGCTCAGAACAGTGCCAGAGACACCATAATATCTATGGTCACCTCTCCATGGCCCACTCAGGCACACCAAGAAGTGTGCTTTACTAGTCTGCTAGATGTTTCTTATTCTACCCAAGTTGACAATTAAGACTAATGACACAATAAACAATCCTGATTATCTGAAAGAGGTGATAGGGCTGTGTTATAAGGAGGTACACTGCTTAAAATGCTTTAAAGTTTAGGCCCTTGTAGCCCATCAGTCAGGTTTCTTTTGTAAAATAAAAACTTAGGTCACTACCTGAGTTCAAGGTAACAGAAAATACTTGGAATTATAAACAGAATTTTGAACCTGCTGGAGAGTGATATATGTAAAGAAATTAAGGTTGATAACCTATTGGTGTCCTTCTTTTGTAGAATACTTATTTATTAATTATATCCAGTGAAAATTGGACAGTGGTCTGAACTTTAATGTCCAAAATAAAAGGGAGGAAAGAGAAATTTAAACTAAAATGAAAAAACAAACCTTTCTATGCTTTCAAGAAGCTGCTTTTAAATTGACAATGAGGAGACTCTAAGGTGAAATCTCCCTATAGTCAATACACTAAGAGGGTTTTTGTTTTAAAGAAATATCAAGTTTTGCATCCAAATTGCTTCATCCCAAAACAGAAAGAGAGTAGGGGGAGGGAAGGAGAGAGGGAGGAAAAGAGAGAGACAAAGAGACACGAAGAGAAAATTATAAGGTGAGATGTTTTAGGAGTTAGCTACTAATAACATGCCAGAGGAACGTTAGAGATGGAAAGCATCAGTGTGATGACCCTATGGCTCAGTCTTTAGGAAGAACCAGCCTGCGGCAATTCTTCTGGGACTGGTGACCGCACTGGGTCCAAGCATGGACATTTCTCATTTTTTTTTTAAATTTTTTGTTTTTTTTTTTTCCGGTACCGGGAATCGAACTCATGACCTTGCGCTTGCCAGGCAGGTGCTGTGCCGCTGAGCTAAATCCCCAGCCTCTACATGGACATTTCTCATTTGCAAGCTCTTCTTCAAAGTCAACACTTCCTTGGCCTGAATCTTTTTAGGACTGGTATTCATCAAAAGCTCATAGGTGAAATTGGAGTTACTGTCTAGGAGACATTTGTGCAAAATTTAAAGATGAAATAAAGATTAAAACTGCAACCGGTAAGCCACAGAACCAGATATTCTTTACTGACAGAGATGGACTGTACAAACATAACCTAGGTTTCAAATACTAGTCATAAATATAAGCCCAGAATATAAACCATGAGTAAAAACATTAGAAAATATTAGAACTGTTAGAAGAATAGAAAAATGCATTTAAATTAAGTATATAGTAGCATTTTAAAAAGAGAAACTGGGCAAAAATTGTGTTAATCTTTTGTAAAATGAGGAGTTTGGTATATAAAAAAAATTGTAGAAGTTGAAGTAATTGGAAAAGTTGAGGTGATCCTTGACTATGATATGCTGATAGAAATGAGATAACAAGTCAAAGCAGAACCGGCCACTGGGCACATTCAGGGAAGAGGGGAGCACTGGAATGGGGCTGTGGCCTTTCCTGAATGTAAAAGGCAGGATGGCATACATCATTTGGTCTCCTGACCTTTAATGCTTCTGTGTCGTGCTGTATTAACAAGGCAACAGCCAGACTACGGAGACAATGCCATTGGGTGGCATAGAGATAGGAAACTGGATAATCTATTAGATCGACAATAAAGAAAAGGCTGTTGGAATTATATCCAACTCCCTGGAATTTATAAAAAACTGAATGGGAATTGAGTTTGAACTGAACTCATTGTGACTGAGAAAAAATACATCAAGGAGATTTGCTAAAACTCTGTTTCTGTGAAAGCAAAATGATCAAGTTTTTCTATTGGATTATTTTTATAACAATAACAATAAAAATAATTTTTGACTTTTAGGTGGAATAGTTGTTACTTTAGGGCCATATATTGAAATACGTTAAACAATCTAAGTGTAATTAAGGAATGAATGAGTTTAGCTGCCATAAAAGTATTCTGAGTAAGCTTAGAATGCACAAATTTACCAAAAAGATTAGCAGTGGGATTTTCCACTGAGGCTAAAATTTAAGGTCATTATGGAGAGGGCTTAAAATGCTCAAGAAACATTTTGCAGCAAGATAAGGAGATAGAGTTTGGGAAGAGTGAGATGTTGTCTTCCATCTGCAACAAACTGTCATATCTTTGAAGGCATTCAATAAACTAAAATAAAGTAGTTAGGGAAACAAATGTATTGGAGCACTCCCAAGGACTGGGAGTTTATCTAAGTGAGTAAACAAACAAAACGTCCCTAGCTTTGAGGCTGATAAGAGGCCATGGACAGAACTTGGTGTTCTTCCTCACATGCCTGGGGCCCTCTGCCATTTGTGCCAGAGAACAGACTGGCCGGACAGCCTTTCTACGTCCCTCCAAGCATTCCAGACTTACTGCACTCCCGAGATTACAGTTCTTGAGGGCTTGTTTCAAGTACTCCAAACTGGTATCAAGCCACAGTGCTGATGAGTTGAGGGGGTGTCCAGGCAACTATCGTGCTGTATGATTAGCACAGAGGCACCATCAAGGAGGAGCCTGCTGGCACCCTGGTGCTAGGTGACCTGCCTCAGACCAAAGTCTAGATGAAGTTCTTCTTCAAGTTGCCTAGATTCCATCTGCAAATAATGTAATTTTCTCTAATTACTACCAGCTGACTGGTGATTTATTCTAATCTGAGAGGTTGAGTTGGGGACTCTGAAAGCTGAGTTCCAGGTCCCTGATTAAACATCTCCAAAAATGTGAGCAAGGTATAGAACTTTTCCACAAAATAATGAGAAAGGGCATGCAGACTTTCAGTCAAAAATGAGTTATTGACATCTATTAAGTTCTAAGCAATATTCTAAATGCTTAGTTTATATTTTAAAATATCAACAACTATAGCAAAAAGAAACAGATATCTGCCTTACAGAGCTGACTTTTTTTATGTTTTGTTTTTTGTTTTTTTTGTTTTTTTTGTTTTTTTCCGGTACCGGGAATCAAACTCACGACCTTGTACTTGCTGGGCAGGCACTGCGCCACTGAGCTAAATCCGCAGCCCCTACAGAGCTAACTTTCTACCAGTGGAAAACATAATGAAAGTAAAATTACTTCATTAAATTATTTCATCAAATGATGATTTGGTATATGCTGTAGGTTAAATAGTGTCTCCTCAAAAGAGACAGGCTGACTCCCTGACCCTATGCCTCTTTGCTGGACACAAGGTCTCAGCAGAGGTAACAAATGAAAATGAGGTCATAAGTATAGACCTCAAGGTGATGTGCCTGGTGCTCCTAAAAGGCAAACCTGAGCACAGACATGTGTGGTGGGAAGACAACATGAAGATTCAGAGAGGGCTCCTCTGCTGGCCAGGGCAGGCTGTGTATCCCGCAGAATCACCAGGAGCTGAAAAGAGGAACAGACTCTTTCTCACAGCCCCGGAAGAAACTCACCAGGCCACACCTCCTTTTCTTACTTCTAGCTTCCTGAGTCAGAAGTGAGACATGCGTGCATTTCTTCCTGAGACATGCGTGCATTTCTGTTGTGTAGGTCACTGTGCTTTTGGCATGTCAGAGCTGTTAAGAAAGTAACATAACATGGTATACGTTATGGGCTGAAGCCTTTCCACCAAAATTCATATGTTGAACACCTAATCCCTAGTACCTCAGAATGTAGCCTTATTTGGAAATGGGGCCATTGCAAGTATGATTACTCAAGTAATGATGAGATCATACTGTAGTAATCCCTTAATGTAGCACAACTAATTCCCATAAAAGGGGGAGCTTGCCACATGTTCTTGCATGCGCGAGCACACACGCACACCCACAGAGTTCTATGTGAAGATGGTGATCAAGGTGATATATCTGAAAACCAAGGATGGCCAACAATTGTCAGCAACCACCAAAGGCTAGGAAAGAGGCCTCAAAGAGATTCTTTCTCAGCCTCAAGGAACAACCCTCCTGCATAGCTTGATTTCAAGCTTCCAGCCACTAGAACTGCAAGACATAAACTTCTGTAGTTTCCATCGCCCAGTATGTGGTACTTTGTTACAGTAGTTCCAGGTAATTAATATATATACTGGAAGGTAATAAATGGAATGGAAAGAAGACAGTTGAGGCAGTCAAGGAGGGCCAAAAATGTCAAAGGTGTTAGAGAAGTAATAGTGAGAGGTAGACGTGATCCCTCCAGACATCTCTGTTTTATAAAAGATGGATAGCGAATAAGTATTTGGTGCACTTAGGAAACTAGGTGAGCAACTATTTGGGGGTCATTCCTGAGGAGGGAATGAATGCCCAGTGCAAAGGTTATGAGGCAGGAACATGCTTGGTATTTTTGAGGAACGGTGATGATGTCAGGGAGGTAAGAGGAGTCAGGTCATGCATAGGTTCCTACTCTGAATAAATGAGGGTAAAAAGGGGGCTTTGGGGCCAAAAATCATAAAATGGTCTTGGTTATATTTTAAAAAGGAAATTTTGAGCTGTGTTGAGAATAGATAACAGGAGAACAGGTGGTAGTGGGGAGAGTGCACAGGCCAGGGGCGTCAGTTAGGCTATGAGGGGAGGAGATAAGAGGAGCAATAATTCTGGACAAACTGTGCAGTGTGGCCTAAAAGGTTTCCTGGAAGATCAGGTGGGGCATAACACAAAAAGAGGGGAGTCGAGGGTGCCTCAAAAGTTTTTGAACTGGGTCCCTGAGAAAATGGAGCTGCCCACACTGGAGATACAGAAGTCCAGAGGAGGAGCAGATTTAGATGGAAAGCTCAGGAGCGCAGTACTGCGCATGCCACACGTGAGAAGTCTGTTTTGCAGAGGTGTTGCATAAATGAGTTTGGAGTTTGAGAAAGATGTTTTAGGTTGAATATATGAACTTGAATGTCATCATCCAACACACAGCATATGAAGTCATCAGGAAGGGCGACAGAGATGGAGAAGGCTCCTCTATCATTTTCGTGTACAAAGTCAAAAGGGGACTGCTCTGTTGTGTGAAACAGAAAGAGTGTAGTTCTCATCCCTTGTTTTTGTACACTGCCGTGTTGTGCTTTTCAAATGTAAAGATTAAGGGCGACAGCTTCTTTCTATTCCTCCCTCTAATTGTCATCTACTGGGGTTATCAGACTTTGGGCTTCACTGCACGCTGGATATTTCCATTGGGAGGAGTCAGGCAATCACTCTTAGTGAACACAAACAAATCTAAGTCCATCATTTTAGCACCAAGTTCATCTTCTAAACCTGGTAGAATTTTGGACAGATTTCTAAGAACAGACCTTTTAAAGACAGCCTGAGAAGGCTGCAGAACTCCTGGGCAGTTCCCAGTTAGGTGCAGCCATCCCAGGCTGCACAGACAGTGTCATCACAGTATTCCCAGATGTGCAAGGATGCCATACAGCCTGCACTGCTGTGCTTGAAGCAGAGGCTATGGTCCTGCACTGGCTTTCTGGCCCCATGGCACTCAGGAACAGCCTTTTGAAAAGAACAGCTAGGTTCTGATGTCCCCTGAGGGTTGTGAAATCCCGAGGAACCTATAAGAAGGCACTTAGCATATTTTGTATTTATAGAGAGCCTTTCTACCAACAAGCTGTGCAGCACAGGTCTCATTTCATTAATCCTCACAGCAGGGAGATAGCTGGTTGGTAAGAAATGTCAATTTTACCTAATGTTGAGAAGGAGCTGCAAAGAGGTTAAACGACTCGCCTAAGGCAATATGATGAGTCAGTACCAGAGTTAAGACTACAGCCCTTGATTCTTGACTTCTGGTCTACCATCACACACTTTTCCTTCAGAAATAGCATAATAAAAAGTGCACTAAATCTGAAAGTTTAATTTTCCCGTGATTTTCTGCATGTCACTTAACCTCTCCATGCCCCAATGTCTGAATCCATAAAATGGGGATAATAATGCCTGTCACCTTGCTTGTCACAGAAATATTATGAATATTAATCTTTTTAGTGATCAGACCCTTTGGAAATAAGCTGCCATATAAATTCAAAGTTTAAATTAAGATCAAAGACAACCATGTGTATGTTATTCAGTGAAATATATTGGTTTTATTTAATGGAGAAAAAAATGGGAATAATAGCAAGTTTTTTTTAGAAGAAATTTGCATTATATTTATCAGCATAGCATTGATTTTCTAATGATTGCAGGTAGGGGTTGTGAAATGACTTTTTTATGACCAATATTTTTCCAAAACCATTTTTTCCCAAGTTCTTAGTTTTCTGTTAATGGTTGGATTTTATTTATTTTTCAGATAAAATGTGCTACATTCACTTGTTTTATAAAAGTACATTTGTAATAAAAGGAAACAAAAGAAGACCATAGGAAAAGCTTTTGCAGTTTAGTTCCTCCCTCTCCATATATTTCTTCAAAGTCCAATATCCTCTGTAACTACTAAAATGGTGGTGAAATTTGGATTTATTTCCCCCTTCGCAGGCCTGGTCTAGTTCTCCACATTACTTCGAGCAGCTTACTTAAGAGTTAATGGAGCCCATGGTAGAGTGTTTGCCTCTTCTGTTTGAACTCAAATGTCTGATTTTTATCTGCAGTGACAGGTTTAATGCTTTTCTTCTCTGACAAATTTTCAGTTGAGGAGGAATGCAAACACTGGTATCAGTACAGTTATATAAAGGACTAAGCTCATATTGGCAGTTTGATCCCTAATGAACAACAGAACACTGAAGTAGCACCACTTGCTATAAGGAAAAAAACAGAAAAAGGCCCCAAACTCTGTATACCTTTTCCAATACTTTCACGGCTGGACTGGAACCTGACAAGGGAGGGATAGAGAACTTTTGCCAGAAGTATCAGAATTTACCATCACCCACCCAGGGATGGGGACAGGCATGGCAGTCACCCAGAAAGCAGATGAAAGCAGGAGACAGAAGCAGATCGAAGGACTCCCCGTGATTTAACTGGGTTTCCCTCTGGCCCTTTGATTGGTTCTACCATTTGGAAATGCTAAATTCTATGCTCCTCTCTGGGAACATAATACTCTGAAAAGTAAATTGCTCACCATTTATCCACAAACCTAATGCATTAATGAACTTGGCTGACTTGAAGAACTTCTCATTTAGAGCCTTAAACTTCCCTGCCATGCAACATATGGGTATCCAGAGATTGAGAGAGCTCCCGAAGGGAAGGGAAGGAGGTAAATTGCTGCAGAATCTGAATGTGCCAAGTATGCCCAAGACAGTCCCTCTGCAGTAAAGTATATTTCATATATAATATAGGATTGTATTACCACACAATATATGAGAATATTTTAAGTTGATTCTATTTTTATTGCATTAAAATTCATGTTATATAGAGAATATTTGAAAAAACACATGAAAGAAATTTCTGACTGTAACTTACATAAAAAGTTTAATAAGAAAAACTAATCTCCTGATACTGTGACAGCCTGAACCAGTATGACCATTAGTATATTGTAAATTTTATAGTAGACATTTAAAAAATTATTTTGAATGTAATCTAAAGTATTGTCATCGATATTTATTTTCTTGATGTATGGCTTTTCTAATTCTCCCCTGTCTCTCCTATTAGTAACTTACTTTTTAGATCTTATTTAATGAATCATCAAATATTCTCAATATCTGAAAAGTAAACTGTTTAGCTTTGTAGAAAGGAAGGAAGGCAAAGACTGTTAAGAAGAGCTCAGCCCAGAAGCCAGGATCTCCTCACTGAGCCTGGGGCTCCTGGATAGAAATGTCTCGTGGGTGGTGGATGTCCTGATAGTCAAGCAACTTCAATTCCAACTGATGACTTGCCTCTGTTTCTTATACCTGTGAGTTTGGCAGATTATCCCTTCTTGGGGAGTCTTGGTTAAAATGTTAAATATGTTCTGAAATCTTTGATTTTTTTTTTAAACAAAGGCAAAATGACTCTTCCTTAAATCCAATCACACCTCACATCAGATTAATTGGAGCTCTATCCTCTTGCATTGTTTATCGCAACAAGAATCTTGGCTTAGCCATGTACCACTAGCTTTACTTGGCCTCTCAAACCTCAGGCCCTCATAGATCCTCTTGGTGTGTGTTCTGGAGGGTGAGGGCCTCTGCAGAAAATTCTAGGTCCTCCTCCACCTCAGAGAAATCAAATTTGGCCTCAAAGTCTGGATTCCCACCTCCTTTGGTAGTCCAACACTGGGCTTGCTCTCTCATCTGAGGAACATGAGATCCTTAGCTGATACTAGTAACACTGGTAAGCAAATTCCTTCATCCAAACCCTGGTATGATTACATTTATGGGATCATGAGGCTCCCTTTGTTCTGAGTGCTCCTGCCATCTTCCACAGGAAGAGGAGTAGAAAACTCTGCTGAGGACTTTCCATGGTGCTTCCTGGTATGTCCCCATCTAAATAAACCTTTCTTTGGGATGAGAATATCAATATTCAGGGTGCTTCTGGTGTTTCTTCCACAGATTTCATGTCTCCTCTGTTCACTGGTGGTGTGGTCTCTAGAAATCTCCATAACCTGCTTCTCAAAATAGTCAACTTCTTGCTCTATGAAATTTGGCCAACTCTGAACAGGGCTCTCAAATCAAGGATGTGAATCTTAAATATAGCACATAGGCAATTGTCTTCTGCTCTCTGTCTTAGTTACTTTCATGTTGCTTGTTCACAATATCCAGTACCCCTTGGGCTGGCTTTAGCTCACCAGTTCTGTCAACGATGCATAATATACAATACCCCAAATTGAAAGGAAGAAAGGTTTGTTTTGGCTCACAAATTGTAAAGACTTCAGCCAGTAGTTGGCTGGTTCTAAGGCAGAGCAGCATGGCATAGTGAATGGCAAAGGATAAACAGCCAATGGTATGATGGTGGGAAGCAGAGAGGGATAAAGGAAGGGAAAGATATATACTTTTAGGCCACATCCCAAGTGACCCAGCTCCTCCAATCAGGCTTCATCTCCCCAACATCACATTTAGCTATATCATGCCTTCATAACCCTATTTCTTCCCAAAAGCCCCATCTATGAGCACATGAGGATTCAGGGAACATTTAGACATAAACCATAGAACTCCCTCCCTATTTTAACCAAAGACCATTTCTCCCACTTCAAAACCCTTTCTTTAGTGTAAATACTTACTCAGTCACTAATGAATCAAGGACTTGAAGCATGCATTGTCCCTCCAGCATGACAGCTGTCATGATGTAGCAATGCAAGCATGCATCCACAGAGATTGCTCATCACTATCACCTTTTTTGTTTTGACTCTTTGCAAAACCACCTTCTGATCCTGTATTCTCAGGCTCCCATTTACATAATACTACTTGAAGATTTATAGTTTCTGATAATTCAATTCGCTTAGAAATCATACCTTTAAGGGTCCTATTCCTTGATATCTATTCTTCGCTTGTCACCTCGCACTACACTGACCTCCATGGAGACTCCCACCCATTCAGTGACCATGGTGGTTTCCCACCCACTGTTCCTCTGTAGACCCTCACTTCTGGTTGTGCCACCTGAGATTCTCTGTAGTTTCAACACATCCTTAATTTCCTTGCCTCACTCTCCCTCTGAAATCTAAACTGATTCTCTGTCTTAAATGTTATTGGAGATAACAATTATCCAACCATGGAAACTGAACTTGTTAAATTCACAACAAATCTTAAATGAGCACTCAGAACAGTCAGAGGATACTGTGACACTTCCTCAGCACATCTGCTTTCTGTTCTCCACAATGACTATTTCATAATTTACCCCTTCTTCCAGTCTCCTGCAGTCTCAGCTCAAGATCTTTCCTCATAGCTCACAGAGAAAACATAGGAGAAGTACCTCATCCGTCCTCCAACAAAGCCACAGGATACTTGCTGTACTCCTGGCTCCACCTCGTCCTTCTCAAACAGCCTGCTGTGTCTTGATAATCCCCACCTCTACTTTGAGCCCCAACTCCTGCTCCCCAAAGTCTATCTGACCTGCAATTATTTTCCTTTTCTTTTTCATCATCAGTTTCTCCATCTTGCAAAGCCAATATCATTAATAAGTTACTCTATAAAAAGCAAAGCCATTCTATTGACTTTATGCCCTATCTGCACTATTGTATGCTTCACATCATCCCAAAATGTTGCCTACAGTCATTGCTTCCAACCCCAAAGCTCCCCTTTCCCTCCAGCCTATACTACTAGGATTTGATCCTAGCACTAAACCCCAAGTGGTTTCCTCTTGTTCACCATCTTGTGGAAACGATGACTAGTTCTTGGTCTTAATCTTAGTTGGCCTCTTCATTATACTTATCGAGGTTGACCACTCTGTTGACCATTCTTCCTTTGAGCCTTCAGAAACCTCTCCCCCTTGGTTTTCCTCCTACCTCAGTGACTCCTTCTCACTCTCCTCTGGTGCTTCTTCCTTCTTTTCTAGACCTCTCATGTCAGAGATGTTCCAGAATTTCCTTGGCCTGTCTTTTTGTACTGTTTTCTGTTTCTGAGTAATCACCTCTGATGAAATGAGCTCCAGTACTGCCCTTACATTCATGACTCAAGAAGGCACAGTTCATGCCAAGATCATCAGTGCTCCCTCCGACACACATTTTAAACCAAGCAATACCTCTGCATCTTCAATTTGCACCTCTATCAGAGCCTCCATCATCTCTTCCTCAAACACTTGCATCAACTCCTGACTGATTTCTCTCCTTCTGTTGTTACATCGATAGAATTCCTTCTATGGCCAGAATGCAGAGAGATAAATCACATCACCACTCTCTCCTACACCTTTAGATAGCTTCCCAGTGTGTTTGGAATAAATGCTGTGCCTCATGCTCCTCTCATTGGTCCCTGGAAATGTGGTTTGATCATCAGGCTGCTTATGCACTGCCAGTGGTCTTTTCCTCTATCATTGCAAACTGGTGTCATTATCTACGAGAGCCTGTGTACCCACTGTTTCTTCTGCTCAGAAGATTTTACTTCCAGGTCTTCTGAAGACAACACACTTCCACTGCTCCACCTAAAATATCCTTTTGCTCCTGTGCTCTCACACCATTTCATACTTTATTTTTCACTGTGATTGTTAATCAAGGTAAATCAACTTGATTGGATTAATAAATGTCCAGGGAATTAACAAAGCACATTTTTGGGTGTGTCAGGGTGAGTCATGGAGGTGTACCCTTGGGAATATATCTGGTCCCTAGCCCTCTGGTGTTCCTAGCCCTCTGTTCCCTTGCCCTGGTTTCACCTGCCACAAACCAAGTAGCTTTGCTTCACCATGCTTCTTCTACCTTGGGGCCAGCTTACCATGGACTGAGCCCCCTGAAACCATGAATCAAATTAAACTCTTTCTCCTGTAAGTTGTGAGTGTCTAGCATTATGTCCTAGAGGCAGGAAAGCTGACTAATACATGCACCTACCATTTTGCAATGTTGTCTCATTTTATTAAAGTGCTTAAAGTTGGTTTGAGACACAACAAATGTGCATTGATCCATGAGCTGCTTCTCCTCTCTGAGGAACACATAGGGTTTTAGGAGTACCAGTCTACCATAAAAAGTATCTCAATGTTAAGGGAGTTGTGAATTTTGGAACTAAGAAAACACCTCAGACATCTTTCTGTAATCACTGAATATAAGCACCTTCAACAACAAAGAAGAGTTAAATATTATTTTTTAAAAAATCAAATTTGAAGAGAGGTTGTAATTCCTAATATTTGTGATACAAGATTTACTTTATGTTTTCTTATTTAACAGGAACAAGCTTTATAAGACCAAAACATTGGAAATAATAATGAGGCAGAGCCTCATGGAAATTTTAGCACCTTTTAAATTACTGTTTGTGCGTTGCTTTTGAATCTGTGCCTTATTTTGGAAGCTGAAGTAAAATACGTTTTTCTAATCTTCCCAAGATTGTCTTACCATATCAGCAGTGTTGATAAAGATGACATTGACTCATCTAAATGCACATTGGAATATTCTGCTTTTTCCTCTCACTGTAGAAAGAACTTAGAGATGAAGTGATAAATTCATCAGAAATGTTGCAAACTAAAAGTTATGGACCTGGGTGAAGATTGGGGGTTGTGGTGCATTAACTACCAGTCAACTCGTAACACCCCGTTGACCTGAGTCTGTGGTTCTGGGTGTGGAAGACCCTCCTGAGGATTGTTAGCAACAACATGAAAGGAGAACTGGAGGGGAAGATAGTGTGCTGATGATTCTCCTGGACAGGCTTGTCACACTGGTTTTCCTGAAATGAACTCAGCTGTTTTCACCGTTGTGGGAGGAGCTCGGGTCCTCACTGTCACTGAGGATGGCTGCTGTTCTCTTTGGGGGAGCTCTGGTCCTTACCTTGAGCATTGCTTCCTGACTCCAGTGTAGATCCCTCACCCTGCTGGCACAGATCCTTCATCCCACTGGTGCAGACCTAGGTTTCACCACTGACCTTTGGGCTTTCTCATTGCAAATCCTTGATACAGACTTGTATGAGACAATGCTATGGGTTCTAGGTCTTCAGCTGGACTCATGCAGGTCATGTCTGTAGTGCATGGACAGATCAGGTGCATTTTTCTGCACGTGACTCTTTGATGAAAATTACAGAATAATCCTACAAATTATGTGGCCTGTATTAAATCTATTTCCTTGCAAACCCTGACTACAACAGAGGTAGTGTGGCCACCTAGCACATGCAAAACCTGAGCTTTATTTGCAGCACTGCAAACGCAATACAAGAATACAATGTAATACCGAGGAGTAGCCCTTTGGGGTGCAGTATCTTCTTCCAATATCAGCTAATTTTGTGATACTTGGTGAACACTGAATTGTTCTTTGTCAGGAGAGCTATCTACAAGTTGGGATGTCACATAAAAATAAATATTTTTATACTGGTGAGAGCAACACTGCAATTATTCTACAAACCAGTAATAGTAACATATAGAAACTCATGGCAATCCTCCTGCCTCAGCCTCCAGAGTGCTAGGATTACAGGTGTGTGTCACTGCACCTTCCCCAAAAATATGTACTTTATAAATCTTGTAATCATTAAAATTTCAGATTATTGCAGAAGTAGTAATTTCTTATTTCTAAGTTATAAGAAATCCTATACAAGAGTAGTATAAACTTATATACATTAGAAGATTAACAATGTTTTCCATTTTTGGTTCCCATGTATAATGGTCTGATAGCAAGCCATCCTTTTGAACACCTCACCTGGCAGAAAGGTGTATGTGTTGAGGGTCAGTTGGCCAAACACTCCCAAAGCACATCTGGGAGGAGAAGAGGAAACCAACTCATCGAAGATGTTACATTTGGACAAGATCCTTGGCATCTTGCCATTTCTCTAACTTTAACTGCTGCCCCCCCATGGCCCCCCCACTGCCCCCCTTGAGTTTCCCCACTGAACAAAAAAACAAAGCACTTTTAAGGTAAATTATCTTTTATTGTGGTCAATTGTACATAGCACAATATGCTATTTTAAACATTTTAAGTGGTGTGTGATACTACATTGAACAACCATCAGCACCATCTGTCTCCATAACGTCATCACCCCAGACTGAAACAGCATCTCTCAGCCCCTGGCACCCACCCTTTCACCTTCTGTCCCATGGGTCTGATCACTCTAGGGATGCACAGAGCGGGAATCCCCGAGTATTCATCCTTTATGTCTGGCTTATTTTAGTCATGATGTTCTTAAGGTTCAACTGCATTTTAAAAAGTATTTTTTTTTGTTGTTCTTTATGTTAAGTAGGGAGAATAAGAGTTAAAAAGGAGAAAGGAAAAAATGTCAAGAATTTCAGAGAATTTAAATCTAGGAACATTCATTGTCCAGTAACATATCCAAACCAAGCCTCGGCCTGGGAGAGCTGTGGGACTGGAGGGCCATTTATATGAGAATTCTGGTCATGGCCCTTCTGATGAGAGAAGCATCCCAGCTCTATTCTCATTACTTTTTTGTTCTTTTTAGCTTTCTAAGTGAGTTCCTGGTGGCTCTAAAGTAGCTTTGTGTAGCCCTTCAGCTCATGGCATTTCCCTGTCTCCTGCATCTCCTGTCTTACCTGAAGTTTTGATGCAACGTGTATTTACTCTGCATCAGAAACACTGGGACCCGGTGTCAGTGAATGAAATCAAGTGCTGGGAAGACCCTTGGTTCTCAGGCCCCCGTTGGGCTCTACTCCATTCAAATTGTTGCGTCTTGGAACCTAGTGTCCAGTAGGAAACCAGACATCATAGGTGGCATGAAAATGAGCTGTCTGTCTTACTCCTGCCGAGAGCCCCTCCCGAGCTGTCTTGCTCTGAGCCTTACTGCCCACCTCCCATCTGTGCCAGAGGGATCCTCCTCAGCAATGTTCCTTCAGCCGGCTCCTCTGCAGATGGCGTGCAAGCTCTCTGTGCTTGCTACCCTCTAAGAGAGGATTTCTGCCTGTTGCAGGGCTGCGCCTTAACTTCCCTTCAAAGCTCGAACTTCCCCTACTTTCTAAGAACCAGAGCGCCCTCAGACGCACAGGGCTCCTTCTTCCTCTTCATCACACCAAGCACAGGGGTTACCCCCACGGGTGAGAAGCACTTCCCTCCTGGATTTGGGGCAGGGCAACTCTGCTGGAGCTCTCCTGGGTGCTAGGGTGTGTTCTGTGTTGGGGGCAGAGGGAACATGGTCAAGGGATCGAAGGATCCAACGAAGGGGCATGCTGCCCCCCTATATGCTCAGGTTGTTCCAAAGCCCTGTGACTCCCAAATTTCCTGTGCTCGTGCTCATTCTTAGCAAACAGTCACGGCCCACAGTGAGGAATTCCCCAGAAACAGGCGGCCCTGGCACTGCAGGGAGGGGCAGGAAATGACACAGGGCAGTTGACCAGCACCTGGAAACTCTGCTGTCTACCGGGAAAACCTCGTCACCAACAGGCATGTGACCGCCAGACCACATGGATCCCAAACAATTACTCCTCAGCTGCTGGATTTTCAAATGTGATCTATAGAGTGATGCTGACAGTAGATTTTCTGCCAGCAATAAAGGTGGCCTGATTCACAGAATAATTACTGTATGCAAATGAATGTGATTTTCCCCTGCCCTTTTATGGATGACTCTGCTCTGCCATTCATCAGGCCTACAAATTTCACTTGGGAGGAGACGGATTTAAAGAGACAGGCGGCCCTGGAGCTTTGCGGTGAACTTACTAAATCCACAGTCTTCACAAATACACATACATATGCTGGGGGGAGGGCTGTCAGACTCTGACCTTTTATCTGTGTATTTTTGCTTGGAAAACTGGTGGTGGCAGGGTTGGGGATCCCTTACTCTTTGCCTTCTTGGTCTGGGAAGTGCTGTGTGAGGTGGCTTTGCCTTTGCCCTTCAGGGTGGCCGCTCCAGGGGTGAAGGGGAGGAGCAGGAACACTCCTATCTGACTCTTACCCTGGGATACCAGTGGAGGTGATCTGAAACATGAAGTGCTTTTTTGCTTGATACTGAAATGTCATGGAAGGAAAGCACAGTAAAAGCTGGAAAAGACAATAAGCTGTTAAAAACTCTGGGCTTCACATAGCTTGGATTCTCTGTAACCTAATGGCAGCCTCTGAGTTGACTTGGCTTTCTCACTGGGTCTGTGTGTGTGTATACAGATAGACCAGGTTTTGCACATTTGCACTCAGTGGGAGGGAAGGGCGGCAAGCCTGTGTTGTCAGTCCCTGATGCTGGGACTGGAACACGAGGGCACACTTGCAGGGAATCTGTAGTACATGATGTGTCACTGCAGCACATCAGCCTCTGTGTCTGCTCGCGGCACATGGTGTGCGCCCTCGTCCTCGAAGGCAGAAGAAAGGGAACCCACGTGCTACAAATGGAACAGTCCCATCTGTCAGTGGGCTGTCTTGTTACCCATGTTGTAACAATATATTGATGTCAGGACATCTCAAACACACTTTTTTTCCACTGTCACTGACAGAATAAAGGAGACACATAGATGTTTACATGTACACATCCAGCAAACACCACTGGAGGCCACGGCAGCTTTCCCCAAATCAATGCCAATTAATATCAAAATTTTCTGAGAGTATCAAGCAGGTAAGCTAGGTTTCCAGGCAGTCCTCATGTGATGCCAGGATCTTCCCAGTGGCTCTTTGTAGGACCACCAATGAATGGCTTCACAGACCCCAAACCAGAACATTAAAACAAAGCTTTGGCTCAATCTTGATCAAGATACGTTTTCATAGGAAAACTAAACTTTCTTCTTTTCACACATTGTAACAATGCATAACACCATTAATTAGTAATTTATTTTATCTATTGATGACTTTTTAAAATACCTATTGCCATGTAACATGGAAGACATAATGTTCACAAGGAGTTTCAATATTGGATTATAACAATTTATTATTCAGTTTTAACCTTATAAAGGGCAATAATTACATTTACTGAGACTTGATTTAATGGTTAGATGGGTAAATCACTAATATTCCACTTGAAACTTCATCTCAAGGGGCTGGGGATTTAGCTTAGCGGCAAAGCGCCTGCCTGGCAAGCGCAAGGTCGTGAGTTCGGTTCCCGGTACCGGAGAAAAAAAAAAACAAAAAAATCTCTGTAATCTCATTGGGGCTGGGGATTTAGCTCAGCGGCAAAGCGCCTGCCTGGCAAGTGCAAGGTCGTGAGTTCGGTTCCCAGTACCAGAGAAAAACCAAAAAAAAAAAAAAAGAAACTTCATCTCAAGAAAAACTAAATTATCTTTTAAAAATTATAAATAACATGTATATGTTGATTATTCATGAGATTCTCATGCACATGTGTATTTATATTTTATTTCATAAGAGAATTAATGAAGAAAAATAAAAGTTGTTTACACATGGATTGCTGGAATGAAAAGCAAATTGATGCTTTTACCTTTGGTTAAAAATACTGAAACACAGGCACTTGTGCTAAGGAACATAGAAACCATGAAAGATGGTTAAGGAAGAACTAATTTAAAGGTGAAATGGCATGAATTAATTCTCAACAGATTGATTCATTTTAACTAGTTGAGGTATCTATTCTCTTCTGCTATGGGTCAAATTATGTCTTCTTCCAAAAAGGCACGAAGTTTTAACACTTATTACCTTAGAATGTGACCTTCTTTGGGGATAATGTCACTACAGAGTCTATCAAATTAATGGTCATTAAGGTAGACCTACTCCAGTGTGACTGATGTCCTTACAAAAAAGGCAGACTTGGACACAGAGAGGCATTCACACAGGGAGGACCCCATGTGAACTGAGATTTGGCACTGAAGTAATGAATCTACAGCTAAGAATGGCAAAGACTGCCAGCAACCACCAGACATGGGAGAGAGGTCTGAGATACATTATCCTACATA
This sequence comes from Chinchilla lanigera, assembly GCF_000276665.1. NCBI lineage: Eukaryota > Metazoa > Chordata > Mammalia > Rodentia > Chinchillidae > Chinchilla > Chinchilla lanigera. Next base: position 59,263,064 of record NW_004955402.1, on the reverse strand, counting down.
ACCTGAAGAGACCAATCTCGTGGACTTCAGACCTCCAGAGCTGTGAAACAACACCTTCCTAGTATAAACCATCCAGGTTTGGGCACTTTATTAAGGCAACCCTAACAAATGAGCACATCCCCATTCTCCCACTCATGACATTGGGATTAAAACAAAGACCCAGTCAGAGTACATAGGGACAGCATGGCCTCGTGACAGTGTATGGACAGGGCAGGAGAATCGGGGCTATGACTCTTTTCTCCAGAAAGAGCAGTGTTTTTTTGTTTTTTTGGTTTTTTTTTTTTTGTAGAACTGTTCTTGCTATCTCCAAGAGCCCCAGGCTTATGGCTTGAATGAACGCTGTCAAATATACTCTTACATCTTCAGCTGATGGGGATTGGTATGTTGGTTTGTGAGCCAATTAGACCACAGGGAAGTGAAGGAGTTCTTCCTATGCCTGGAGGGAAGGGCTGCTGGCTGCAGTGTCTCCCTCCTCATGAATAAAGCTGTTCTGTACTGGAAAGGAACGGGTGTGATAAACAGAAGTAAGCTTTGTGAGAAAGTAATAGAGGAGCTGGTCATGTTGAAAATTCTTGTTCTCAGCTTCTCAAAGCTCTGCACACAACTCTGCTCAGCTCTCGCCCTGCCCCACCTGCTGTTTGTGGAATTGTGTCTGTATTCTTGTTTGTTTTTTGGGTTTTTTTGGTAGTGGGAATCAAACTCAGGACCTTGCATTTGTGTATTCTTGCAAGTAAACAACTCCACACTGTCACACTACCGGAAAGTTAACATGAGTTTAGAATTCCCATCCACCAGAAACTATTATGGGTTTACTGAAAGGTACCTAAGTTGCTATCACAGATTTAAGGAGGGTTTGACAATGACACTCTTCATGAATTTAACCTTATTTCACTGGATGTTTTCAAAATTACACAAGTTAGGCTTCAAGGATACTATTGTATAGGTGTTCAAAGTACTAGTAATTCAGAAGTTAAAATTTTGTTTTTGCAAGTTATTTCTATAAGTGTTGTCCTGTGTCTTTATAATAGCTTGTACTGACACTGAACTGGAAGGGATATTGAGTTACAATTTTAAATATCACTCATCTTTAGCTAGGAACTCATTGAGCTGATGCAGACAGTATCTGGACATTTGTCAGTTCCTGCAAGAGACTTAAAAATTCATCTCTACATTCTTCCAACACTCATTGTCCCTGCCACAAACTTGTCCCTCCTCCAATTAGAACTGTTCCTGCCACATCGTTTATCTTTTTAAGCCCCATTCAGTCATCCATGCATCCATTCACATGTGCAGTGGCTCATCGGTTACAGTTCTGTTGTGTCCACTACTCAGAGTGGTGGTGCAAATGCTCCAGTTCAAGAAGTACAGCTCCTACCTGCCAGAGTTCTCAGTGTGGGCGTAGTTCACACTACTTCTTCACTCAGAAACAGTGCAGGTTCCACATGGCAGACCTGGTCCAAATTCCTCAGGTTGGCATTTAAAGTGCTCCATAGACTTGTTAGAACTATTTACACCAGCTCAACTTCCTTTATTTTCTTCAGAGAAACACAGAAACAATTCTGCTACAACCACAACTTCCCACGATTTCCCTGATTCTGAGGTTTTACCTGGGTTTTACTGCCTGCCATACCCTTATCAATGATGTTCACCTTTGCAAATCTCACCGAAAGCAGACCTGATCATCTTTGTGAAACCTTTCCTATTTCCTGAAATTCTATAACAATATTTAGAATTCTCCCCATTGCTAGATTGTCATATAATATCATGTACTTTATGGTAGAGCATGAGATTTTTCTGCCTTTTGTCCTACAAAATATGTGTCAGCATGGAATAGTGAATATTTTTTGATAAATCAATGAGTAATTATAGTCATTTATTGATCCTTCCACATTTGGAAAGAATTTTTATGAGCATATAATTTGACTTTTTGACCAAAACACACAAGTCTTGGTGACCTGCTTTGATCTTTCATCTCCTCCACTCTCTGCTGACCTGGCCTAGCCTATAGTGATTCTTTAGAAGCCAGGGTCATCAGAGTATCCCTTTGCTGAAGCTACAAATACAACTCACTCAAAAGCTGAGAACTAACCCAGCATCAAGGGAAGTAATCTGAAATACAAATTGTCAAAACCTATGCAGACATTGGGAGCTAGCATAGCAAAACCTCAGGATAGCTGTGATATCTTAGAAAACTGTGCAGCTACTAGTAGCCCATGGACAAAGATTGCTCTTAAATGCGTGATTAAAGGTAGAGTTCTTGATGGGCTACAGAAAGGAAAAATGAATGTGTAATTCCTTATCAACCTTGGAAAGTCAATAAAATGGCCTAGTGGTTTATTCTTGTTAGTTGGCCTGTTTGCTCATTCATACAGTCACCCCACCTCTGATACATGTTAGTCAAGGTATCCATAGGATTTAGGACAGCAGTGGCCTCAGACAAGATGTGGCTTCTGCTCTTTCCAGTGAGGCAAGTGCTTGTCCAGCAACAATAGTGTACAATTCTGGGAGCTCATTTCATTTTTGCCATGGCCAGCCCCAGATATGCTGCTGCTAAAACCATAAATCTAAGGATTTTTCTTGACACTTCGTGCAATCGATGTTGACTATGTTTACCAATTCCAAGCTTGCTTTTCTTAGTTTTAAGGGAGAACAATGATGTTTGTTCATCCCCTTCACGTTAAGTACTGTATAACCAAGAGACTTGCTCTTGCCAGTGAGCTGTGAGCAGAAGGGATGGATATGTGGAAGTAGACAATTATTTATATTACCTTAACCTTTATTCAGTACCAGTCACGTTACAACTGATGGTGTCTCCATCAGTTCCATGAGCATGGAGCAAGAAGGGGAAGTAATCAAAGTTAGGATAAGCCAATAAGAAACACCATTCATCCTCCTGAACCCCATTCAGTCATCCATGCATCCATTCACTTGCTCAGTGGTTCATGCCTTACAGTTCTGTTGTAGAGCACAGCCAACCGTACAAGAATAATCTACCCCTCTGTCCCTCAGTATCTTCTAGTCCTGTAGTGGTTCCTCTTGATTCACCTTAAGACATGTTCTGGTTGTGTCTCCTTCTTTCCTTCTTTATTAGTGTCCTTGGTCATAAGTCCTCCTTTGCCTGGACTATTGTAATGGCCCCTCATTGATCTATTTCTTTTAACTGTTGGTCACTTAAATAATTTTACAGACACAGAAGCTAGAGTGATCACTTTAAAACTCAGCTCAAACCCAATCATGTTAATTCTCCATTCTAAAGCCCTGCTATGGTTTCATATTAAACCTAGAAAAAATTGAAACTACCACTCCAGTATCCAGGATCCCACTTCTACTACCACCTACCCATCCTAACTTCCCTCCTTCACTCTGCCTACCCTTACGGCATTTCAAGAACACCAGTGTTCACAGCATTTTCTAAAATTTCAAGCTGTTCTTTCAGCCAGGAATGCTGTGCCTTGACCTTCACTTGTTCTGTCCTTCACTCAATCTCACCATCACATTATAACTTTCTGCATTCACCACCATCTGGTTTTTTCCTTGCTTATGTTTTCCATCTGTCCCCATAAAGATGTCAGCTCTTCAAAATAGTGGTTTTGGCTCTCTTGTCCATTATTGTATTTCTTTAGAATATGAAGAAGTCTTTAGTCAAAATCTGTGGACAGTCTCAGTGGATGAGTGAGTCAGTATACAAGTGAATGAGTGAATGTGTGAATGTGGCTAACAAGGATGATAGGAAAGTGCTGAATGAAAAGAAAGATTCCAGAGAAGGAACCAACTGGGTAGCAGGAACCTCAGAACTCATGGAGGATACTGACATCCACCATGACCTTTTTGGAGGTCTTTCATAGTGCTCTGGTGAACTGATCTATTAAAGTTAAAAATGAAGCAGTGTATTAGCTTTTTTATTACTAAAACACAGTATCTGACACAACTTCAAGAAGCAGAGGTTTATTTTGGCTCATAGTTTGGGGGAATTCAGTCTATATTTTGCGGGCTCCAAGACAAAAACAAAATGTCAGAAAGCTCCTGACAGAGCAAAGATGCTTAGTTCATAGTGGGTTGGAAACAGAGCAGAGAGGTAGCACCATGGAAAAAAAATGGACAAGACCTCAAGGCCACACCTCCACGACCCACCCAGCCACCCTTAGAAGTGTACTCCACCAACCCCAGGAGTGGATCACAAAACCAATGAAGCCACACTCCACCCTAACTATGACATCTCATCCCATACCAAAACACATCTCCTTAAACCATACTCAATCTCTGAATAAAGATAACAGCAAGTTCATAGTTCTATTTAACTTAATATAACTATCTGGCATGCAATTAGAAATGCAAGTTCCTCAAAGTCTCAACAGGTCTAACCTTTTTCAAAAAGCTAAGCCCAAGTTACTTCTGAGATTTAAGGAAAATTTGTAGCTGTGAACCTCTGTAAAACTGATTTTTAAAAGCCAGGGGTGGGGGTGCACACCCCACACATCTCAGCACTTGGGAGGCTGAGGCAGGAGAATTGCTGTGAGTGTGAGACTATCCTGGGCTACATAGTGAGTTCAAGGCCAACCTAAACTGTATAACAAGATCCTGTCTCAAAAAAAGAAAAACAAATGTCAAAAATGTTTTAATATTACATAATCCCTAGGCACAATGGCCCACGGTAAACATTCCCATTCCAAAATGGAGAAGGAATATGAGATAGAAAATAACTGGACCAATGCAAGACCAAAACCCAGCAGGGCAAGCATTAAGTGTTGTAGCTGCTTATCTAGCATGGTAAAATGTGAGTGGCAAAGGGCTTGGGCACTCCCACCCCATACTCTTGCCACTTGTGGGCCACAAGGTCTCTCTCTTAGGCTGACTCCATACACAGCTTTCTTCTTTTCTTGGTAAATATTCCAGGGTCCTGGTATCTCTAACTTCCTGGAGTCTCCACTGCACCTGGGACTGTACTGCCATGGATTCTTGTACTGCTCTCTCAGGGGCACATTTCCTGGCTTCCAGGGCCTTCATTTGAATTCTTGGAGGAAGCTTCCCTGAACCTACAACTCTTTCATTCTGTGTGCCAGTAAAACCAGAATTTCATGAATGATGCCAAGTCTGCTCTTAGAGGAAGCAGTAGCCAGGCTTCCTTGAGCCATGGCTACAGTGCTTTCTGAGTGCCTTAATGGCACGAATTCTGGGGAATGAATTTCTTAGTAGGCCCTTCTTATCTGGGACCCCGAAAGACTCTTCTTAAATGCAAGGTTTACACTTTTGCACCAATGAGCCCACAATGGATATGATCTTACTGATTTCTGATATGCCCTCATCTTCTTCTTATCCCTGTAAAAACTGCTTAATTTTTCTTAGTGGTTTAAATCTCTTCAGTATCCACTCCTCCTTTGGTCTCAACTTTATGCATATTTCTTTCTGGGACAAAATTTAAGTTTTTCAGATTTTTCCTTTTTTGTTTTTTGCCCTAATTCTCACTTTAAATCTGGCTAAAAGCAGCCATCAGTACCCGTGCTGGAGCCTGAATATTGCACTGTCTAAAAGTTTCCTCCATCAGATTAATTTTTTCACAGCCTTTAATCTCAGCCTTCTGCAAAGTCACATGACATAGGCAAAATGTATACAATTTCTCTGCCAAAGTTAACACATATATCCTCTAGGTGAACTGCCACTGGAGTCCTTGTTCCCAACTGAAACTTTCTGAGGCTGACTTTGCATCTTGGACTTCTGAGCTCTGGGCAGATTCACCAACCTGGCTGTTTACAGCATTTTATCCCTTCTCTTTGTCACATCTCCAAACCCTTTCAAAGTCATTTCACAAACCCATTTCAAAGACTTCTAAACCACATGGTCAGGTAAGTCAAAATAACCACCCTACTTCTCTGATACCAACTTTTTGTATTAATCAGCTTTGTCATCACTCACCCAACACTCACAACTTAAATAAGGAGAGATTTCATATGACTCATGGCTTTGGGGAATTCAGTCTACAGTTGATTGGCTCTAAAGAAGAAACCATATGGTAGAAGGGTTCGGAAGAGCAAAAATGCTTAGTGCATGGCAGCCAGGAAGTAGAACAGAAGAATAGTGCCAGAGAAAAAAAATGGCAAGAAATCAGACACAGACCCTAAGGTAGCACCTTCATTACTGAACCAGACACACCTGGAAGTGTGTGGTCTAGCAATTCCCAGGACAGACCCCAAAGCCAATCAAGATGTTACTCCATCCTAAAAACTATAAAGAGGTAAGTAAAGTCTCTCCTCTTTGTCTTGAGAGAACATAGGAACGTGTGCCTAGCTCAGCTCCTCACAGTGCAGAACAGAGGAAGCATTTGGGGAATTATAATAAGAGTTCCCACACTGGAAGGAATCACCTTGGAGATCATTCAAGGTAGACTAACATAACAATGCAGCTTAACTTTTACTCTGCTCTGAAACTGAATGGTTACATAAACAGCAAAGGCAATGGAAGATGCTCTACAAAATATATCCATCAACCATCCCTGTTGTATTGATTTCTGGGAGGCAACAGAAAGCTACATAGTTAATAACTATTGCAGTGTTGGTTTCTTCTTCTATTTGATGAAGCAAGTAAATAATACCCAACACAAAGGGTGGGATAAAATGAATAACTCATTTACCTTTATAGGGGGAACATACCCAGGTTTGCTTGACAGACAGTAAATGATGTTCTGAGTCTTCCTTATACATGATTTTGTGGCCAGTAAAAATCCTGCATGGGGAAAAACACAAGCAATTACTGAACAATGAAATGTCAAACAATTCAGATTGAAGATCTTTCTGACTAATCAAAAATACTAGTTAATTTTTTCCACCCTAAATCTACCTTAAATAGTATAACTTTCTTTCATTTTTAGAACAAAACTATGTCTTCTAATTTAGGACAATGCTATGTCTCTAATTTTAGCTTAGTTATATTTTTCCATGAAGCTTGGACTTAAAGAAGTTTATTAATGAAGGTAAGGTATTTAAAGAAGAATGAATGTCCCAGGAAAGACTCTGGCTCCTTGACCCATTCTCTGTGACTTGGTGATGCATCTTATAGGCTGAACAGGAAAACTGCACCATGCAATGTGGAACCCAAGCAATTGTGAAATTCACTGTTTAAGAAAGCTCGGCTACTTTCAAGATTTTGAAGTCAATCACTTGCTATCTGGACAGAAACCACAGAAAAATTTAATGGGGCCCAAGATTGCTGGCATTTGAGCTGAAAGCTGTATAGATAGAGGTCTCCAAAAGATTCAAATAGGAGTGCATGAAGCACAGGGTGTTGGCTCCAGTGTTAAGTTTTTAGGGCTCTAGTCATGGGCAGTTTTGTGGCCAGGTTTTATAGCTTTTGTTTCTTTCGTTTTGCTTTTTGGTCTTGCTTTTTAATAGCAATTTAAACTGGAGTGACTGCTGTTTACTGCTAAAAGTTTAGGCAAACTGCCAAATGTTTTCTTTACAAAGAAAAACAGGCGAAAGCCAGAAGCCTACTGCTTTTGCTTTGGTTGTATGTGTAATTTTTTTGGTGTGGCTTCATAGCTTATCCTGCCTGATCTCTTGTCTTAAATCTTTATATTTATGAAAATCTCGTGATTTTGCATTTGGTGAGTGAGCACATCCTTCTAGTGATAAATAATTATAAAGGAATTCCAAGCAGTAGAATAAGATCCAGATAAATTGGTAAAATCTTATGAAATTTCAAATCTGGAAGAAACCCTATATATCAGGTTTTCTCTCCAAGGCAGATTATTCGTGCTCTGACTTCTCTACTTTCTTTTCCACTACTATCCAAGAAATTTGCCTCTGAGTCAAAGATAGGTTATTTTGAGTGAAAGATTCCCACAAATCCTTAAAATGGTCAAAGGATTTCAAATAAACAAACTGAGACATACCACTGGAGAACAGTTAAAAGAAAATAGAACATCCCTTCACTCAAAATATCCTGCAGTATCCACACACAGCTTCATGACACATGACAGGTAGATGACATTTCTTATAGCTAGTCAAAAATAAAATCCATGTTGAGTGTGAATTGCCTTTGGAAAAGAAAAAAAAAAGACAACAATACCAACTCTGTATTTCAGGTCACTCAACCTAGGATCCTGCTCATAAGTATTGGTTGGGGAATAGCAGGGCAGGGTGAACCTTGGGGCAATTGCTGATTATGATTAAAAATGTTAAACAAGGGAAATTTTCAATCAGTGGATAACCAATTTGGCTGGCACTTTATGAAATATCACTTGACACATTTTGTCATTTGCTATACAATAACTCATGTTTGGGGTCTTGTAACACATGAGGCTTCTTGTGTAGAGATTTTTTTAGTCTCTGCAGTCAATAGATCGCAAACAAATGTTTCTGCTAGGATGAAGGATGTCAACTAATATGTATTAAAATAGAACTCATGTTACACTCAACTAGTGATGATTCCAGTGTGATAAGAGTTTTCACTAAAGAATTACATTAAAATAACTCCTCAAAGGTTCACTGTCTTAAAACAGAAGCTGCATAGGGATGATCATTCTGCAGTTGTTAACGTGTCTCTGTCTTTAGTTTATGCATTTTTAACGTTTTGTTTCTGTATTTTTCCCTTAACCTTCCAACACATACACACACATCTATATGTACACACACACACACATATGCACACACAGTTACAAAAACCCAGAGTAACTTCATTTTTAGCTCTTTATATTTTTAAGCAATTGCCCCCCACAGAAACAGCCTCTATTTGAGCTGGTGCCTGCCACCTCTTCCCCTCACATGCCTGGTAATTAAACTCTGACTGATTTATCGACTGACAACCAACAAATCCCAACCCAGTTTTTATGACATACATACTTCCCCTGGCTTATGTCACTCAACCAACAACCAAGTCAAAAAGAAGAGGGAAGGGGAAGAAAGGGAGAAAGGACAAGGGCAAAGGATATGAAATAGTTGCAGAAACCAGGGTAGTTGGCAAAAGGAAACCTTTTGTAAGACAGAGACTGAGAGAGGAAGTGACAGAGGGAAGAAGGAAGAAAAGAACAAGAGGAAGGAAGGAAGGAAGGAAGGAAGGAAGGAAGGAAGGAAGGAAGGAAGGAAGGAAGGAAGGGGCAGAGGGAGGGAGGAAGGCACAAAAGAAAAACTCAGTGCAATGTCTCTTTCAAAGCCAGAGTTGTGGGCAGGCAGGAAGCTGGTAAACAGCATTCCTTCGGCGTTTGGATTCATTGGAAGCGCCTCACGTACAAAAGCGCTCTGAAGGGGAACACAAGACGTGCTTGCAGCTAATATTACAGTTGAGTTCCAATTTTACCTAAGGGAAAGCAGCTTTATTAAAAGTCATGACTGAAATTGCATGACAGGTGCCAATATTCTGCACCCTGACAGATGTGTCAGCTTGCGAATGCCATTTCCTGTCAGCCGTCCCTGGATGGAGCTCCCCGCATCATCATTTGTCTCTCTTCCAGCGAGATCACACATGCCCGTCGTTTGCCTCCGAGCTGCACCGCACTGTTTGATATGTGGAATCCTCACAATGAGACTTATTAAAAGACAGTCCATTATTTTTATTTAGAGCATTTCCAAAACAAGCAGACCGCGCACAGAGATAATTTAAAAATCGTGTGGCAGGTCATCACCAGGCCAGCATGGCTCAATTTGAAATGCATAAAAATGTAGCATCTCTGCCTGCCCCCCCCTCATGCTCCAGTTCACGAGGGGTGTGATTTGAGTGACATTTAACCCTTGACTGATAGTTCTGACAGTCCAAAACACGAGTTTGCTATAAAGCACAGGAGCTTTTCAAAATGAAGGATTAACCCTGAACCTCTTTTCCCTAAATCTTTTTTTCCTTACCTCTTTTTATTTTTTCTTATTTCCTTGCATCCCTCTTCTGTTTCCTCACAGGTGGGCTCTCTCGTTGCAGCAGTAGATATAAAATACTCCTGATTGGCTGTATTTATGGGCCCTTTTCGTCCTCCTGTTGGTTTCAAACACAAAGAAAAATGGTCTCTTTCGACTGTGCCTGGTCTAACAGCAGGTGAGGCTGCAGCAGCTCCTCTCTGGCCTCTGCTGGAAAATGATTACCCATGAATGGATTTCTAGGAGGAAACCTAGGAAACCTAGGAGGAGAGTTCTGGATTAAAGGATGCTTGGGCAGTTGTGACACATGATGGCTTCTGCCACCAAGGCAAGTGAGACCTGAGCCAGCAAAGGGAAGAAGGAGGAAGCATTTAGAGACCTGACTGCCACTGCCCAAGGTAAAGAGGAGCATGTGCTGGTACTGCATCTCTCCTGCAAGCTGCTCTGGTCTCCGGCCTCCTCACTGCTTTATGTGATGAACCTGGGTCCAAGAGAAACCACTGGACATCCCCTGCAGTCTCATCCCGTGCACTGTGGTTGTGGGATAACCTGCCCACACCAAGGGTAGTGTTTGGCACATTGGCTGAAGCAGGGGCCTAGGATCTAGAAAGGGAGGATCCTGGAGCAACAGGAAGATTTCAGGTCAGCGTGGACCTGTGCTTACTTTGTCAGCACACAGTACTCTAATAGGGACCTAGGGGGTGACTGGGGACATCTGTGTGGTCTGTGATTTCACTCTTCCTGATTCTCCAGAGCTATCCATCTCTTTCCTCCATGAGAATCCCAGCATGCCACAAAACAGTCAACAAAATTATATGAAATAAGAAACAAAAGATCTCCAGCATTCAGCCATAACCCTGAAGCAACAGACAGGCTCCCAGCAAAGGACTGCTTTTAGAACTGGCCAGCAAGGTGGACCAATCTGCCCCATCCCCTGGAGGCAGGGATGAATGTAAGCACCGGACTGAAGATGTGTCTGAGAAAATTCACTTGCATTTCTATACAGCAACTAAGTATGTGGTCTCTAGCTTCGAAAAAAAATATTTGCAAACAGTTTCTTACTTTGTCTGTCTTTGTAGTTATATGTATTTACATACCACTTCTGTTGAACCTATTAAAAAGCTATGCAATATTTATTCTGCTGTGGAGTGGTGCTTTATACCCCTCCTCTCATCATTTTCATTGCGTGTAACCACAATAAATATACTTAGTGCTCATACTTGTGCAGGTTATTTATGACATATCTCCATTCTTATCTATTTGTTGCATAAGGTTTGTTGAACGTTTATAAGAAATGAGCCTGTAACAAAGACTTTTTTTTGCTATGAACAGTATCTATGCTTTTTATTATATATTATTTTTATTATCAATTAGTTATTGAAGTAACAGGAGAAAGTCACATACAAGATCAATTCCCCATCCTCACACAAAAAATCATGTCTTGCTTTCTTTTCTGTTAAGAGACTGTCTTTCCCAAATAAGAAGAGCCTTGTTCTCCCTTGTTCTTCCACTGATAGTCAGTGTTTGTTTGTTTTTTGAGACAGTGTGTTTCTATGCATTTCCAGCTGGCCTTGAACTCACTTTGTAGCCCAGGCTGGCTTTGAACTTGCAGAGATCCTCCCGTCTCAGCCTCTGGAGTGCTAGGATTATATGCATGCACCACTACACCCGGCCCATTTGTGAATATTGAAATCAATTTGGGATCTCATTCATTTTTTCATTCATTTATGAGATATTTTCTTCACTTTTTCAACAAATATTAAACACCTGGGGCTCAGTGATAAACAACCACAGACATCTATGCTGCCCTCATGGATCTTACAATCTTAGGAGCTCAGGGCTTTCCTTGTGCGTGATCATAATAAAAATCTTATAACCTGTATCTTGTAAACTGGGCCAGTCACATTCGTGTGGCTCTATTCATTGCTAGCACACAGGCTTCATCAAAGGATGTTTGATATCTTACTCTGGCTTTTCAAACAGGTATTTGCTTATATGATTTTCTACAATTTTTTACTGGCATATATTTGTAGTACATAATTTTCATAGTCCTGTGGGGAGTTTGTACTCACACATAACAATCTTAATTCCTTTTTCATTTCTGTACCCTTCCTTTCCTCCCCTTCCGATCCCCTTGCCATTTGAGAAAGATCTCCCGCTCTGCTTCCTATTACCTACCTTTTACTTTGCTCTTAATTTTGATTTCTCCTTTTTTATTTTAAAGATATGAGAATGAAACATATTAACAAACACACATACATGTGCAAAATAACAAAAAAATACAAGAAATACAGAATTTCAGGCAAGGTGATAGAAAATTAACAGTGGTTGTTATATTACATATTGATATCTTCAAATTCATTACTCACGTAAACAAATATAGACATGTAAGATTGATCAAACAATTAAACATTAACCGTTCCTTTCAATAAAGCAATAGAAGTCAGTAGTACAACTATTTAGCTATTCTGTGTATGCATATATACATAATTTTCCCCTTCTTTCTTTTCTTTTCCTTCATCCCAGTTTTTCTTTCCTTTTGAGCAGTTTCCTTAACTTTCACAATATCTGTTGTACTTCCTGGTTTTTATTCACTCTTTCAGGTTCTTATCCTAGTGAGACAATATGATGTTTATGCATGCGGGCCTGATGTATTTCACTTATGAGTATGGTCTTTGGTTGTGTCTATTTACCTATAAAAGCTTTGAGTTTATCTTTCTTTATAGCTGAGTAATATTCCATTATATAAAAATACCACAAATCTTTTTATCCTTTCCTCAGTTGATGGGCATTTGGGTTGCTTCCATGATTGAACTATTACAAATTACACTGCCATAAACATAGGTGAACATATATTGCTATGATATGATGTTTTTGGATCTGGGAAAATACCCAAAAGGGAAATGGCTGGGTTGAATGGGACCTCTAGTCCTAGTTTACTGAGGAATCTCCAAACTGATTTCCACAGTGGTTTCATCAGTCTGCAGTCCCACCAGCAGTGGAGAAGTGTTCCTTTTTCTCCACAGCCTTGCCAGTATTTGTTATTGGTTGATTTCTTAATGATAGTCATTCTTATTGGGTGAGATGGAATCTCAGTGTTGTTTTAATTTGCATTTCTTGAATGACTAATGATGTTGAATATTATCTCATGTATTTATTTACCATTTGTACTTCTTTATCTGAGAAGTGTGTATTCATCTAAAATGCCTATTTTTGCTTTGGGTCTTGGAATTTGGGGATGCTGAATTTTTTTTTTTTTTTGAATTCTTTGTATGTTCTAGCTAGAAGTCCTTTGTCCAAGGGACAGTCAACTAAAGTTTTTTTTTTTCCCAATTTGTGAGTTTCCTTTTTACTCTGCTAGTCATTTCGTTAGATGTGCAAAAGCTTTTCAGTAAGATGAGATCCCAGTTATTGATTCTTTGACGTATTCTCATGCAGTTTATTTTTTGTTCATGAACTCTCTGCCTATCCCCATGTCTTCAAGATTTTTACCTACTTTCTTTTCCAATAGATTTAGTGTTTCTGTTTTAATATTGAGATCTGTGATCCATTTTGACTTGAATTTGGTGCATGGTGATAGACTTGGGTCTATTTTCAGTCTTTGGCATGTGGTGAGCCAGTTTTTCCAGCACCCTTTATTAAAGAGGCTATCGTTCTTCCAGTGAACTTGTTTGGCCCCTTTCTAAAGATCAGGTGGGTGAGTGTGTTTGTGGTTGTGGCTGCTTCTTCCAGTCTGTTCCACTGATCTTCAGGTATGTCTTTTAGCCAGTACCATGTTGATATCACAGTAGCTTTGTAACATAATTTCAGGTCAGGGATTGTGATGCCACCTGACTTGTCTTTGTTGCCCAGGATTGTTTTTCTATTCTGGGTCTCTTCTGATTCCAGAGGAATTTTAGGAATGTTCTCTAGATCTGTGAGATATGCTAATGGTATTTTAATTGGAATTGCATTGAATCTGTACAACACTTTTGGTAGTATAGCCATTTTCATAATGTTGGTTCTTCCTATCCATGAATAAGGAATATCTTTCCATTTACTGAAACCCTCTTCAATCTCTTTTTTCCAAATACTGTAATTTTCACTGTATAGATCTTTTACTTCTACTGTTAGAACTATTCCTAAATATTTCAATTTTGTGGATACTATGGTGACAGGTATGGTTTCCTAATTTCTCTCTCAGTGTGTTTATTGTTTATGTATAGGAATACTATTGATTTTTTAGTGTTGATCCTATATCAAGCTATACTACTGAATTTGTTTATTAATTTCTGGAGTCTTATGGTCAAGTTCTCGGCATCTTCCATGTAGAGTATCATGCCATCTTCCAATAATGATAATTTCACTTCTTCTTCTCCTATGCTTATTCCTTTTATTTCTCTCTCTTGTCTAATTGCTCTAGCTAATGCTTCCAGAACTATATTGAATAGGAGTGGTGACAGTGGACAGCCTTGTCTTATTTTTGATTTTAAAGTGAAATCTTTCAGTTGTTGTCCATTTAGTATGATGTTGGCTGTTGATTTGTCATAGATGGTTTTGATCAGATTGAGGTAAAGACCATCTATTACGATTTTCTGTAGAGTTTTTTTTTTTTTTATCATGAATGAGTGTTGGACTTTGTCAAAAGCTTTTTCTGCACCCATTGAGATGATCATGTGGTTTTTGTCTTTGACTCTGTTGACAAGGTGTAGTACATTGATTGATTTGTGTATACTGAGCCATCCCTGCATTCCTTGGGTGAATCCTACTTGGTAATAGTATATTATTTTCTTGATAAATCGCTGCATTCCCTTTGGTAATATTTTATTGAATATCTTTGCATCAGTGTTCATTAGGGTGATTGGTCTGTAGTTCTCTTTCTTGGTTGGGTCTTTCTCTGGTTTTGGTATCAGTATAATATGTGCCTCCAGAAATGAGTAACAGAGAATTACTTCCCTTCCAATTTCATTAAAGAATTTGAAGAGTATTGGCATTAAATCTTCTCTGAATTTCTTGTAGAATTCATCTGTGAATCCATCAGAACCTGGAGTTTTCTTTGTTGGTAAGTTTTTAATCACATTTTCAATCTCATTAATTGATATTGGGTTGTTCAGGATTTTTATATCTTCTTGATTCAACTTTGGTAATTTGTACATATCTAGGAATCTGTCCCTTTCTTCTGAGTTTTCTATCCTATGGGAGTAGAGATTTTCAAAATAGGTATTGATGATCTTTTGGATTTCTATAGGATCTATAGTGATTTTATTCTTTTCAGTCCTTATTGCATAAATTTGAATTTTTTCTTCTCTTTTCTTGATAAGATCACCTAGGAGTTTATCAATTTTATTTATTCTTTCAAAGAACCAACTCTTTAATTCATTTATTCTTTGTAGTATTTTCTTCATTTCAATTACATTAATTTCTGCCCTGATCTTTATAATTTCTTCCACATTTGGGCTT